>NC_052154.1:126754333-127074163 GCF_902713615.1 Scyliorhinus canicula | reverse complement strand
ACTACCCGCAACTCAACGCAGTCACACTGGACCAATCGCGCCCCAAGAATCTCCACAACTCGATGACGATGGTCAAAATCAACGGGTACAAGTCACCGTGCCTTTTCGACTCCAAGAGCACCGAGAGCTTCGTACACCCAGATCTGGTAAGACACTGTTCGCTCCCCGTTTTCCCTGCACGGCAAACTATCTCCCTCGCTTCGGGTTCCCACTCTGTCCATATCCAAGGGCGCACCATCGCAACTCTAACAATCCAAGGCGCTAGCTACTCTAATTTCAAACTATACGTCCTGCCCAAGCTCTGCGCCCCACTCTTATTGGGACTCGACTTTCAATGCAATCTCAAGAGTCTCACCCTCAGCTTCGGCAGACCCCTACCCCCACTCACTATCTGTAGCCTAGCTACGCTGCGAATCTCCCCCCCCCTTCTTTGCCAACCTCACTCCAGACTGTAAACCCGTAGCCACTCACAGCAGGCGGTACAGCCTACAGGACAGGGTGTTCATTCGATCAGAGGTCCGGAGGCTTTTATGTGAGGGGATCATAGAGGCCAGTAACAGTCCCTGGAGAGCTCAGGTGGTGGTTGTCAAGACCAGGGAAAAATTTCGCATGGTCATAGACTATAGTCAGACTATTAATCGGTTTACGCTCCTCGACGCGTACCCCCTCCCCAGGATTGCAGACATGGTGAATCAGATCGGCCAGTATTGGATTTTTTCCACGGTGGATCTGAAGTCTGCATACCACCAGCTCCCAATCCGCCCGGAGGACCGCCACTACACAGCGTTTGAGGCCGATGGCCGCCTCTTCCACTTCCTCCGGGTCCCCTTTGGCGTCACAAATGGGGTTTTGGTGTTCCAACGAGCAATGGACCGAATGGTGGACCAGTACGGGCTGCAGGCCACATTTCCGTACTTGGATAACGTCACCATCTGCGGCTATGACCAGCAGGACCACAATGCCAACCTCAACCAATTTCTCAAGACGGCCCAGAAGCTTAACCTCACATACAATACGGAGAAATGCGTTTTCCACACAACCAGACTAGCCATCCTCGGCTATGTCGTGGAAAACGGAGTCCTGGGTCCCGACCTGGACTCCCTCTCCCTCATTGTCCCAAGGCCCTCAAATGGTGCTTGGGCTTCTTCTCCTACTATGCCCAGTGGGTTACTCAAAATGCGGACAAAGCCCGCCCACACTTTAAGGCCACACTTTTTCCCCTGTCAGCTGAGGCTCGCCAGGCATTCGACGGCATCAAGGAGGACATCGCCAAGGCTGCCATGCGGGCGGTGGATGAATCCGTCCCTTTCCAGATTGAGAGCGATGCCTCAGAGGTAGCTCTTGCAGCCATACTAAATCAGGCAGGGAGACCAGTCGCATTTTTCTCCCGAACCCTCTCCGCTTCGGAACTTCGACACTCCTCAGTCGAAATGGAAGCACAAGCCATTGTGGAGGCTATTCGTCACTAGAGGCACTACCTCGCAGGTAGAAGGTTCACCCTCATCACCGACCAAAGATCGGTTGCCTTTATGTTTGACAACTCGCAAAGGGGCAAAATTAAAAATGACAAAAGTCTAAGGTGGAGGATCGAACTCTCCACCTACAATTACGATATTATGTATCGACCGGGGAAGCTCAATGAGCCCCCAGATGCCCTGTCCCGCGGGACGTGTGCCAGCGCACAGAGCGACCGCTTAAAAGCCATCCACAATTACTTCTGCCACCCGGGGGGTCACCCGGCTCGTCCACTACATTAAAGCCTGAAATCTGCCTTTCTCCACCGAGGAGGCAAAAGCCATCACCAGGGATTGCCCGATCTGCGCGGAGTGCAAACCGCACTTGTACAGACCAGACAGGGCCCACCTGGTCAAGGCTTCTAGGCCCTTTGAACGCCTTGCGATCGATTTCAAAGGGCCACTCCCCTCGACTAACAGGAATGTGTACTTTCTGAACGTCATAGACGAGTTCTCCCATTTTCCCTTTGCTATCCCGTGCCCCGATATGACCTCCCACACAGTCATTAGGGCCCTGCATAGTACCTTCACCCTGTTTGGTTTCCCCAGCTATGTACACAGTGACCTGGGTTCGTTCTTTATGAGCGACGAGCTGCGTCAGTACCTGCTCGGCAAGGGCATCGCCTCGAGCAGGACTATCAGCTACAACCCCAGGGGAACTGGCAGGTGGAGAGGGAGAATGCGACCGTCTGGAAGACCGTCCTACTGACCCTCCGGTCCAGGAATCTCCCAGTTTCCCATTGGCAGGAAGTCCTCCCCGACGCGCTCCACACTATTAGGTCCCTCTTATGTACCGCTACCAACCAGACCCCTCACGAGCGGCTCTTTATTTTTCCCAGGGGAACTACCACGGGGGTTTCGCTCCCGGCATGGTTGAAGACACCGGGCCCAGCACTCCTCCGGAAGCACGTCAGTGCACACAAAACTGACCCACTCGTAGAGAAAGTGCTCCTACTGCATTCGAACCCCCAGTACACCTTCATAGAATACCCTGACAGCTGTCAGGACACTGTATCCCTCCGGGACCTAGCACCTGCAGGATCCAACCCCCCCTTCAACCACCGGCAGGTACCCCTCACACTACATCCCACCCAACTCGCCCCCCACGCCCCCGCACCTACCAGTTCGCTACATTGTTTTTGCGCACCCGCGCCAGCTAGCTCCCAGCGTCCCCAGTCCCCAGTCGAACCAGACGGGTACAAAGCTCGGGCGGAATCGCCCGCGGAGTCCGCCATTGTACCCCAACCGACGGTGCTCATCCAGCCACCAGAAGGGGCTGCAACCCCGGTGCTCCGCCGATCGCAGCGGACAACTCGGCCACCGGACAGACTCAATCTGTAAGCCACCATCCCCGCCAGACTTGAATTTTTTTTACAGGGGGTGAATGTGGTGAATCACAGTAGCGTAATTCACACTGTATTACACATGTTGTACTATTTCTCTGTAAGCTCGGCACACGAGCAGTTGCGCTGCTCTGCCACTAGGGGGAGATGCACTGGGAGTGTACAGGAGTTTGTACTGGGCTCCACCCTTGGCTCCACCCACGGCTCCTCCCCCTAACCGGAAGTATAAAGGTTGATGCTGAGAGCCTGCCTGCCAGTTCATCTGGAGTTCATCTTGTCACAGGCAGTCTCTGTTGTAAGACGATTAAAACCACTGTTCACATCTAACCACGTGTCGCGTGAATTGATGGTCTCATCAATTACTAAAAGCGAAGTGGCTGCATATTGCTTCAGCGTTAAATATTTGGGAACCTTTGCCTAGCTGAGAGAAATACAGAGATGGAAAACAAAGTCTGAAGGCAAGAGATGGAACAGGGTACAGCACAAAAGCCCTGTTTGATAGCTGGAAAAGTGCTTCTGCTGCTGAACAAGATGGGTGCAAGGAGGGTGGCATTTTTTGGCACTACAGAGCAGCCTCCCCAGTTGATAAATTACACATTGCACCTGTCAAGACATGGTGATCAGACATGATGCCATGTATATGATGACATTAAAAATGTCAATTTTTGATAATAAGGTTAAGTAAACCATTTCAATCAACCTCACTATATTGGGCCGTGTCCTTATCAAGGAATTGCTTTAACTTCACCCAAAGTAAGGGGCATCCTGCTCACCAAATGCCCTATGTACTATGACTTTCTCAAGCATAATTAGAGATGGACAATGAGGTTGCATTATTTCCTTCATGTGCAAAATGCAGGTTAGGCAAGCTGGTCTGAGCATCTGACTCTGATCATGTTCCCTGGTCAGCAAGGTTCCGCACTACCAGTGAAACCTCAAAATCAATTTTTATGTACCCAACTGAAAGTGTTTTTCACAGCAACTACTATTGCACACTATTGCAAAAACAGTTGTAAAAGGTGAAAATGTGATACAAGAAGGTCATACAAAACCCTTGCCATTGCTATGTTTTAGCAATAGCTTGAGAAAGCTGCAGCTCATAATCTGATCTTGAATACAATCGGTTGAATGACAAGGAATTACTGAGGTAACTTCTCCTGCATTTGTATAATTTTAAAAACTGTTATTCAACTGTTATGCTTGTGAAAACGCAAAGGCGATGGTCATGCTTTAATGTCTTCAGTCATAAATCCTCATCCTGTTACATTATCCCTACAACCAGCCACATAATGCCCTATGAGACCAATCGTTGGAGGGGGCAGGGTGGAAAGAATATACTGCAAAATAGTTTACCAACTCCAAAAGCTTGTCAAAAAAATTCTAGCTAATCAAATTGTCCGGCAAGACATTCCCAAATATTTCACCCATCTTTCATACTTGAAAGCGATTCAGCCACAGTTCATTAGTTTCCCACATTCGCATAAAATCTGTGTATGTGTCTGCAGACAGTTCCCGCAATGCTTTTCTCCAGATCACTGATCAAGAGCAAAGGAATTGCTGCCACGAAAAAAGAAATCTACCTTCAACTGGAACAACCACCGCTACCTGCCAGATTTGACGAGTTATTTTTCCGATTCCTGTTTGCTTCAAGTACCCTTACATCACCCATAGTATTTTGTAAGTCAACCCATCCTCAAGTATTAATGACTGATGGCCAGAAATCTTAATCTACTGACTATACTTTCTCAACAAGTTCAGAGTCTAAGGCACCTCTGATATAATGCAAGATGAAAATCAGCCATGGTCAGGATCATTAGAGGAGTCCAACTCTTCACGGGAGCAGGACGATTATAATTCAATTAAAAAAAGGAACTACTTACTGCTTTGTTCTTTTGTGACAATCACAGCAATTGCCTCGATTGGACCATTGTCGGAATTAAATGCACCTTCTTGGATGGTGAACTTAATAGTTTTGTGGGTAACTGAAATTTCTGATAATTCTAATTTACCAGGAGGCTGGGAAGGTCCTGTGAATAAATGAGATAAGTAGCATGAAATAGCACAATGCACCTTTTCAATGATTGTATGCACACATTTTAAGTCAAGTAGGAGAGCGATATTAGAATACAAGTTTTTTTTAAAGAATTGAAAAGACAATGCAATTGCAACTTATTCATGAATTAACGCAACCTGCATGTCTCTGACTAACATCCATCATTTTTTTCTCTACTTCTTTTCAAGAAAATGGGGGCATTCTCCACCACTGCCATCAGGAGCAGAGTTCCCGACGTGGCGGAGAATCTCACGTTGGAGGAAAAAACGGAATCCCCACTGGCGGCGGCATCGAGGCATCAACAGGAGGATGCAAATAAGTCAGTTGAACCAATCTGCATCCTATTAAAGGCTCAGATACCATAGTCTCCATGCTTCCATGATGCCTCGGCCCTCTGGGCTAGTATTCACATGGGTGTGGAGTGGTGCAAGTATTTGCCAGTGTGGCCCTGATGCAGTGGTTTTCAAAGTGGGCAAAGGGTGTAGGTATTTAAGGTAGGTGCCCCCAGAGTCCAGAGGGCATCCCTATACCCCACAATGCAAATCGTGTCCATCCCACACACCCCAACAATGTTTATAAACATCAAGGATTTATGTGCTTTCACGTCCTCTTTTTCTCAGCAGAAAGCACTGAACTGCTTTTGATGTGGTCAGGAGGTGGCAGTCACAGCTAGATGCATTCTAGTTTGAAGGGAAATGAAAATAAACAATCCTGACATCTGCCTGTCTGGAATGACTACCCTGTCAATTACAGCATATTAAAAGTTATGTCTCTCTAAACGTGAATAGAAGCCTTGCCGTCAAAGGATCTCGGGGGGTTTAAAGACTTGTGATGTGCTTTGACTTTAATTTTCTATATTTCTGTCTGAAGTGTAAGGGGCAGGTAAACGGACAGGGATTTTGCACTGTTTCAGCCTGGACTGCTTCTTAGCTTTGAAGCAGGAGTAATTGATTTTGGGGGGGGGGGGGGGGGGGGGGTCTGATGGGTGGCCTGTCTTGTGGGGATTGACTCAGCAATTCCCAAGTTGTGGGGACAGAGTGCGAATGATGCCCAACTTGTCAGCAAGGTGGGGGGGGGGGGGGGGGGGGGGGGAAACCTGAATCAGAGAGGATTTGTGTTGTAGGGGTAGGGGGCCAGCCACCAGACCTCACTATTGGGCCACCCACTGAAAATGGTAGCCCAATAGTGGGATTTGGAATGGAATCCCTTGTGATCTCCACCATGCATGTATTTGCAAGGCTGGGGAGAGTGAATCGCTTCTGGGTGCCACTCCCAGCGCCAGTGATCGAGCTCCAGCAGGAAAACAAAGCCTTCCAAATGAAGAACCCAGTCCAATATCTTGAATTAATGTACATTTCAATTAATTTATCGAACAATTTATTTTGAAGTTTATTGCAGCAAAGAGTGCCAAAGACATTTGACATGAAATATTTTTAGCTCATGAACAGAACGCGCGTTCATCCAATTTGGGTTACATATAGAATAGGCAATATTTGATTCACTTCCGTTAGCCACTGCAGCAGTGAGGTATCTCAAGACATATCTCAGGACTTGTTTAAGCAATCCTGGCACATGCGAGAAACACATATCGGAAACTTGCATTCATCCCATCCCACTCTCTCCCAATCTGTGATTTGCTGACCACAGTATAGTTGGAAAATGGGTGTGAAGAGTACCAAAATACAGAAATGTGGCTTCAGAGTTGAAGGTGGCAAAACAAATCAAGACCCAGGAGCTGACTGATCTAACTGCCTTCCTATGGTGAGTGAGAAGGTTCCGAGTTTCAATCCCTACTCTAGACTTTCAGACCACAAGCTAGTATGTAGTACTGAGCGAGTGCTGTATTAATGAACATTTGTGATCTTTGAAAGAGATACTAAACTGAAGTCTGACACTGGTTCAAGCAGATGCTAAATATCTTATGACAGCATTTGAAGAGGGAGAAAGAACACTCCTGGTGTCTTAGCCAACACTTCTCCTACAATTAGCACCAACGACACATAGGGTGGGAATTTCCGGCTACGCCTGCCCGGCGACCGGAAATTACCACCAGAGGTCAACGGACCTTTACATGGCCCACCATTTCATCCCTGGCAATCTTGCGGCAGGCGTGGCCTAAGAATCCTGCCCATGGAATCCCTACAATGCAGAATTAGGCCATTCAGACCATCAGATCTACACCAACCCTCTATTCCGGTAACCCCATAACTCCAACTAATATTTTGGACACAAAGGGACAATTTAGGGTGGCCAATCTACCAAACCTGCACATCTTTGGACTGTGGGAGGAAACCAGAGCACCCCGAGGAAGCCCACCCAGACAGGGGGGGAAAACAATGTCGGAATCAAACCTGGTCTCTGGCGCTGTGAGGCAGCAGTCCTAACCACTGTCCTAAATGCTGCCACATTTGCATATTAGCAACCATTACTGTAGGTCATTATGTTTTGAAGCACAAAGTTATATCAAAACAAGAGGTTGGATTTTGTATTCCATCGCCAGCAGCAGGTTGGAAGGCCAAGAAGTGGGGCGGATGCAGGGGGGTGGGGGGAAATGGCCTTCCTGACAGTTCACGATCTGTCTGAAAATTTACAAGGCTGGGGGAAGATTTTTATTTTACCGATTGTGGTGGTGGCAGGGGGAGGAGTCCCATGACATGGGGAAAGCCTTGTAGCTTTCAAAGTGAAGGCTAGGTTGGGAAAATGGTAAGCAAAAACCTCCTTCGCAGGTTCCCTGGGTGCATCAGAGCTAGTTTGGTGGGTAGGATGTTCACAATCATGAAGGGTTTTATTAAAGTCAATAAGGAATAATGTCTCTCCGAAGGATGCAAAATAATTGCCAAAATAAATATATATATATATAAAAATATATAGATATGTAACTATATAATATATATATATTTTTTTTATTTGTTATTTTTACGCAGAACGCTATGGTGATTTGGAATGAACTGCCTCAACTGTTGTGGAAACATTTAATCGTATCTATCAGAAGATAATTAAATGTATCCCTTTTTTATTCCTTCATGGAACATGGGCATCGCAGACTATGCCACCATTTAATGCACATCCCTAATTGCTCTTGAGGGGGCAGTTAAGAATCAACCACATTGCTGTGGGCCTGGAATCACATGTAGGTCAGACCAGGTAAGAATGGCAGATTTCCTTCCCTAAAAGGACATTGGTGAACCAGATGGGTTTTACAACAGTAAAATGGTTTCATGGTCATCAATAGACTTTTAATGCCAGATTTGTATTGAATTCATTGAATCTGCAGTGGTGGGATTTGAACCTGGGTCCCCAGAGCATTACTCTGGGTCTCTGGTTTACTAGTCCAGAGACAATACCACTACGCCATCTCCTCCCCTTGAAAAGTAAATAACTGCGACAGAGTAAGAGTGGGATGAACTCATTCACAGTTAGCACATACAATAGATTGAATGCCTGCCTTTTCTAGATGAAGATTTTATGACTCGAGAGAGTATCTTAACTTTTGCTTCATGTACTGAAAGAGGACTCCAGATCAGAACCCCCCCCCCCCCCCCACTCCCCCACCAGATAGAAATAAAGATGGTAGGTGCTGGATTTTTAAAAAATCTTTTGCAAAATGCAATATCTGAGAACTTTCTTTTGATACGAACTCTCCAGAGCCACATCTGTTTGTTCACGGTGAAGAGAATGTGCTGAGTTTCTACTTACGTGAAATGCCAGAACGACACACTACATTGGTCGGTACACTGGGCCGACCACACGACAGGGTGATGACGTTCACAGAATAATTTGTGAAGAATGTAACATTGGTCAGTGTGAAAAATGTATCTTGTTGGGGACATGTTGAACTGTTGGCAGTTAAGGCACCATCCCCTGCATCGTTTACTGCGTCGATACGAAAACCGGAGTACACTCCGCTCGGACAGGCCCAATTCAAACGGAGGATAGGGTTGCGATCGACTCCTTCACACTTCAGGGATGAGATCGCGGCTGCATCTGCAGGGAACCAAAACTCACATTTATGTAACAAGGAAGAAAACCTTCATCAATTAAAGTCATTGAGTTGGGGAAAATGAAATCCTGTTACATACAACTTTTTCCCTTTCTTTGGTTCCGAATGCCCCTCACTGACTTTTGCTCGCCTTCTCTCCTGAAGACAGTGATTTCCTTAGGTACCATCTCAAGAGTTGATCACTCTCTAGTCTCTCGCTCAAGTAGCTCTTCTTGTGTGAACTTAGCTAATATGTCTCTTTCTATATGATGTTTGCCCAGAGTGTACCATTCTAACTAAACCTAATCTAATCTTCACTGGATAATCAGGATGAAGAGGTTTGGCCGATTTGATTTCTATTCACTCGCCCAGGTGCTCCAAGATTAATTTTGCCATCCTCTGGCTAACCTGGGAGTAGTTTACCCAGTCATGGCCATGAATCTAACCTGGACACTTCCTTTCTGTGAAGTTAAGCATCCTAATTTTTAGAATCAAAGGACCCCTGCAGTGCAGAGGAAGCTATTTGGCCCAACAAGTCTGCACCAACCCTCAGAGCACTCTACCTAGGCCCAATCTCACCCTATCGCCGAAACCCCACCTAACCTATGGATACAAAGGGGCAAATTAGAATGGCTAATCCACCTCCCCCGCACATCTTTTGAACTGTGGGAGGCAAGTGGAGCACCCGGAGGAAATCTACGCAGACACGGGAGAATGTGCAACTCCACATAGACAGTCACCCAAGATCAGAATCGAACCCGGGTCCCTGGCACTGTGAGGCAGCAGCACTAACCGCTGTACCACCCTATTTTATAGTACATTTACTAATAAATCACGAGGAAAGACACATCTGCACTTCTATTGAATGATCAGCATTCAGCAACGATGTAATCTCAAAACTACGTGAGTATGGAGCTTCGCTTCAGTGGAGAGTGTAGTAAATTCATATTTTTGTATTTTGATTTTATTTTATTTTAGTCCTTTGTTGTTATTGGAGGGAATGGCACCATTTATCTAGCTTGCAACTCCACAGGCTGTACCATTTGTTTAAAAGTTTAATTCACTCATCAAAATCACATTAAATCACTCATCAAAACAAAAACTCATCAAGGGGCTTTTCACAGTAACTTCATTGAAGCGTACTCGTGACAATAAACGGTTTTCATTTTCATTTTTTCAAAATGGCAAATTATTTAACCAGGCTTTTATCAATAAACTCAAAATGAATGATTTATTGTAAAGCAAAACTCATTTTTCAGAAAAAGTTGCAAGAGCTAGTTAAGACACAATTTGAAATCTGGAAGGGTCACTATCTATCCCTTTTGAAATACCCCAGAGCACACATGCACACTCACACACACAAAAAGAATGACGTCTGCAGTTTTCTGACACTGTTGATCTGAAGTTCCCTCATGTCAAGATATAAGAACTAGGAACAGGAGTAGGCCATCTGGCCCCTCGAGCCTGCTTCGTCATTCAATGAGATCATGGCTGATCTGTTGTGGGCTCAGCTCCACTTTCCCACCCGAACATCATAAGCCTTTATTCTTCAAAAAACTATCTATCTTTATCTTGAAAACATTTAATGAAGGAGCCTCAACTGCTTCACTGGGTAGGGAATTCCATAGATTCACAACCCTTTGGGTGAAGAAGTTCCTCCTAAGATAGATCACTAACCCTAGTAGATGCCTGGAAGTTCTCACCAATGGAGCTTTGAAATGGAGGAAAATAGAAATGGACAAATCCTTCTCATCTCAGCCTCTTGTATTTCCAAAGAAAGACAAGTTCCACCAAGATAAGAATTCCTAGCTAGATACTGACAACCACCATTTCAGGTAAAGCAAAGAAAATGCAAACTGTGCCACTTTTCACTTTCTCAGTTCTGTCCCAACTGATTTCCTTTTAAAAAAAAAAGGTCAAAGCTTAAAGCTCATCTCAGTTAGGTGATTTCTGACAAATCAACATTTTTTTTAGTCTTTCCATTTAAGAGGCAATTTAGAGTGGCCTATCCATCTACCCTGCACACCTTTGGGTTGTGGGGGTGAGACCCACATAGATACGGGAGCATGTGCAAACTCCATGCGGACAGTGACCCAGGGCCAGGCTTGAACCCGGGTCCTCGATGCTGTGAGGCAGCAGTGATAACCACTGCACCACCATGTAGCCCTCGCAAATACTATCCTTTGTCCTTAAACCATTTTTTTCTCCATCAATTAAAGAAATTGCAGCTTGAATAAGCAAACAGCTCTCCCCCTCAAGGGCCATGTGGGTCTGTTAGCTGAAATCATGTGGTTTCCTAGAAAAGACAATCCAAAGAGAACTTATAACCCTTTTAAAAAGAAACCCGGGTCAGCTTCCCAGTGTCAAGGTAATTCAATGCCCTTCCATTTTTTAAAGAAAACATTGACTTGGAAGATATTGTTCTAACACCTTCAATACTAGATATTTTTGTGTCTTCCCTTTGGGCTAGATTAGCATAGAATTAGGTTAAAGAATTGATTGCTGAAAATAAATGAAGTGGAAATATTTATCAATGGCGACTGACAAAATCCACAGTGGATTATTCTTAGCCTGGCAGCATGTTACTAGTGGAGTCCCAAAGGCATCTGTTTTGTGGCATTCTTTTTAAAGAAAACATCTTCACATGGGGCAGCACGGTAGCATGGTGGTTAGCACAAATGCTTCACAGCTCCAGGGTCCCAGGTTCAATTCCCGGCTGGGTCACTGTCTGTGTGGAGTCTGCACGTCCTCCCCGTGTGTGCGTGGGTTTCCTCCGGGTGCTCCGGTTTCCTCCCACAGTCCAAAGATGTGCGGGTTAGGTGGATTGGCCATGCTAAATTGCCCGTAGTGTCCTAAAAAGTAAGGTTGGGGGGGGGGGGGGGGGGGGGGGGGGGGTTTGTTGGGTTACGGGTATAGGGTGGATACGTGGGTTTGAGTATGGCGATCATTGCTCGGCACAACATCGAGGGCCGAAGGGCCTGTTCTGTGCTGTACTGTTCTATGTTCTATGTGATCTCGGGCTCAGATGAAGCAAAATGACAAAATTGGGAGAAAACACAAAACTCATGGATGTACCGAGTTCAAAGCTGCACAGGATTTGAATATGCTTGGAAACTGGGCAGACTAAAACAAGAAGGGGCCATTAATTAAATGGAAATAAAAGTGAGTGGTAACAGATAGAAATGTGGGGTACTGATTGAAAATAAATGCAAGAGATTGCAACGTTGTTCAAAGATAGGGTATAAAGCAAATCAAATGTTTGATTGTATTAATAGTAATAATCAAGTCAAACAGGGCGGTAACCCTACCATTTTATTAGTCATTGGTTTGTTGTCCTTACAACAGTGTGCGTAGTTTTGGTCATCAGAGTACAAAAAGGATTTTGTAGCTATGAGTAGAGCAACCAGAATGATTGAGGGGAAATAAGGGTTGGGTTATGATTCAGTGATTATGTCGACGTGGCATTGTGTCACCAGAAAAGGTGGTGAGCAATTCCACGACTGTCGTTTTGAGGATTATGAAAGGGATTGGATAATGCAAACCTGGATGAGCTCTTTCATCCAGTTGTGAACAACAGAACCAGACACAGTAGCTGATATTTGAAGAAGAGTAATTTAAAACTCATCCTCGGGAACAGTTCCGTTATCAAGTGATCAATTTATGAAACAGGCTACCGAGAACAGATAGTATTGATTAATTCAAATTAGATAGCTTTCTATCAGAAAATATATCTGCAATATGGTATAAAAATAATTCAAAATATGACATGGTAATTTTAGCAACAAAATTCAAAATGTGCGATACATGTTTTGTATGTGTGCATTGTGGGAAGTGTCTCTGACTGCCAGTTTCCAAATCTGGGGAGAAGCTTACTGACAGTATGAGAGGTTCAAGTGCTCTTGGCCACACGGTAGCATGGTGGTTAGCATAAATGCTTCACAGCTCCAGGGTCCCATGTTCGATTCCCGGCTGGGTCACTGTCTGTGCGGAGTCTGCACGTCCTCCCCGTGTGTGCGTTGGTTTCCTCCGGGTGCTCCGGTTTCCTCCCACAGTCCAAAGATGTGCGGATTAGGTGGATTGGCCATGCTAAAATTGCCCTTAGTGTCCTAAAAATAGGGGGGGGGTTACTGGTATAGGGTGGATACGTTGGCTTGAGTAGGGTGATCATTGCTCGGCACAACATTGAGGGCCGAAGGGCCTGTTCTGTGCTGTACTGTTCTATGTTCTATGAAAGCATATTGTAAGAAATGGTCAGTCTACAGGCAGACTGGGGAAAATGATGAAGCAAAATGTGAGACCATCCATGGAGGGAGGAAGAGGAGATAGTGCAGGGATCTTCTAGGTGTGTTGAATTTATAAACAGGTATTCTGTGTTGCATACAACAATTTGGAGGTGGTTAATGACAAGTAAAGCCACAACACTGAGGATCAAGCGATTCTCAAAAAAGGAAAAAATTAAATATAGAAACACAGCAATACAGGCATTTCATAGTCACGGGAATGGATATTTGTTTTGCAGTTGCAATCAAGAGTCCCAAATGGTTTGTTGATTCACAAGGATCAGTGTTGGGGGTGTCAAGGAGAAGGTACGAAGTATTTTGGAGAGGATTGTATTGGAATCAAGAACATGAAGAAATATTGAGGTGAAAGAGGAAGCATCAGAAATGGCAATAAAAATTAAAGAGAAAGACCTCATTTAGTCCAGCAACAGAAAGGCAAGGGTAGAAAATACACTGGTGGAGAAATAATGCAGCAAGGTTGAGATATTTAGGACAAAGGGACTGACCAGACGACATGGGTGAAGGATTCCATCTGAAAAGGATGAGGGATAATGCTTTCAATGCTTAGGTGGTCTTAAGCTGATATGGCATAAGGGAGAGAAAAACATGACAAGTCACAAAAATG
The DNA here is from genome assembly GCF_902713615.1 of Scyliorhinus canicula. Classification (NCBI taxonomy): domain Eukaryota; kingdom Metazoa; phylum Chordata; class Chondrichthyes; order Carcharhiniformes; family Scyliorhinidae; genus Scyliorhinus; species Scyliorhinus canicula. The sequence continues at coordinate 127,060,369 of NC_052154.1, read as the reverse complement.
TGAATGCAGAAAGCTTTATAACAAAATTGGGGGATGAGAAGCATTAATAACAATGGAATGCATCTAACAGATGTTGCTTAGCTTTGGAGAAATCAAGCAACTTTTTACAGGTTATAATAACTTAGAGAAGGACAAAGTGAGAGAATAAAGTAATAGAGCCTCCATTTTAAACTCATACAGTCCATGCTTTATTTATTTTCTTCCATGTAAATTCCTACATCCACATTTATAACGAATACTGCCTATGTATGCATGGCAATACATCCACTGTGGAGGGTGAACATTGAGTGTGCCAATTTCCATGTGTGAATAGAGTACCTTATAATTAAAGGGACTGACAGGAAGTGGGTGCTGTTGCAATTTTACTAATACAAACATGGCAATATTATGACTTTGAAATGGCTGTGATGGGTCACTCTATACTGATGTGGGTCAATCAGAGCACAGTGGATGTGGAATGAGGACAGAGAAAATGGCAAGGGGTGTTTTCAAGGAGAAAGATAATGAGAAAAAAAACAGTGAGATTAGTTTTTGATTCTTTTCAGTGAAGGGATGATACAGAATGATGGGCTGAATGACCTTTGGTAAAGTTCTCTGGGCCTATGAGCATGGTGTTCTAATTTAATGGAAGGTTCCATTTCAGAAAGCAAATCAATAACATTAGAAGTGCCTCCAATATACTTCAAACACATGTTATGAAAGAAAATTATTTTAAAATCTCATTGGCACCAAAATAAATATTACTTATCCTCTTGAATTGGGGCCCAATTATAGATCTCAGCTAGCTCAATGAGTGGTCTGCTTTTTTTGCTCTCAAAAATTATTAAGTAGCTTGGCCTAAAAATGGTGCTGCACTCGTGCAACCATGGCGGAATGGGGATTTTCTTTCACTGTGACAGCATGCATGGTTGCTAGTGTACATGAACTTCCAAAAAGCATTTGATAAAGTGTTGCACAATCGAGCTCTGAGCAAACTTCGAGATCACAGAATAAAAGCAACAGCAATAAAACGGATACCAAATTGGCTGAGTGACAGGAGACAAAGAATAGTGGTGAATGGGTGAATGGTTATTTTTCAGACCCAAGTTAGGTTTATACTCTAGTTTCCCCGAGGGTCACTGTTCGAACCCCAGCACTTCCTGATATATGCTGATGACCTAGACCTTGGTGTACGGAGCACAATTTCAAATTTAACAACCCCAAAATTGGAAGCACTGTGAACATAGTGTAGAATTCCAAAAGGACAAAGGCAGACTTGGAGGAATGGGTAGGCAAGTGGCAGATAAAATTTAATACAGAGAATTGTGCAGTGATTTGGTTTGGTGGGAAGAATGCAGAGAATTCTCTGACCGTTGGATTCTCTCTTCTGGCAGGCAGCGCACCCCGCCCACGGGTTTCCTGGTGGCATGGGGTGGGTTCAATAGGAAATTCCACTGACAAGTGGCGGGAGCACGGGGCAGCAGGGTAGCATGGTGGTTAGCATAAATGCTTCACAGCTCCAGGGTCCCAGGTTCGATTCCCCGCTGGGTCACTGTCTGTGCGGAGTCTGCACGTCCTCCCCGTGTGTGCGTGGGTTTCCTCCGGGTGCTCCGGTTTCCTCCCACAGTCCAAAGATGTGCGGGTTAGGTGGATTGGCCAAGATAAATTGCCCGTAGTGTCCTAAAAAAAAGTAAGGTTAAGGGGGGGGGTTGTTGGGTTACGGGTATAGGGTGGATACGTGGGTTTGAGTAGGGTGATCATTGCTCGGCACAACATCGAGGGCCGAAGGGCCTGTTTCGTGCTGTACTGTTCTATGTTCTATGAGTAGGGGATTCCTCTGCCAGCAAATGACATCTCACCAAGAACCATGTGGCGGGGACCAGAGAATCCAGCTGAATATAAAATAAAGGGCACAATTCTAATGGAGGTGCAGATGCAGAGGGACCTGGTTGGGTAGGTGCAGAAAATCAGCGAAGGTGACAGTGAAGGTTTAGAGCATGGTTGATAAATAATAAGTCATCCTAGGCTTTATCAATAGGAAGTTAAATTTGTATATAACACTGATTTGGCTTCAGCTAGAGGGTTGCATCCAGTTTTGGGCACCATGTTTCAGGAAATATGTGAAACCATAAATAGGGTGCAGAAAAGCTTCACGAGAATAATTTAGGAATGTAAAGATTTAGCCATGCGGATCGATTGGAGAAGTTGAACTGTTTTCCTTGAAGAAGTTTGGGAGGAGATTTGATAAACGTATTCAAAATGAGTAGGGGACTGAGTCATTGGGAGAAACTGTTCCTATTGGTAGAAAGATTGAGGACCAGGAGAACATTAAGCAAAGGAAGCAATTGCAACATGAGGAAAAACTTTGTACGCAGTGAATGGTTAGCACTTGGAATGCACTGCCTGAGAGCGTGGCGGAGGAAGGTTCAATCGAGGCATTGAAAAGGGAACTGGATCATCATTTGTAAAGGAAAATGTGCAGGGCAACAGTGAAAAAAATAGGAGGGTGTGGCACTAGGTGAACTGCTCCTCTAAGAGCGTAGACATGATAGACTGAATGGCCGCCATCTGTGTTGTAACCATTCTATAATTCTAGTTGCCTTACTGTATTCAGGTACTTGAACAAGTATCAGTGCACCTGGGGGCAGCCTCTTGGGTCTAATGCAAAGGTGGTCAAGCAGTTGACAAATAGAAAAATACCCAAGCTACTTAGTCCTTCAAAAATGGCTGTTGTGGTCAGTCTTCTTTCAGCACTCCAACTCATTACAGATTTATTTCACTTGAGTCATTTGATTGACACAACTTGGAATCTATCTGCTCCTGTTCTCAGGCAATGAAACTATCATCTGCTTACACATTTCATGTCCGTTTAAAGAAACATTTTTTGGGTGAATGCATGCATGCGGATACATGTATAAGTAGTTATGCATTGGAATAATTACTTGTTTTTGACTCCTGATGATACAAAGATTAGGACAAACATATTGACAAGTAACTGGGAGCTTTGACACTTACCAGTACAGTGGTTCAAGCTGACAGAATTTCCTTCAATCGTATTTGCTACCAAGGTTAAGACTGTAAATGTGAACTGAGCTCCTGATGTCAAGCCACTGATGGTACTCGAATTGGTCCTGACTGTTGTGTTGGAAGGTGGACTCCCATCAGTTCTCACTCTGTATTGGTAATTACTCTTGTACCCAAATGGTGCGTCCCATGTCAGATTTATAGAGGTGGCGTCACTATTTACAACATTGAGATTTCTGATGGGGTTTGGTTCTGGTGAAAAAAATTCAAGTTAGAGATGATCTGGTGTTTTTTGCTCCCCTCTTTAATTTTCCTCCCCCATTTCCTGCCAACTCCTTGATGTAAAGCAATCTGTTGTTATAGAACATAGAACAGCACAGCACAGAACAGGCCCTTCGGCCCTCAATGTTGTGCAAACCTTGTCCGAAACCAAGATCAAGCTATCCCACTCCCTGTCGTTCTGGTGTGCTCCATGTGCCTATCCAATAACCGCTTGAAAATTCCTAAAGTGTCTGACTCCACTATCACAGCAGGCAGTCCATGCCACACCCTAACGACTCCGAGTAAAGAACCTACGTCGGACATCCCTCCTATATATCCCACCCTGAATCTTACAGTTATGCCCCCTTGTAACAGCTACATCCACCCGAGGAAATAGTCTCTGAACATCCACTCTATCTATCCCCCTCATCATCTTATACACATCTAATAAGTCACCTCTCATCCTCCTCCGCTCCAAAGAGAAAAGCCCTAGCTCCCTCAACCTTTCCTCATAAGACCTATCCTCCAACCCAGGCAGCATTCTGGTAAATCTTCTTTGCACCCTTTCCAATGCTTCCACATCCTTCCTATAGTGAGGTGACCAGAACTGCACACAATACTCCAAATGTGGTCTCACCAGGGTCCTGTACAGTTGCAGCATAACCCCACGGCTCTTAAACTCAAGCCCCCGTTAATAAACGCTAACACACTACAGGCCTTCTTCACAGCTCTATCCACTTGAGTGGCAACCTTCAGAGATCTGTGGACATGAACCCCAAGATCTCTCTGTTCCTCCACATTCCTCAGAACCCTGCCGTTGACCCTGTAATCCGCATTCACATTTTTCCTACCAAAATGAATCACCTCGCACTCATTTATTAGACATTGCCAATACTACCATTGACTGGGCTCACTTCCTTCAGTTTCCTCAGATGTATTTGATCCAATCCTGGTGATCCATCAACTTCAAGTATTGCCAATTTTTTCGATAACACCTCCTCATCAAATTTTAGCCAACCCAGTGTCTCAATTCCCTCCTCTTTCATTATGACCATCGCAGCATCTCCATGCTTAGTAATGATAGATGCAAAGTAATAATTTAGTACCTCAAGCTCCTGCAAAAATCCCTCATCAGTCCTATTCCTAGTTTTCCCACTATTAATATTTATATGTCAGTGGAAGACTTGGATTCCCTTTTATGTTGGCTTCCAGTCTTTTCCCATACTCTCCATTTGTTGCTCTTATTTCCTTTTCCATTTCACCATTGAACTTTCTATATCCAGTTTGGTTTTTACTTGTATTATCAAAATGAAATCTTGTCAAATGCAACTTTTTTGCTTCATGCTTCCCACTCGTTTATTAGACAGGAAGCTGCCTTTCTGACTCACCTTTCCCCTTTGTGAGAATGCACCTCCACCATTCCCAATGCTCAAGTGTTCAATTCAAATTTGCCTGGGCCAAATCAGTTCATACTCCATTGAAATCGGTCCTCTCCCAATTATTTTTTTTACCCTGCATTGCTTTTTGTTCTTTTCCATAGCTGAATTAAACCTCATGACACAATGATCAATGTACCCAAACTGTTTCTCTGCTGTTACTCCTTGTCTCACTTCATTTCCCAGAACTAGAGACAATGGGCGGGATTCTCCGACCCCCAGCCGATTTTCGGGCGGGGGCAGGGTTTACGCCACGCTGGTCGGGGGCCTTTGGCAACGCCCCCTGGCAAATCTTCCGGCCGCGATGGGCCGAGTGGTTGTCGTTTCCTGGCCAGTTCCGCCGGCGTGAAATGGACATGGTCCATCATGGCGGGACCTGGCTTGTAGGCCGGCTAGGTGAGTCCTCGGTGGGATGCGGCTCAGGGAGGGGGCCCCTCACAATGGCCTGGCCCGCGATCGGGGTCCATTGATCTGGGACGGACCTGTGCCGCGGGGGCACTCTTTCCTTCCGCGCTGGCCTCTGTAGGGCTCCGCCATGGCCAACGCGGAGAAGAGCCCCCCCAACACATGCGCGGAACCACGCCGGCGGTTCTGCTCATGCGGCAACTCGCGTCGGCCCTTCGGCGCCAGCTGGCGCGGTGCCAACCTCTCCGCCACCGGCCTAGCCCCGGAAGTGCAGAGGATTCTGCACCTTCCGGTCGGCCCGATGCTGGAGTGGGTCGCGCCACTCTTGGCACTGGCGTCGGGCCATCCGGCCAGTTATGGGAGAATCCCGCCCAATGTTTCCTTTCTCATTAGACTGGGAACAGATTGCTACAGAAAATTCTCCCGAACACGGTCTAGAAATGTTTTCCTCCCCCTCTTCCCTTTACGCTAATGCTATTCCTGATAATTAAAGTCTGCCAATACGGCTATTCACTAGTTTTTACACCTCTGTAATTTTCTTGCAAATTTGATCCTGTAAATCTTTTCTGCCAGTTTGTGGCCTACAGAATACAACCAGTAGTGTAATAGCACATCTATTCTTTCTTAGCGGTAACGAACTAGCTTCCTTCTTTGACCCCTCTGGAACATTATGTCCACTAATATCACCCATTCTCCTTTATTTATCTATCTTTACAAAAAACCTTGTACCCAGTAATACTTGGTACCCGGTCCTGCCCTTTTTGCTATTATCAACATGACACCATATTTCCACATGGCTGTCAGTGCTTGCAGTTTCCATTTTTATTTATCACACTGTGCATTCACAAACGTGCACAATAACCCTAATTCAGACTGTATTGCATTTCCTCTTCCTCTGACCCAACCTAATACCTTATATTTGAATATTGCTGAAAAGACAGACATGTTACCAAAGCCTTTCAGTATTGATGTGATGATCGGTGCATAGACAGTACATCCCAGTGATTGGCTGAAGGAATCAAACAGCATTGCTTTGGTTGTTTATAATAGGCAGAGTACTGTATTTAACTAGTTCCTGCTTGCAAAGCCCAAAACAAAACATCCATTGCTAGATGCGATTCCATGATTGTACTCAACCAGCCAGCACTTGCAAAACTCCAAACAGAACAGCTATTGTCAGATGTTAAACAATAGATAAAAGCAAATTACAGCGGACGCTGGAACCTGAAACAAAAACAGAAAATACTGGACAATCTCAGCAGGTCTGACCGCATCGTTGGAGAGAAAAAGGAGCTCACGTTTCAAGTCTGGATGACTCTTTGTCAAAGCTTCTCTCTCCACAGATGCTGTCAGACCTGCTCAAGATTGTCCAGTATTTTCTGTACATGCTAAACAATCCTGAGTGCACTAATAGCTACACCAACAACCAACTTAAGGTAAGCAGTTGAGCTCATAATGTGGTTAATTTGACTTGTGAGAAGCAACATACATTCATACAGAGGGACATGGGGCGGGATTCTCTCAGCCCGGGCCCGGGGCTGGGCCGGAGAATCCCCATGACCGGCGCGAATCGCGCCACCCCACCCTGAAGCTGGCACGCGATTCTCCGCAGAGAGGAGAATCAGCACCATTGGCGCTGGCGTGGTTGGCGCGGCGCCGGTCGGGGGCCACTTTACGCAGCTGGCCCGCCAATTCTCAGCCCGGGATGGGCTGAACGGCCCTCGTGAAATCCACACCTGCTCTCAGCCGGCAGGAACTCGGCGTCGAAGGGTTGGGGGGGGGGGGGGGGGGGGGGTCCAAACCCAGGGGGAGCCTCCGATGTGGCTGGCCTATCGGGCTGGGGGCCTTGTTTCTTCCGCGCCGGTCCCTGTAGCCCTGCGTTGGGGCCGGCGCGTCAACGGAAGGCACTGCGCATGCGGGTGCTGGCGCCGGCGCCACTGCGCATGTGCGCGTTAGCACCGGGGCCACTGCGCATGCGCGGATCCCGCAGCTCCCAGTTCGTGCCGGGATCAGCAGCTGGAGTGGCATGAACCGCTCCAGTGCCGTGCTGGCCCCTTTTGCAGGCCAGAATTAATCCTCAGGTCAGTCCGTTCACGCCGTTGTAAAACATGACGGCGTTTATGACGCCGTGGACACTCTGCCGCGGGAGAATCCCGCCCATGGTCTCTGCAAACAAAAGGCCTTTTGCCTTTTTTCAATTACCCAGAAGCTCGGGGAACCTATCCTTCCCTGTTGCTTTTTCCAAAACATTGCCTCAGCCAATTAGTGTAGACATGCCTATTGGCACCCTTTCCTCTAGTATAAATCGTTGTGATTATTTGAAATTGGGCATTCTTTTTCAAACTGAGTGAAAAACAAAAGCTTCGACAAGATATCTCTTTTCAACAATACTCAAATTCTTTACTACCAAGTTACCTCACGATTTGTTACACTAGCGTTACCGGTCTCTCCCAATTCTTTATACACCTCCTTTTCCCTCCCTAATGTTACATCCTGTTTTCCCCTGTCAATTAAACCTTCCCCAAGAACACTAGACATTGCTCCCAGCTTTGGTTAGTTACAGCCCATCTGGTCTGTCCAGGTCCCGTCTCCCCTAGAACTGATCCCAAAGCTCTCGGAATCTAAAGCCCTCCCATCTCTCCAGTCATGTATTCACCTTTGTGCCCTCTAACTTTTATATTCACGGGCACACGCCACAGAACTATAGTGGAGATTGCTACCTTTTCATTTATATAAATAGCCAAACTAAAATTCCCGTCTTCCATGAAGGAAAACAGCACAGGACACTTACTTGTGAAGAGAGGTTTTGTCACAGAAATGCTGTACAAATTCTCACGAATAGTGGTAAAAACAGTTATGGTGTACTCGGTTCCAGAGTCAAGGCCAGAAATAATAGTTTGGTTATCTCCTGCAGAGTGCGACATTACATTTGTTGTTTGTGCCTTGTAGGTGACAGTAAAGTTGTAAGTTCCGATATCCATATTTTCTGGCCTTGACCAGCCAAACTCAATGGTGGAATTAGTGATGTCAGTCACGACTATGGTACCAGGTGGTGACGGAACTGTAGAAGAAATAAAGTTATATCCTGGAACATTTTGGATGAGGAAAACAAAAAATTGGCATATTTCAGAAGTTGAAATGACTCAGTCTTGGTATCACAGCACCTTAAATGTGGTTCTTCAATGAGCTGTACTGGTTATTTGCAATCTGTAGTCACAATCGCCAAAGAAACTTTCATTCCAGCATTTCAAAAGTAATACAATTACATATTTTACACTGGAGATACTCATCAGCAATTACAATGGAAACGTGTCAAAGTGGCTAATCTGGTGGTCTAGGGCTTGGAATCTGCTCTCAGAGTGGATCCTGCTGTAATGTGTCCTGAGTCTTTAAAATATTTTGAAAACCTTTTGTTTTAATTGAGTTCTTGACTGTTGGCTTCCTATTTTCTGTTATCTTTGATCTACCACATTAACTAATTGCAGAGCAAATGGATTGTCTCTACTCATCTCATTTTAGAAAGGACCTCTATAGGCAGTGAAGGCGACTTTTGCTCCATCACTGTGGTCAGATTCAAAACTCCCAAAAGAGCAAAACATAAATACATGGGAATGGAATTTAAACTAAAAACAGGGGTTGTTGGCTACATAGGCCCAGATTTTCATGCCTCAGCTTGTGTCAAAATGGAGATTGAGAAATCAGTGAATCCCTACAATGCAGGAGGTGCCCGTTTAGACCATCAAGTTGGCACTGACCCTCTGAAAGAACACCGTACTGAAGCCCAAACCCTCGCCCTATCTCCGTAACCCCACCTTAACCTTTGGACACTTAAGAGGGCAATTGGAATGACCAATCCACCTAGCGTGCACATCTTTGGACTGCAGAAACCGAAGCAATTGGAGGAAACCCACGCAGACACGTGGAAAATGTGCAAACTTCACACAGACAGGAACCCAAAGTCAGAATTGAACCCGGGTGCTTGGTGTTGTGAGGCAGCAGTGCTAACCATTATGTCACCGTGCCACCCCTGAAGGGTTGAAGATTAAGGGCTTCAAGTGAAGTGGTTGCTTTGTTTAATTGACAACTTGATCTTTATTCAAGTCAGTTTTCAATGCCAGTGTATTTATTTGAACAAGATTAAGATCTGTAAAGTGCATTAAACTTTCTTCAACAGAACGCGAACTGCCTGTATTTGATTCATGGCTTAATGAGAAGATGAGGGATCGATGTTTTTCCAAAGTGATTTTTGAATGGCTGTTTTTGTATTTCATGGGCATTTCAAAGACTTGACAATTTTATTATATCAATTCTTGGTTGCGTACATATTTCATTCTGTGTGAGTGAGTATGGCAGGAGCATGAGAAATCTGAAAGAACATGGGATGTATTGGGGGGGGGGGGGTAAGAATTAAAATATTTAAAAAAATATTTGTTAGAATAGCAAAAAATGAATGCAACAATAGCATTTGGAGGAAGTAGCCAGCACAATTTGCGCCATATTAGAGAGGATGATGTCCAGGTTAGTTGGATTGGAATAAGAATTGTTTCACAAATCGTATTAAAACGAGACAACATGAAGCACGTTTATTCTTCCATAGCAACGCCTTTTACCTGAATGAAGGGAGTGGTTCAGGATGAACAAATGTTCAGCCAAATGGGGGGAGCAGTTCGGTAACTGTTTAAGAAAGCAGAGATTCTGGTCAATGTACAAGAGATGACTGTCGGGGCTGGAGAATCTAATTGTATCAAGAGAATCAGAAAAGTTGTGAACATAGGTGGGTAAAGACTGCGCAATATGAGCAAATATGTAGTTGTGATCTGTGAAAACTAGGCCAGTATAACAGTCCAGTTGTAGTTTTGCTTCCTCATCGAACCGTAGAATCCCTGCAGTGCAGAAGAAGGCCATTCGGAAAGAGAATTCTGATATTAAGGACAATTAGAATATGCCCTATACTTACTTGTAGCCTTTGTTACAGGATATGAAGTTATGTAATGGGGTCCACTCATTGTTGTCACCGTTATACGGTACAATCTTCCAGGGCGCAGGCTGCTGAACACTATTCTATTTGTTAACGATGGGACAGTGGTGCTGTTTTCGAATGCTCCTGGATTTTGAGCATCTTTGATGAGAATGATGAAGTTCTCAACACGTCCGGGTGGATGGATCCAGGAAACGGTCAATGAATCAGTTGTGTTCTCATTGCTCAGAGTGATATTTTCAGATGGTATTTTCACAGGTTCTGTTTAGAAATGAAATAATATTACTGCAGCACAGTGCATGATAATGTCACAGATATTCTGCCTCCATCACATCAATGCTACTACCATTAGGTTCTGCGTGCAGAAGTGAGAAAAAGCAGTTTTGCATCTGTTCATCGCCTCTTATCATGTAAACACTTTACCCTCTAACCTTTTCTTTTCATTTAAAAAAAATTAAGTGGCAATTTAGCGTGGCCAATCCACCTACCCTACATACGCTGGGGTTGTGGGGGCGAGATGCACGCAGACACAGGGAGAATGTGCAAACTCCACACGGGCAGTGACCTGGGGCCGGGATCGAACCCGGATCCTTGGCACCGTGAGGCAGCAGTACTATACTACCTCCAATCCCAACTGTTCACACCTTTGAGAACTAAGTAATCTACCAATAACATGCCCAGATATCCCAAAAGAAAACATTTAGGGATTTTTAACTTCTGTACTGTGGTTTAGAACAGAAAATGGCACATCCTGAGCCTGTGATTTTCCCCCCCCATTCATTTTAGGAGCCAATGATGTGCAACTTCACAATGTGCGTTTTAACATTCACCAGACATACAGAGGAGAAAAGATCTTTCAGGTTTCCTAATTACTTCTAGCAGCAGAACTTAACATATACCTTTACAGGATCTCACTGCTCTCCATCTATATCCATTAAACCTGCAGATATCATTTAAGTTTTAAATATAATCCAAACGCATTTAAATGCAATAAGAATCAGAGATATAATTCTACAGTTATAGCAGAAATCCAGATAAACAACTCAAGAGGAGACTAATAAAAGAAATAAAACTAATTACTATGTCAAACCTTTGTAAATAATTTCTGAATTATAATCCTTTTCCCCCCAATAATAATAATCTTTATTAGTGTCACAAGTAGGCTTACATTAACACTGCAATGAAGTTACTGTGAAAATCCCCTGATCGCCACACTCCGGCGCCTGTTCCGGTACACTGAGGGAGAATTCAGAATGTCCAATTCACCTAACAAGCATATTGACTTCCCATAAAAGTCCCATAAAAGGTATGACAACATTATTTTTTGGGACTTGTGGAAGCACCCGGAGGAAACCCACACAGACACAGGGAGAACGTGCAGACTCCGCACAGACAGTGACCCAAGCCGGGAATCGAACCTGGAACCCTGGCTGTGGAGCAACAGTGCTAACCTCTGTGCTTCCGTGCCGCTCACACTGTGGAAGCCAATCTTTCACCAAACTTCCACCTCTTGAGAAATTTTCAAAGATAATCTCCTCTTAGAATTTCAAATTGGTTCTCGGGTCCAAACAGGGCAGCTCTTGCATTCGAGAAGAAAGCTACTGGGATTTTCTGGAATTTAAATATCCGATTATTCACATATACTCTGAAACATTTGCTGGGATTTTCCAGCCCCGCATGGGGCCACAGGGGATGCGGCAGGGCAGCCAAATGTCCACTAAATCCCACCATTTGAATTGTTTCTCGCAATGAGCCTGCAATGAATAACACTTCCAGTCCTGAACTCGGATAAGCTTGGTGTCAGGGCAACTATTTTTTTCTAAAATCTGCAACGTACAATGACTAAGTTTGAGAGAACTGCCACCCAACCAAAAGCTGGACAAAAATGTTGATTTTCTGTCACACCTCTCTCTATTCACCTGTCGGAAGTGCTTGACATTCTTTTTTTGCTGTGATTATTTCCCACAGAACATTAAATGATTAGGCTCTGTATGATGATATTTATACTGCAGTATATACAAGATTGTTGAAATGAAAATAATGTTGTCATTCCTTTTATGGGGCTTATTTATACATAGAACATACAGTGCAGAAGGAGGCCATTCGGCCCATCGAGTCTGCACCAACCCACTTAAGCCCTCACTTCCACCCTATCCCTGTAACCCAATAACCCCTCCCAACCTTTTTGGACACTAAGGGCAATTTAGCATGCCCAATCCACCTAACCTGCACGTCTTTGGACTGTGGGAGGAAACCAGAGCACCCTGAGGAAACCCACGCACACACGTGGGGAGAACCTGCAGGCTCCGCACAGACAGTGACCCAGCAGGGAATCGAACCTGGGACCCTGGCGCTGTGAAGCTACAGTTCTATCCACTTGTGCTACCCATAGAATTTACAGTGCAGAAGGAGGCCATTCGGCCCATCGAGTCTGCACTGACCCTTACAAAGAGCACCCTACTGAAGCCCACGTATCTATCCTTTCCCCATAACCCAGTAACCCCCACTTAACATTTTTTGGACACTGAGGGCAATCCACCTAACCCATTCTAACAGTGTGATATGCTAAAGAGAAGTATACGTCAAAGGAAATTATGCAATGTCTCATGATCTTGCTTTCTTTTGTGGAACTCATGACATGAAAGCCACTAAGTCATGTTCCAATAAAGTTAATGCTTTCCGTACTTCAGTAGACTGTAAATTTCCTGTGTTGTGTTTGCACAGCAAGATCAAGAATAAGGCAGTTAGTGCCTTAAAAGGGGGTTGTGTCCTTTCCTTTTCCTGATCCTAGCCTGTTTGTTAGACGTAGAGAGAAGATGCGGTGTTGCCCATTTCTTGGTCAGTGGGGATAGAAAATGCTGGAAGAAATGATCAGTAGCATCACGTCAGGAAGCCAGTATGGGCAGCAGTGCATCAGCATTGCCACTGACCAGAAGATATAAGCTATTATACTCAAGAATACCAATAATCAATAAATTAAAACAAAAATGGCAGGGGTGACAGCCCCTGATGAGACACTGTAATTAAAACAACATTAAATTAAAATATCATTCCGGGGGTGATGATGCACCCCAGCACCCAAGGCATGGAAGACCTGAAGTGGATATCGCCTGCTCCCTCACCAAGGCTGGGACTGTAGCCATGGTAAAGGGGCAGACTGTTGGGTTGGACCACCATCTGCTGCTTGGCCCTGTTAACAGCCCCTTGACCAGGACGAGGGGCAGGCTTACAGTGAGGTCCTCCCTGCCCCACACCGGGTGACTGAAGATTAGGAGTTTGCCACACCAGGTGACTGAAGATTAGGAGTGTGGGGCTAAAGTGCAACCAAACGTTGAGGAGCAGTCCTTTCAAATAGCAAAAAAAGGGGCTGCAGCCTCAGGCAATATACATGTAGAACATTGACCCACCCCACCTCCCGGCTACAGAAAAGGCTTGCGACCTGGGTGTCCATAAACCACCTTAACCTACAGTTGCATGGCATGCATGCAACACCTTCCATGCCAGGCCCCCTATTGGAAAAGGGAGGACTCCCATGTAGCGTGTCCTGCACTGAGGTCCTCCCCCACCCCCGGCTGTAGAACAGAATGCCAAGGCATGGAGGAAGGAAAGAAGGTGAAAGGTGTGCAGCAGCAGGCCATATAGGAAACCCCTCTCTGCCAAATTGAAAGGCTCAAATTATTGGGCCACGGCTCTCAAGGGGGTTGTTGGGGTGGAGGACCAATGTGGAATTCCATCCCAATGGGGTCAGCTCAGATGGGAGTCCATCGCATGCTTAAACCATCTCGGTTTTAGGCCATTATACTCTTTCTTCTACATTAAACAAATGATCAATAAATTAAACAAAAATGAGAGTTGCTGACAGCCCCTAGTGGGGTACTGTAACTAAAACAAAACCGCAAAAGGAAACTTAAGTAATTAACTTGGGATGATACACACCAGCCCCCTCAGTGCCCACCAGTGCTAGGCCATTATATGTGCACAAGTCATTATCCAAAGAGCTCGTCTTACCTGTAACCACTTAAACCTTAATTTATATAATTAATAGTTAGCACTAGGAATGTGATCTTTCCTACTTCAGTTACCCAATGTCTACACTTAACTCATACTGGACCAGACTGGGTTACCGACTGCCAATCCCAGACCAGACTCCAACAGTGGCTAGGATATTGGACTGAAACCCCAATATTTTAGTTTATTTGTAAGACTATGTGGATAGAATGATTCACTCCAGGAGTGAATGCATGAAGAAATAGGGCTTGGGTATGTTTAAAACAAAACTTTATTATGACTACAATATTAAACTTTTTAACTTCACCCCCGGAAAGAACAGCTTACAATTACTCATGAAATACTACAACTCAATTCCCCATTAAACAAGAAAACAAACATGCAGCTTTCAATCCATCTTCTACTATGGGAGAATTGTGGGCTCGGCATTCGGCAGATTAGAATTCTATAACCTTTCTCCAAAACATTCTCTTAAAAGGTTTCAAAATGTTCCTCCGTATGTCTCGACTCCACCCAGCAATTACCTCATCATCCCAAGCTAAAGATAAATGATCTCTGAAGGCTGCAAAGCACATTAACTCCCCAGGGACTTTCCCAGTCAAATTAGTCCATTAGTCCAGACTGAAAAACACATTTGTTTATGAATTTCACCTTCTGGCTGCTAAAAGCACCCAGGCCCTGCAACACAGAATTGATTTAAAAAAAGACCACTGCAATAAAACACACTGGCCCCAGGCTTTTAACCCTTAATTGGCCCAAAACATAAAATCCAATATTTCTAAAATCTTCAAATTGTCACACCGAGCAAAGCTCTCATCTCCATTGTCTATCCCAACAATTTGAGCAGCCTAATCTTAAGTATGGTTTCCAATGCACCAATATCCCCATTTTTCTTACGGGCCATCCTCTGACTCAGGGAGGTTGTCAGTTAGAGACATTTGGGACCTAATTATGGTCAGTTGTATGGTGTTCCACTGCACAACTGGAGCTGTATTGCAGCCAAATTGAGCTTTATATAGATTTTGCTGCTGTTGACCTCTTGGTCAATCCTCCAATCTACTCAAACTATTCAAAATTTTATTTTTTCCACAATTGTAAAGAAAGGAATTTCAATTCTACTCATTCACCTTTAACAAAATAAACCACCTCTAAATGTTAACACCAGGGCGGCACGGTGATTAGCACTGCTGCCTCACGGCACCGAGGACCCAAGTTCGGTCGCGGCCCTGGGTCACTGTCTGTGTGGAATTTACATTCTCCCCATGTGTGTGTGTGTGTCCCACCCCACAACCGAAATATGTGCAAGGTAGGTAGATTGGTCACACCAAATTTCCCCTCAATTGGAAAAAAAAGAATTGGGCACGTTAAATTTATATTAAAAAAATGTTAACATCTGTCACTGGAGTAGTTTTCTCTCCCCATTTCAGGTCTCTCTAGGTGATCACAGATGACCTACTTCCAGATTGCTGATACTTGGGGTAACAACAGATGTACGTGCGACAGTCTCAACCATTTTCCCCTGTTCCTTTTTTCCTCTTGTGCACTTGGTAATGTGATTGACAATCAATAAGTGCCGAACCAAAATTCAAACTTGTGATACTACCATTGGAAGCTTCCAAGTACTTCACCCAATTCTGATCCCCAAAGTCTTTTAAATTGAGGCACTCATTATTGAAAGCTACAGCGTCCCAGTTCTAACCCCGTGTCAATGCTGTGACCTGTAACATATCTGGGCCATGGATCAAACTCTGTCATTTCTGCATTTTGTATTTCTCTCCTTGCATTAAAATTTTATGAAGTGTTTCCTAGAGGAAATAAAGTCATTGGGCACTTGTGGAGGAAAAATCACTACTAAAGTTACTAGTATAGACTTCCTTACACTTCCTGTTTTGATGCCAATAATTCATATTGGGTTTTGGTTCTAAATACAGCAGAAGCTTTCAATCATTCCATTGTTCATTTATCATTAAAATTCCCATTAAGTGAACATCCACAGCTTTGAATGTAGGGAAACCCAACAGTCCTCACCGGCTATCTGCACAAAGTCTATAGAAGAGGTCACTGGAGAACATTCAAAGGCAGAAACCTTTTCTGGTTTCTCCTTCCTCCTGAAAGTACACCAAGGTGAAATGCTGGCCGGGATACTCCGTCCCCGCGCCGGGTCAGAGAATCGGCGGGGGGCCCCCGAGAATTGCGCCATGCAGCCGGCTCGCCGACCCCGGGGGGTTGGGGGCCTCCACGGTGGCCTGGCCCGGGATCAGGGCCTCCCGATCGGCGGGCGGGCTAGTTCCGTGGGGGTCTATGTTCCGCGCCGGGCCCCTGTAGGGCTCTGCCATATTGCCCGGGGCCGTTGCGGAGATGGGAACCCACACGCATGCGCGAATCTGTGCCAGCTGTGGCGCGCATGCGCGAACACGCGCCGGCCGTGGCGCCCATGCACGAACACGTGCCGGCCATGGCGCGACGGCTTTCGGGTGCCGAAGCTGCGGACACTACTCCGGCGCCGTACTAGCCCTCTAGGAAGGGGTGGATACATGCCACTTGAGGCCCGTTGACACCAGAGTGGCTCATGCCGCTTTTCACGCCGGCATCAAAACTTAGCCACGGGATTGGAGAATCCTGGCCGTTACCTCTACCATTCACTGTCCTGGCTGAAATTAGCTAATTAATCACACACCAGAGCTTGAACGTTGGATCCTGATGGTGTGTAGCTTAATAGCAGCACCACCTGTACTAATATGACTTGGGAATGAGAACGAATACCTGTTTAAAATGTTAACAACTTCATGCAGATAATTGAATTCTGACTGGTTACCTGTGTAATTGGCTACAAAAACTGGATCTGCTGGAGTTCCATCCTCCGCCAGAGTGATAATGGAAAATGTGTACTTGGTTCCAGGTGTCAGTCCCATCACAGAAACGTTTTCATTTGTTATGGGTTGATTTCCATAATTAACTATGGGTGCAGGGTTTCCATATGTCAGAACTCTGTAACGATACTCATCTTTATACTG
Organism: Scyliorhinus canicula; assembly: GCF_902713615.1. Taxonomy (NCBI): domain Eukaryota; kingdom Metazoa; phylum Chordata; class Chondrichthyes; order Carcharhiniformes; family Scyliorhinidae; genus Scyliorhinus; species Scyliorhinus canicula. Next base: position 127,043,264 of record NC_052154.1, on the reverse strand, counting down.
GTCCGGCCTTGTCCAACGCAGAGTTATGCTGTTTGTGTCAATTTGCACGATTTGTAGGTTCTTAACAGGGTTTGGCTCTGTTGAGGAAAGTGATTAAACAGTTATGTTGTGGGTACGAACAAGGATGCAGCCACCTTACAGTCATTGCATGATCTTTCAATATTTTAATCAAATCAATCTTCACATTGAGGATACCCTCCATCGTGCTGTATGGCACTACCACTGTGCTAAACGGGATAGATTTTGGAACAGACTAGCAACTAAACAAGGCATCCATGTGGTGTTCTGGGCTATCAGTAGCAGCAAAATTAACTGCAATCTGCAGCCACATCATTCGGCATATCCCTAACTCTATTATTACCATCAAGCCAGGGGATCAATTCTGGTTCAATGAAAAATGCAGGAGGGCATGCTAGGAACAACAACAGGCCTACCTGAAAATGAGGTATTATTCTTGTGAAGCTAAAACACAGGATCACTTAAGTGCCAAACAGCATAAGGAAAATATTATAGACAGAGCTAAGTGATCTCAGAGCTAATGGATCAGATCAAAGCTCTGCAATCCTGCCACATCCAGTCATGAATGGTAGTGGACAATTAAACGATGAACTGGAGGAGGAGGCTTCACAAATATTACCTTCCTCAATTATGGAAGAAGAGAAGCCTGTTTCATGTATAATGCAGCAATCTTCTTCAGTGTCTGTCTCTGTGAGGAGCTTTATTCAAGTCACTAGAAATGGCAGCCTACAGTGCTTGCCTCATGACAGTATCATATGATTATGGCAAGCTAAGCAGTCCACTTTGTAGGATTGCATTTTTAAAATTCAACCAGAACCCAGAACATCAGTGCAAAACACAAGGCTGAGGCATTTGTAACCATCTCCAGCCATCTTCTGAAGTTATCAGCTGTCAATTTTCAGCCAATTAGAAATATTTCACGTGATATCAATAAATAGTTAAAGGCACTGCATACTGCTAAGGTCCTGACAACATTGTGGTAACAATACTGAGGTCTTGTGTTCCAGAACTAGCTGCATCCCTAGCCAAGTGGTTCCAGGAGAACTACAACACTGGTGACAACATACACCAATTATGATTTTCCTAAATTCCTTAGATTCAGGAGTGGCCTCAGGAAGTCAGTAAATGTTACCCAACTTTTCAAGAAAGGAGGAAGGGAAAACAGTGATCTGCAGGTCAATTAGCCTATCATCGGTCATTGGGAAAATGCTGGCACCTAATTTAAGGAAATCGTAACAATGTACTTCAAAATGCATTATATGTTTAGAACAAGTCAATGGTTTTACTAAAGAACATAGAACATAGAACACTACAGCGCAGTACGGGCCCTTCGGCCCTCGATGTTGCGCCGACCTGTGAAACCATCTGAAGCCTATCTGACCTACACTATTCCATATTCATCCATATGTCTATCCAGTGACCACTTAAATGCCCTTAAAGTTGGCGAGTCTACTACTATTGCAGGCAGGGCGTTCCACACCCCTACTACTCTCTGAGTAAAGAAACTGCCTCTGACATCTGTCCTATATCTCTCACCCCTCAATTTAAAGCTATGTCCCCTCGTGTTGGTCATCACCATCCGAGGAAAAAGACTCTCACTGTCCACCCTATCTAACCCTCTGACTATCTTATATGTCTCTATTAAGTCACCTCTCAGCCTTCTCCTCTCTAACGAAAACAACCTCAATTCCCTGAGCCTTTCCTCGTAAGACCTTCCCTCCATACCAGGCAACATCCTAGTAAATCTCCTCTGAACCCTTTCCAAAGCTTCCACATCCTTCCTATAATGTGGTGACCAGAACTGCACGCAGTACTCCAGGTGTGGCCGCACCAGAGTTATGTACAGCTGCAGCATGACCTTGTGGTTCCGAAACTCAATCCCCCTGCTTATAAAGGCTAGCACACCATATGCCTTCTTAACAGCCCTATTAACCTGGGTGGCAACTTTCAGGGATTTATGTACCTGGATGCCGAGATCTCTCTGTTCATCTACACTACCAAGAATCTTGCCATTAGCCCAGTACTCTGCATTCCTGTTACTCCTTCCAAAGTGAACCACCTCACACTTTTCCGCATTAAACTCCATCTGCCACCTCTCAGCCCAGCTCTGCAGCTTATCTATGTCCCTCTGTATCCTATAACATCCTTCAGCACTATCCACAACTCCACCGACCTTCGTGTCATCTGCAAATTTACTAACCCATCCTTCTACACTCTCTTCCAGGTCATTTATAAAAATGACAAACAGCAGTGGCCCCAAAACAGATCCTTGCGGTACACCACTAGTAACTGAACTCCAGGATGAACATTTGCCATCAACCACCACCCTCTGTCTTCTTTCAGCTAGCCAATTACTGATCCAAACCGCTAAATCACCTTCAATTCCATACTTCCATACAATTCCATAATTCCATACAGGTAAACATGTTTGACAAATAATAAGTTTTTTGAGGATGTAACTAGTCAGATTGAAAAAGGGAAACACCTGTAGAGTTTCCTGGATTTCCAAAAGGTATTGATAAGATGCCGCACAAAAGGTTGATCGACAAGATGGAGACTCATGGAGTTGGAGATTATGGATTACCATGGATAGAGGATTGGTTCATGGAATAGAAGCAGACAGTGGGCCTCATTGGAGCATTTTCAAGTTGACAGGTAGTAAATTGTGGAGTTGCAGAAAGATCAATGATGGGCGTCCATTTATAATCGATATTCATATATGTAAGTTTTATGATGATGTAAAGCTAGTTGGAAAAAGTAAACTGTGGGAAGGCCACGGAAAGGTTGCAAAGTTATACAGACAGGTTAAGTAAGTGGACAACAAGATGAAAGATGGAGCATAAAGTACTGAAGCAAAAAATTGTTCACTTTGATAAATAGAGAAGCAGGTTATTTTAAGGTGAGATATTTCTAAGTGTTGATATTCAAAGATCGTGGGTGTGCTTACACAAGGAATGCAGAACGCTAGCAAACAATTAGGGAGGCAAATGGCAGGTTAGCCTTTATCATGAGATGATTGGAGTGCAGGAATAAAAAGTTATGTTACAGTTGTACAGAGTTTTGATGAGGCCACATCAAAACGGTGTGCAGTTTTAGTCTCTACATTTAAGAAAGGATGTATTTGCATTGGAGGTAGTACAGCGAAGGGTCACTAAATTAGTTCCTGGGTTGAGGGGTTATCTAATGATAAGAGGCTGAGCATATTCGGCCTACATTCTCTGGAGTTTAAAAGAGTGCGAGACAAATTTTGAAGGAGCATAATAGGGAGAATTATGAGCGATTATTTCCGCTAGTGGAGGATCTAAAATATGGGGGCACAGTCATAGAATAAGGGGTCAATTATTTCAGACTGATGAGGAATTACTTCACTCAAAGGTAGTGAATCTTTGGAATTCTCTAACCCAGAGGGTAATGGATGTTCCATTGCTGAACACTTTTAATGCTGGGAGAGACAGATTTGTCGGGTCTCAGCAAATCAAGGGACATGGGAGTGGACAGGAAAGTGGAGTTGAAGCTCATGAACAGCCATGATCATACTAAATGGTGGAGCAGGCTGTATGGGCCATGTTTATTCTGGCTCAACCAAGAGACACCATCAAGTAATTAATTGAACAAAATTACTCAGATGTTAGGCCCAAGTAGGAGCAATATTTCAAGATAGCGATCTGAACAGACATTGAACAAAAATAGCATGATGGACAAGGGCGTTCGCAAATTGGCTCAGCACCCAATTTTGGGTTAAAAAGTTATCAAGTGAGGAGTAGCACTATCATTTTTCATCTACTTCTTAACACATTTAGTTGGATGCTCAAAAGCTTTTCCATTGAAAATTCCTCCTAATTTTCTTACAGATGTTATTATACACACAACAAAGTGCTTCTGCTTTTTAAGACTCTCAGGGCGAGATTTTCAATCAGTTTTGTAACCCATTGCTGAGATCATCTCTGGGTTGTAACCCTACCCTGCATCGCTTACTCAACACTATTTTTTTCAATACAAAATTTCTAACTGAGCCAGAGGCAATTCTGCTGCCCAATTAGTGGCGCCAAGCACTGCCTGGAAACGGAAACTGGTTCTGGAGGGCGAATCTCAAAGGCAGACAGCAGCATGACTGGGCTTATTGCTGCCTTGCAGAGTGAGACTGGCAGGAGTACAGAGGGCCAGCCATGGTGCAGACAAGTGTCCAAACGTTCACTCATATTTTGATCTTCTCTGCTAAAGTGATGGCAAATTTGAATGACTGATTGAGCACCTCAGATGGAATTTCCTTTTTCAGAACTTTAAATCAGCAGTAACAATACACAGTACCGTGCTCCTGACAGCTGTGCACCATCATATTCCAGCCTGTTCACTCTTCCTGTTCTCAGCATCAAAAATCTTCATCTGTCCCTGTCCAACCCATTAATAAGCTCGTCAAGGAGCTTTTAAGGTATGTTGGCAGAACCCCCCCCCCCACACACACACACACACAGACAATTGAAAATCCAGTCGCTTTGACCATACCAATTATCACATTCCTTTTTGCACTTACTGGTGAACTGGGTTTTCAGCACAAAGGCACTCTGCAGTTGTCCAGGTCCAATGGTGGCCACAGAAATGGTATACTTCGTTCCAGAAGTAAGATTTGAAATTGTGGTGGAGTTTACATTTGCTGTCATAGACTCAGTAACAGAATCATTATGGTAAGTGACATTGAAGGTGTAGCTTCCATTATCCATGTGTGCAGGTGCTCCCCAGTTTAATGAGATGGAATTGGTGCTGAAAGTTGTGACATTTATTGTTCCAGGAATGCTGGGAACTAAATGAAGAAAAAGGTAAAAAAAACATTATTCCACCTGCTCCAGTGCATACAGATTGCCAAACGATTTTGAGATGTTTCTTAGCATGATGTTGCTCAACTTGGAAATGGTCATTTCAAGCACTATTTGAGGTGGCCAAGACTTAGGAGTTGGAATATCAGACCAGCACCACTTTGGTCAATGATGAGTGATGGAGAAGTTGTACAATAATGGGCATAGAGATGGAGGGACATGGAGATGGAGAGGAGGAGTGGGGTGCGGTGAATGGTTGGTAATGAGAACCTTTAAATCACAGCCTTTTATTGAAATACAACACAGGCAATTGCCTCACTCTCGGTACCGGAGGTAAAATCCTATCCATTGTCTAAAACATTTCTTCAGCCTATGAATTGACAAGCAATGAAAAAAGGTTCATCAGTCTCAAACTAATAGTCAGCTGCAAGGTGATGCAGGACAAAAGCAGCTCAGTAAATGCTCAAACATTTATAGAATCATAGAATTTACAGTGCAGAAGGAGGCCATTTGGCCCATCGGGTCTGAACCAGCCCTTGGAAAGAGCACTCTACCTAAGCCCATGCCTCCAACCCATCCCCATAACCTCACCTAACTTTTTGGACACTAAGGGGCAATTCAGCATGGGCAATCCACCTAACCTGCACATCTTTCGACTGTGTGAGGAAACCGAAGCACCCGGAGGAAACCCATGCAGACACGGGGCGAAAGTGCAAACTCCACACAGACAGCCACCCAAGGCTGGAATTGAACCCAGGACCCTGGAGCTGTGAGGCAGCAGTGTCAATCACTGTGCCACCCTATTGTTATAGTTTAATTTGTCGAATTGCAGTTCAAGGTAGGGTTGTTACCTAAATTATAATCAAACTTCTTGTTGGGATAACAGAACTCCTCAGTTTCACTAAAATATGTGTTAATAAACTTCACTGACAATGAGTCAGTGATAAACTAATATTTATAATTTCTTATTTCTCTGCATTATATCTTCAAAAGGTCTTTATTGGCTTGCTTTCTTCTTGGACGACAGCCACAAATGTACTGTGTTTGGGCCGAACAATCAGTGGTAGCGAAATGTTACAGATACTTACTTTTACTGCAGTGATTCACGTTCAAAAGAACTTGGCAGGGGATGGTTAACAACCTGGTAACTTTTAAATTTTTGATAAATGACACTTATCCACATTACCGTTGTGTGGATTTAATCCAAACTGATTTTCTTATATTCCACATACCTGTTATACCCTGCACAATGTTAGAGGTTACATTGAAAGGTCCACTACTTGTAGTCACAGTGATGTTGTACACTCGTCCAGGTTGAAGTTCTGTGAATGTTACAGGTGATGTGGAATCTGTGCTGTTGGTTTGTCTGTATGAAGTTAATGCATCCTGAATAATGACAAAGAATTTCTCCACATTGCCAAGAGGAGGAATCCAGGAGACAGTCAACTTGTCTGTTGTCCTATTGCTCACCGTGATGTTGTTTTGTGGAATCTGTACAGGTTCTGTGGGGTTGAAAGAAGTTTGAATCTTCCACAAACATTCAGATAGAAAGAAGAATGTGAAGAGGTTGATAACGAAAGGTCAATAAAAGAGGAGAAGCACAGGATCAGAAGCAGTCCATTCAGTCCTTGAGCTTGTTCTGTCATTCAATTTTATCTGTATCTCAACTCTATTTACCCACTTGTCTTTGCTCCATATCCTTAGGGTATTCTCATTCCACAAACATTTGTCACTTTCAGTCATGAAAACTTCAACTATTCTAGCTTTTAAAATCTTTTGGAGAAGAGAATTCCCCATTTCTGTTACCCTTTATATGAAGAGATGTTTCTCGATTACTTTCGGAGTAGGCCGACTCTAATTTTAAGGTTAGGTCACCCAAGATTTGGAAGATCTTGTTTGATAATCTGGATAGGCTACGAATACATCCTACCTGGAGTTGTCTTGTAACAAAAAAAGACACGGCAAGTTTTACTCTGAACTCTCTCAACAAAGGGAATTCATACTGTTGCTTTACTCGGTGCCTGCTGTTGGGATTCTGAAAAGGAGCTTATTTTTAATGCATTCTAGAGCTGAATGTTTTGGGGATAAATGTAGATCCAGCTGTAGTTCACAAAACATCTACCCTGAAGTACAAAGAAGTGGAAAATGACCGCATTTAAAATATACCAGGCGGGATTCTCTGATCCTGAGGCTAAGTGTTGACACCGTCATAAACACCGTCGCGTTTCTCGACGGTGTCAACATGGCCTCAGGAGCAGCAATTCTGACCCCTACAGGGGGCCAGCACGGCACTGGAGCGACCCACACTGCTCCAGCTGCTGATCCCCGGTGTCAAACGGGAGCCAATGCATGCATGCGCAGTGGCTCCCTTCTCCGTGCCGGCCCCGGCGCAACACGACGTCGGGCTACAAGGGACGGTGCGGAATAAAAGAGGCCCCCAGTCAGAGAGTCCGGCCTGCCGATCGGTGGACCCCGATCACGGGCCAGGCCACAGCGGAGGTCCCCGGGGTCGGACCCCACTAGGCCTCCCCCAGATGCATCCATGCTAAGGTCCCGCTGGGTAAGAGCAGGTGTGGATGGCACCGGTGGGACTCGCTGTTTTTAGCGTCCTGGGCTGAGAATCGCCAGGGGGACGGCGGGGGGGGGGGGGGGGGGGGGGGGGCATAGGGTGGCCCCTAACTGGCGCCACGCTGACCACGCGGCGCCAATGGACTGTCGTCAGGGTGGCGTGGCGCGATTCGCACTGGTCCCGAAGATTCTCCGGACGGCCCCAGGGGTGAGAGAATCCCGCCCACCATGTCTGATCCAGTAAGTCTCAATAATGGTACTGAAGGACAAACTACAACGCCACTACTGAGATCTCCCATCATGATGAGCACAAACATTTCTCAATTAAAAACAAATTAAACACTTCAAGAGAAAACCCCATGCATGAGAGTACACCACTGTATGTGAAATTTTAAAAATAATTGCAGCAGCGGATAATCATACCTTATGGTGTGGCACTATGGCACAGAATTGGCTCATATTTGGTTCATAATTTACACTGAGTTTATCCAGATTAATGATGAGGGCTACTAACTTTCACCTCAGGGAGAAGTCGGTAGGATTCCCTGTGTCTGACTGTTGTTAGATCACTCCAACTGGACATTCCAGGTGGTGTGGATTGCAAGTGGACAGCATGTTGGATTGGCTGTAATACTCCAGCACTCACTATACAGCTGCAGATCACTTTGACAATACACTGCAGGACTGTCACAATCTTTGGAACTGTACCCCATCGTTGGTTACCATCTCAGAGGACAGAAGTGTAAATGAGGAAAGAAAACATTAAAAGAAATATACTTTTATGAGGTGCCGTACTTTGCAACACTTACTTGTGTAGCTGGATATCGTCACTGAATCAGCTCGGGTGCTATCTGCTGCCAGTGTGGTAATGGTGAAAGTGTAGCTGATTCCCGGGATCAAATCTTTCACTGTAACATTTTTCGTTGCTACAGTTTGATTTATATTGTCACCAGAAGATGAGTCACTTTTCATTGTCACTACCGTATATGAATAATCTTCTCTGCCTTCTATTGGTTGTGTCCAATTCAGAGTTATGGTGTCTGTGCCAACATCGACAATCTGTATATTCCTCACTGGGTTTGGCTCTGTTAAAAAGTTCTCCATTTTATTAATCCATCAATGAGCTACAGAAAATAATCCTTCAAGTAAACCAGCCATGGATGATAGACATTATACATAAACAGACACTGGCTCAGATGTTGAAGTCATCAGTGAATGAAAGCTGCCAGCCATTGGTTAGAACGGCAATTTACCTACAGACTTTGGGCTGAGTATTGTCAGGCCAGTGGTGGCCCCAGTAGCAGGCTAGAAATCCAGGTCAACCTCACCGTGGTCATTTCTGGGAGCTACGGCTGCATTCTGAGGCAATCGAGAAATTAATTGCGTGGTGCTGGGATTCCCATCCCTTTAAGAGGCATTTCCAAGAGCTGCCTGACAATTGGAGGGTTGCAATTTCTTTATTCCTGGCAGCATCACTGGGAACAGTGCTTCGTCCCGTAGAAGTAGAAGTAGAACAGTACAGCACAGAACAGGCCCTTCGGCCCTCAATGTTGTGCCGAACAATGATCACCCTACTCAAACCCACGTATCCACCCTATACCCGTAACCCAACAATCCCCCCTAACCTTTTACTTTTTAGGACACTACGGGCAATTTAGCATAGCCAATCCACCTAACCCGCACATCTTTGGACTGTGGGAGGAAACCGGAGCACCCGGAGGAAACCCACGCACACACGGGGAGGACGTGCAGACTCCGCACAGACAGTGACCCAGCCGGGAATCGAACCTGGGACCCTGGAGCTGTGAAGCATTTATGCTAACCACCATGCTACCGTGTCCCCCTCGTCTGGGGGACTCCCGGAATCTGCCACATTATAATTGAGGGCTCTTTTTTCTGCCTCCATAGATAGATGCCATATTGGGCCCCCCTCCACCAACTTCCTTCCCTCTCTCCCCCCCACTCTGCCTCCTCCTCCTCCCCCTTACATTGGTACAGAGGCGAGGGTACCCGGTCTCTCTCCACTGCAAAGTTCAATGCTTGCATCATTTGCTTTGTACAACTGCATTGGTTACCGTTCTAATAATCCGAATATTCTCCTCCATCCTCCTGCATGCTTGTACAGAGGTGAGGGTACCTGGTTTCTCGAATGCAAAATTTAGTGCTTGTACCGTTTGGCCTTGTACAACTATAATATTTACTGTTTTAATGAACAAAATATTTCACTGGGAACAGTGTCCACTGCTAGGACTGTACCTGGCTCAGGCAGACAGCAAAAACGCTGACGGATCAAAACATATGGGGTGGGATTCTCCCATCTGATGGCACAGTGTTTATGCCGTCGTAAAAACTGGAGAGTTTAACAACGGCGTCATCGGACCACTAAGTGTAGCGATTCTCTGCCATACAGGGGGCCAGCACGGTACTGGAGAATAGGCCAGTGAGAATAGGCGGCACATTTGACATGTGGACGGATGACACATTTGTGACACAGAGTAGGGGACATGTATGTGGGCGATAAATTGGCGACCCTGGGGGAACTCTCAGAGAGGTTCCAAATCCCGAAAGGGAATGAGCTCAGGTACCTGGTGCTGTGCAACGTTCTCCACAAGAAGACAAAACCGTTCCCCCAGAAACCTGGACATATATTTCTGGACACAATAATAGGGCTGGACTGGTTAGGGGTCGACAGATGTGGCGGCATCTACAGACGACTCCTAGAAAAGGTCAGGATCCCACTGGGTGAGACCAGCTGGAAATGGTGGTGGGGGGGGTGGGGGGGGAAGAGAAGAGGAGATAGGCCTGGAAATAGGGGGATGACTCTGGATCGAGGCGCCACACAGGATCAACTCCACCTCCTCTGGTGCTGGGTTAAGCCTGATGCAGCTCAAGGTGGTGCACAGTGCAAACTTTACCAAGACACACATGAGCGGGTTCTTCCCAGAGATGGAGGATATGTGTGAGTGGTGTCAGGGGCCCCCGGCCAACCACACTCGCATGTATCGGTCCTGAAATTGCCCCTTGAAAAAGAGCAAAAGAGAAAGGAGATTGCCCCTTATTTGGAAAAAAAAGTTAACTTTTTTTTAAAATGTGCACTGACTTCCTGAGATAGATGCAGGGAAAGAGAGGAATTTGGTGAGAAATATACACCTGAACCAGAGGGGTACCAATATCCTGGGGGGGAAATTTGCTAATGCTCTTCAGGAGGGTTTAAACTAATTCAGCAGGGAGATGGGAACCTGAATTGTAGCTCCAGTATACAGGAGGTCAAGAGTAGTGAGGTCATGAGTAAGGTTTCAAGGTCGCAGGAGTGTACTGGCAGGCAGGGAGGTGATTTGTATCTACTTCAATCCCTGGCAGCGCCGGCCCTAGGGTTGCTGGCGCCCCGGGCAAGCTGAACTTCGGCGCCCTTGTGGGGGGGGGGGGCGGACCGAGCGGACCGAGCGGAGGGGAGGGGCGGACCGCGGGGGAGCGGACCGAGCGGAGGGGGGGGGGGGGCGGACCGAGGGGGGGCGGACCGAGGGGGGGACGGACCGCGGGGGGAGAGGGATGGAGCGGGGGAGCGGACCGAGCGGGGGGGGGGGGGGGGGCGGACCGAGGGGGGGGGGGGGCAGACCGAGGGGGGGGGGGGCGGACCGAGGGGGGGGGGGCGGACCGAGGGGGGGGGGCAGCCCTGGGGGAGGGCGGCCACCGCGCATGCGCTGGTTGGCACCGGCCCAACTGCGCATGCGCGGGACCCGAGTCTCTGGCGCCCCCTAGCACATGGCGCCCCGGGCGACTGCCCGAGTTGCCGGTGCCTTGAGCCGGCCCTGATCCCTGGAGCATCTGGAATAAGGTGGGTGAACTTGCAGCATGGGTTGATACCTGGGACTTCGATGTTGTGGCCATTTCGAAGACATGGATAGAGCAGGGACAGGAATGGTTGTTGCAGGTTCTGGGGTTTAGATGTTTCAGTAAGCTCAGGGAAGGTGGTAAAAGAGGGGTTCGTGTGGCATTGCTAGTCAAGGACAGTATTACTGTGGCAGAAAGGACATTTGATGAGGACTCGTCTACTGAGGTAGTAGGGGCTGAGGTTAGAAACAGGAAAGGAGAGGTCACCCTGTTGGGAGTTTTCTATAGGCCTCCGAAAAGTTCCAGAGATGTAGAGGAAAGGATTGCAAAGATGATTCCGGATAGGAGTGAAAGTAACAGGGTAGTTGTTATGGGGGACTTTAACTTTCCAAATATTGACTGGAATTGCTATAGTTCGAGTACTTTAGATGGGTCAGTTTTTGTCCAATATGTGCAGGAGAGTTTTCTGACACAGCATGTAGATAGACCAAGAGGCGAGGCCACATTGGATTTGGTACTGAGTAATGAACCAGGCCAGGTGTTAGATTTGGAGGTAGGTGAGCACTTTGGTGATAGTGACCACAATTCGGTTAAGTTTACTTTAGCAATGGAAAGGGATGGGTATATAACGTAGGGCAAGAGTTATAGCTAGGGGAAAGGCAATTATGATGCGATTAGGCAAGGATGCAAAGGATGGGGAAGGAAACTACAGGAGATGGGCAAAATTGAAATGTGGAGCTTGTTCAAGGAACAGCTACTGTGTGTCCTTGATAAGTATGCACCTGTCAGGCAGGGATGAAGTGATCGAGCGAGGGAACTGTGGTTTACTAAAGTAGTTGAATCAATTGTAGAGGAAGAAGGAAGCTTATGTAAAGATGAGACATGAAGGTTCAGTTAGGGCGCTTGAGAGTTACAAGTTAGCTAGGAAGGACCTAAAGAGGAGCCAGGAGAGGACATGAGAAGTTCTTGGCAGGTAGGATCAAGGAAAACCCTAAAGCTTTCTATAGGTATGTCAGGACTAAAAGAATGACTAGGGTAAGAGTAAAGCCAGTCAAGGACAGTGGTGGGAAGTTGTGTGTGGAGGCTGAGGAGATAAGCGAGATACTAAATGAAGTTGTGCGTTGAGTCCGAGGTGATGAGAGGCATTAAATGAATATTTTTTGTCAGTATTCACACAGGAAAAAGACAATGTTGTCGAGGAGAATACCGAGATACAGGCTATTAGACTAGACGGGATTGAGGTTCATAAGGAGGAGGTATTAGCAATTCTGGAAAGTGTGAAAATAGTTAAGTCCCCAGGGCCGGATGGGATTTATCCTAGGATTCTTTGGGAAGCTGAGGAGGTGATTGCAGAGCTTTGGCTTTGATCTATATGTTGTCATTGTCTACAGGAATAGTGCCAGAAGACTGGAGGATAGAAAATATTGTCCACTTGTTCAAGAAGTGGAGTAGAGACAACCCCGGTAACTATAGACCAGTGAGCCTTACTTCGGTTGTGGGCAAAGTCTTGCAAAGGATTATAAGAGATGGGATTTATAATCATCTAGAAAGGAATAATTTGATTAGGGATAGTCAAACCGGTTTTGTGAAGGGTAGGTCATGCCTCACAAACCTTAGAGTTTTTTGAGAAGGTGACCAAACAGGTGGACGAGGGTAAAGCAGTTGATGTGATGTAGATGGATTTCTGTAAAGCATTTGATAAGGTTCCCCACGGTAGGCTATTGCAGTAAATATGGTGGCATGGGATTGAGGGTGATTTAGCGGTTTGGATCAGAAATTGGCTACCTGTAAGAAGACAGAGGGTGGTGGTTGATGGGAAATGTTCAGCCTGGAGTTCAGTTACTAGTGGTGTACCAGAAGGATCTGTTTTGGGGCCACTGCTGTTTGTTATTTTTATAAATGACCTGGAGGAGGGCGTAGAAGGATGGGTGAATAAATTTGCAGATGACACTAAAGTCGGTGGAGTTGTGAACAGTGCGGAAGGATGTTGCAGGTTACAGAGGGACATAGATAAGCTGCAGAGCTGGGCCGAGAAGTAGCAAATGGAGTTTAATGCAGAAAAGTGTGAGGTGATTCATTTTGGAGGGAGTAACAGGAAGACAGAGTACTGGGCTAATGGTAAGATTCTTGGTAGTATGGATGAGCAGAGAGATCTCGGTGTCCATGTACATAGATGCCTGAAAGTTGCCACCAGGTTGAGAGGGTAGTTAAGAAGGCATATGGTGTGTTAGCTTTTATTTGTAGAGGGATTGAGTTTTGGAGCCATGAGGTCATGTTGCAGCTGTACAAAACTCTGGTGGGGCCGCATTGGAGTATTGCGTGCAGTTCTGGTCGCTGCACTATAGGAAGGATTTGGAAGCATTGGAAAGGTGCAGAGGAGATTTATCTGGATGTTGCCTGGTATGGAGGTAAGATCTTATGAGGAAAGGCTGAGGGACTTGAGGCTGTTTTCATTAGAGAGAAGAAGGTTAGGAGGTGACTTAATAGAGGCATACAAAATGATCAGAGGATTAGATAGGGGGGACAATGAAAGCCTTTTTCCTCAGATGGTGATGGCTAGCACGAGGGGACATAGCTTTAAATTGAGCGGAGATGGATATAGGACAGATGTCAGAGGTAGGTTCTTTACTCAGAGTAGTAAGGGTGTGGAATGCCCTGCCTGCAACAGTAGTGGACTCGCCAACATTAAGGGCATTTAAATGGTCATTGGATAAACATATGGATGATAATAGAATAGTATAGATGGGCTTTAGATTGGTTTCACAGGTCGGTGCAACATCGAGGGCCGAAGGGCCTGTACTGCGCTGTAATGTTCTATTGTTCTATTAAACAAGCATATTCAGAACCAAACATCAAGAAAACATTAGACCAATAATTCTAAAATTATAATAATCAAAACAGCCCAATGTACCAAAGCATTAATGCACTGTGCCAGTTAGTGGTGCTGCTAGGTTCATTTGCCATTACTTAAGTGACTGATTTTAGCTATGACAGGAAGCGAAGAGAGGGTGCTGGGTTCTTTGCAGAGGAAGTCAGTTCTAGGAATTTGCAGCTATATCTCAGAAGACAGATTTGCAGCAATATATGCAGTGAGGGGAGGTGGTTATCTGACTTCATGCTGAGGCTGGTGTGGATGCACACAGGAAAGGGGAAAGGAAGAAAGTTAGTTATCCATTTTAAACTCCTTTTGGAAATTACACTTACTGGTGAAGTGAGATGTTGACACAAAGCCACTCTGCAGATTGCCAGGTCCAATGGTGGCCACGGAAATGCTATAATTAGTTCCAGAAGTAAGATTTGAAATCGTGGTGGAGTTTATATTTTTTGTTGTAGACTCAGGAGTCAAACCATTGTGGAAGGTGACATTGAAAGTATAACGTCCAACATCCATGTCTGCAGGTGCTCCCCAGTTTAATGAGATAGAATTGGTGCTGAAGTTGGTCACACTGATAGCTCCTGGCGTGCTGGGAACTGAGTGGGGAAGAAGATACAAAAATGTTACTCTCAACTGTTTCAGTGTATACGGGTTCCTGATTATTGTATTATGCCATTTAAACATTTCTAGTCAAAGGTGCTACACAAATGCATGTTGTCGTTGGCTTGAAATACATGTGGTGTGTCTGCAACATTTAAGGAAAGAGCCAAGAGATTTCTGATATTTACTTGGAGCCATAAAGAGGGCTTGAGGTGGGGGTTGCTAAGTTTCATGTAGTGCCTATTTGGGAGACGTTGCTGTCATACTTCAACAATCACACATTGTTTCATGAGGATTGGTTTGCAACCCTTTGGTGAAAATCAATGGCTAAAATTGTGAAATGTGTTCATGCCGAATTAGCAGTATTGCTGTGTTCCTGGACTAAATGCAGAAATTCTGGGGGATCAAGGTCCTGAGCTATAAATATTTGTGAAAGAAATTACCAACGATGAGTATTTTGACAAATGATTAAATGTATCAACAGACTTTGCACAATCAGATTATTAACTTTTTGTTGTTACAGAATCTTTACAAAAGCAAAGACCCCACTGCAGTACTTTGTTCCACCAAGAATGAAATGTGGCCATGCCATGGTTGTGAACACTTCAATGTTTCAAAGCTCTTGGCAGAGGGTAGTTGACGGGCACTTTTACATTTTACAATTACTGAGAAGTCAAAGTCTTTGCCATAATACAGTTAAATGGATTCAATACAAAATTATTTTCTTAGATTCCACCTACATGTTATCCCTGGCACGTTGACAGAGGTTACATTGAAAGGCCCGCTGTTTGTAATCACCGTGATGTTGTACACTCGCCCAGGTCGAAGTTTAGTGAACGTTACAGGTGATGTGGAATCTGTGCTGTTGGTTCGATTATCTGAAGTTATTACGTCCTGAACATTCACAAAGAATTTCTCTACATTGCCAGGAGGAGGAACCCAGGAGACAATCAATGTGTCCATTGTCCTGTTGTTATCCACTGAGATGTTCTCTGGTGCTACTGCTGCAGGCTCTGTGGGATTGAAAGAAGTAAGTTTTGAATCTTTGTGCAATAGGATGCGAGTTGCAGAAGATTCCGAAGTATTTGTAAAGAATCTAGAAGAATACTGTAATTCTTACCTACACTTGTTGGAAAACTACCTGTTTATTTTAGTTGACGTAAAGCAAAATGAAACTCAGTTTATAGCATACATCTGATTACACAGCTCTAGGACTGGTCACAAAAAGATACATTGCCTGCGTTAACCAGACTCTCTCTCATGGAAGATTATGAATAGGCTTTTAAGAATTACCAACACACTGTTTTGCTACAGCAGAAAATGTAAATAAGATACTTGTTGAAGTACCAAAGGGGATAATGTGTGAATTAAAAGTGATTGTAGTATTGCTTTAAAAGATTTTGTCAGATTCCAATTACAATACTGTCTATAACTAGAGATAGATTAATAAAAAGGATATTATTGCTCTGAAAAAAAGGTTGAAATTAAAAATGATCTGTTTATTTCAATCTAACCCCTATCAGAGTTCATAATACGAGAGTGCATATTTTGCCAACGTAACAGTTGATGAAGGCCATTCTTCACTTGTACAAGTCAGCCTGAGTGGGCAGCTTATACTTGGCAAGAAAATTCTCTGCCTCACTGACCATCTCTATACAAAATCCTTTAGATTGAGGTGGTGATAGACAGGATTTCAAAAATTTGACCTCTGGCTCTCTTATTATCTCTGCCTCCAGATATTGGCAAATTGAGTTACAATCAACAATTGTAAACTCCTGGCAGTTAGACCCACCCCACTACCTTGGCTGGGTTCAGATGAATGGAACTAATCCATTACATAAAGGTATGATTATCATTAAAACTGACCTATGTATAAAAAAACCAGAAACATTTCGGACTTCATTTGTGGTGGGTTTTTCAGGGAGTTTTTACCGTTGGCTCTGCCGGCCGGTTCTCCACCACTATTCACTGATACTCGGGGCTGAATTCTTCCGCCCTGCCTGTCGAGAGATCTGTGGGATGCGGACTATGTAAAGATCCATTGACATCGGGCGGGAATTTCCAGTCACGGGGCGGACGAGGCCGGAGAATCCCTCCCATAGTCACCTCTTTGGGCTCTGGGGAGTTTCTCACCAGTTTAACCCACATATAATTTTTTTTCACCACTGGGGAGCTGAACTCAAATCGGCTACCGTTTTGAAAGAGTGCCCGATTTCTAAGTGAGCTTGTGGTTCCCCCACACTCCTCACCCATGGGCAATGTCACTCCCTCCCCCCCCAGACACACACACATGGGCACGACCCCACATCCCCCCAAGTGAGTACACCCTGCTATGGGGACCCTAGGGCTCCTCCTCTTCTGGCCCATCTACATCCCCTTACAAATCCCCCCCCTTCCATGACTCCACTCATCACCCCCCCCCCCAACCTCCCAGAGGCCCCTACATACCTGCCATGCATGACCCCCATCCTTCATGACCCCTCTCCATCCTCCTTTCATGGCCGCCCTCGGCCCCTGAGCCTGGGCAGTGTCACTCCGGCACCCTTGCACTGGAACCCAGGCAGGGCTCCTGCTAGTTTAGTGGTGCCATCTAGGTACCTTGGCAGTGCCACTGGCAGTGCCAAGGTGCCAGCTGAGCAGTGCCAAGGACCACCCTGCACTGACCCTGACCACTTGAGGGGTCTCAGAAAGCCCGAGAAACTCTCCGGGTGCCAGACCAACTGCACCACGGTTGTGCGGACCAGTGCTGGGGAGGCCTACAGATCCTGGGAGGTTGGTGGATCTGACTCAGATGCGTCGCGGGACTTGGATAGATTCCGCAATGCGTGAAGACTGCAGGGAAACCCGCGGGTGACCTCTCCCAGCATTCACCGGCCGCACGCTCGAGTGAGAGCACAATGCGGCCAGTGGATCACGCCAACTATTTTGGATGACTGGAATTAATACAAATTTCCATGTGTTGAAAGCGGTGTGCATTTAACCAGTTTCTAATTTAACATAATGCAACATCTTTATATGAAATAACCTGAAACCTTTCTCAGCACAATTATAATTTCCTAATTTCCCAAATGCTACTAGACAGCCCTGTTCTTTCTTGGAATTGCACCATCAGCCTCCATATGGCCCATCATCCCAGCATATTCTTCTGTTGCTTGGTGAACAGACCTGTACCTTGTGGAGGCCGATGCCAACCCTCTACCACCCTTTGGACCATGGTCTCAAACCATGGCTTCCCGAACAATTACTATCATTCCCCAACTCTTTCCCAAAATCCACAAACATGGCCGGCATGTTTGGCAACATGGTAACATCCACAAACATCCTTCCAACCTGCTCTCGTCCCACAGAGCTTATTTTGTCCCACTTTGACAAACCACACTTCTTCCTTTGCCAGTTAATAATTACATTTTCCTCGCACTAACCCATCTTCTTTGTACCATGGATGTCCAATACCTCCAAACCTATATTTTCCATCAGGTTCCTTTTTGAAAGAGGCACAACCAGGCCCATCTACCATCATTCTTCTCCACATAGCTAATGAACATGTTCTTACTTGGATCATTTTCTTCTTTGAGTCTCCATGCTTCCTCCAAATACGTGGTTGCTGTGGAAATCAGTACGATCCCTGGCTATATTGCCTTTACGTGGGCTGTATGTGGAACATTTACTCCAATCCTACACAGGTCACTCACGTCATCTCTTTATTTGGCACACCGATGGGTGCTATGTCTTTTCGTCCGACGTCATTTCGTCCAACGACACTTCGTCCACGTCTTTTGGTCCAACGTCTTTTGGTCCTACGTCTTTTTGTCCGATGATTTTTTTCGTCAAAGACTTTTTGTGACTTGTTACGTTTTTTTGCCGGATGATTTTTTTGTCAAAGACTTTTTGTAACTTGACTTTTTGTAACTTGCTTATTAGCACTCCACTCCACTCCCCACATTAACATTTTGTAAATAGAAATCTTCTCTAATGCACATAGCAAGGTATACTATGTAATAAAGGATTTCATTCTGCGATAAAGCGTTCGGCGGGTGGAGCTCATTTGAATATCTGGAGGTTAATCAAAACTCTGAAGGAAGAGGAAGGGTTCATAATAGGCAAAAAGGCTCAAATTCTTCGGGTAGATCAGTCGACTTCATGTACGCGATATAAGAAAATAACTGAACGCCTCAAAAGATTGGTCGTTGAATATGATTCTACAACAAAAATTGATTTCTTGAGGAATGTTGCTTACAATTTACATCAATTTTAAGTAACTTTAAGAATTTACATTTTCCAACTGTATTCTCTAAGTGATGTGATATCTTTCGGGAATTTTAAGTAATTAGTAAACTTTTAGATTTTTTAACTGCATTTTTCAACTAGCATTTTACTTGCATTTTATCAATTACTTGCATTTTAGCAATTAAAGTCACTTGCTGTATTGTACTTACATTTTATCAATTAAATGGTTTTATACGGAGTTTATTTGTAATTGGATAATTGGACAAAAAGACGTTGGACCAAAAGACGTGCGGACAAAAAGACGTTGTACCAAAAGACGTGGACGAAGTGTCGTTGGACGAAGTGACGTCGGACGAAAAGACGCGACACGCACCGATGACTCCATTAGTGCTGCTGACTGTTCTCGCCTCAAGTTGGAACTTTACTTCTACCTTTCACCTATCCCTTGTCTTCACATGGTTCATCTTGGACTCTTTCTTTCCTCAAATTCTCTATCTCTAATTTGGTCAACCAACAAGTATAAGACCACTGGTTTCCATATCTGCCTGTTGACACTTCCCCATCCCCATCCCCTTAAGGTTTCCAGAAGGACTCGATTCCTTTCTCCAAGTTTCTATTTTCTGATGCAACCTGCCATACCAGTTTTCAATCTATCTTCTTTAACTGGCAAAGGTGTTGGCTTCGCGAATTGAGGGCTGCATCCTGGGGATGATAGGCGAGGACCAAATGGGATTTATGAAAGGGAGACAGTTGTCAGCGAATGAGAGGAGGCTGCTTAATGTGACTATGATGCTTCCGGAGGGACAGGAGGTGGAGGTAGTAATGGCGATGAACATGGAGAAGACTTTTGACCGATGGAGTGGAAATGGCGCTTAGAGCGAGAAGGGAATTAAGCGTTGAGCACAAGGTTTTGCTGTACGCGGACGACCTGTCGCTATATATTTCGGACGCATTGGGGCATTATAGGGTTTTTGGAGGACTTTTGCCAATTCTCCGGGTACAAGTTGAACATGGGAAAGAGTGAGGTGTACCCGATTGAGACCAGAGGGCAGGAAAGGGGGTTAGGGGAGCTGCCGTTCAAGATAGAGGGGGCAAGTTTTAGATGCATGGGCATCCAGGTGATGTGTGATTGGGTGCAGCTGCAGAAGTTAAATTTGACACAGTTGGTGGAGCAGATGAAGGGGGACTTCAAGAGGTGGGATGTGCTGCCACTGTCATTGACGGGATGGGTTCAGACAGTAAAGATGACGGTGCTGTCAAGGTTCCTGTTCGTAGTTCAGAACCTCCTGATCTTTGTCTCTAAGTTGTTCTTTAAAAAAATGAACGTGCTGATCTCAGGGTTTGTATACACGGGGAAGACCCCGTGGGTCAAGAGGGCTTTTGAGGAGTGGGGTGGGGGGGGGGGGGGGGGGGGGGGGGGGTTGACATTGTCGAATATAATGAACTACTAGCCGGCAAACATCACCCTGGTAAGGAAATGGGTAGTGAGGGAGGTGTTGGTACTTTTGTGTGGAGCAGTGTTTTTAAAAATTATTTTATTTAGGCATTTTCATAAAAACAATCTGAAGCAGAAGCAAAATGATACAACATTATAAATAACCAACACCCACTCTCCTCTCTTTCTCCTCCTCCTCCCCCCCCCCCACCCCCCAATCTCCGGGGATCTCTTGTGAATACGAATACAGTAAGAAGTCTTACAACACCAGGTTAAAGTCCAACAGGTTTATTTGGAATCACCAGCTTTCACTCACCTGATGAAGGAGCTGTGCTCCGAAAGTTAGCGAGTCCAAATAAACTTGTTGGACTTTAACCTGGTATAAGACTTCTTACTGTGCTCACCCTAGTCCAATGCTGGCATCTCCACATCATGGCTTGTGAATATAAGCATTATTAGGGAACAACTAATACATAAAGCAGGCTTGATAACAGTTCCAAGTGAACAGTGTATTAGTGATTGTAAAAATAGCAAAGATTAAGGAAAGGTTTTTATTTACAGATCTCATTTGATCAAGAGTAATACTTACTTGTGTAGCTAGATTCCATGACTGAATCTCCTCCAATGCCATCTGTTGTCAGTGTAGTAATGGTAAAATTGTACATGGTTCCCGATGTCAGTCCCTTTATGGTAGCATTCTCACTTCTTACAGTTATATTTCCATTATCACCAGTAGGGTTTGGGTTTCCCGTGGTAATCACTGTGTACTGATACCCTTCTGTATAATCTGGTAGATTTGTCCAGGTCAGGGTTACAAAGTTGATGCCGACATCCAAAACCATCACACTCTGTACTTTATTGGGTTCTGTAGGAAACAGTTATCCCAATTTTTAAAAAAAAGAAACATTTGGTTATAGTAGCAAACAAGAAACGATACCCAGGAATTTCTTTAACAGGAAACAGTGAAGAACCATGAAAGCCATCATACACCATATATTCAAGGTTCAAATCATGAAGCTAAATTCAGTAATACCGAGAAGCTTTCTTAAAAAAAAACACGAGGACTGCAGATTGTAGGAAGTAATGAAGACAAATAACCAAGTAGGCAGCAGAGGAGGTCACTGATACAGATACTTTTGGTAAGGAAATGGGAGGGGGATATGGAAAAGAGTCCCAGAAGTATTCATCATAGCACAGTCACTTCAATTTCAAATGACACTAGCTAGCATATAAACTGGGTTGTAGTGAATACCAAACAATTTTTTCGTTAAAATAAGCTGTGCATTGGAAAGAAAATTGAATGATTGAATAAATAAGTAATTTGGAAGAGCAGCAGTGAAAGGATTAGGGGTGCTCCACGCAGCCATGATTTAATAGGTAGAACACCATTAAACTTTCCCGCATTTGCAGGAAGATCAATTTTGTGGTGATTGCTGTGAAGGTGAAAGGAGTATGTTCCTCATTTTTTGTAGCGCAGTGTGAAGCAAGGTCACTGATGAGTGAATGAGTTCAGGTCCTTGGTGCTAGGAAAGTGGTAGAGCATAAATAATGAGCAATAACTCATGACTTTGAATCTATAAGAAATTGTTCATTTCACGTGGCTAAAATTTAAGACCTCAATTTCAAATTCCCTCATTACCTGTAAAATTAGATCAACGGCTGGGGATTCTGCAATGAGTAACTCAGCTCCTAAAGCCTGTCCACGATCTACAAGTCACAAGTCAGGAGTATGATGGAATACTCTCCACTTCTCTGGATGAGTGTAGCTCCAATAACATTCAGGACAAAGCAATTTTCTTGACTGGTATCCCATCCATCACTTTTAACATTGACCACCGATCCACAGTGACAGCAGTGTCCACCACCTATTCTACATGATGTAATGCAGCAACTCAAGGCTACTTCAACAGCACCTTCCAAATTTGTGACCACCACTTTCAGGTTCCCCTTCAAGCCATCCTGACATGAAGTATATCGCCGTTCCTTCATGATCGTTGGATCAAAATATTGCAACTTCCTCCCTAAAGGCATCGTCAGTGTATCTACACCACATGGGCTACAGAATCTTCTCAAGGGCAATTTGGTATGGACAATGTGGATTGACCCAGCCCACATCCCTTGAAAGAATAAATAAAACTGTCACAATACTATGGATAAACTCCACAGCACTGCAAACCTGCATGCATCCTTCAATCTTGTTTTATCCATCAATGCCACATTAAGCACTTTTCTCTCTTCACTAAACCTCAATCCTTCCAGCACATTCTCTGTTGGTTCCCTCTATGCTTCAATCCTTCCAGCACATTCTTTGCTGGTTCCTTCTATGCCTTCAGAAGCCTTGGGGCAAATGTACTGTGCACAACAAGCACAACAACCAGAAGTCAATCCTGAGGCTCTAAAGATCTTCACCTCCAAGGAACCTTTTCTCAAGTGACTAGTAGAGCCCAATAGCTTGACCCAAGATCCACTGGTCTTAAAAGATGAATAAAAAGGAATAGTAGTTGTGTAAAGGGCAGTGAAGAGTTATTAGAGTGTGTTCAGGAGCATTTTCTATGGCAGCACACTTCCAGTCCAGTGAGAAATGAGACACTGCTGAAAAATGAAAAGATAGGGTAAAAGAGATAGCGAAGAAGGTGAAACAGGTAAAATGTGCTTATGACAGATGTTAGGTGGGTGACACAATTGAGATCCAGGCTGAGTTTCAAAGGTTCAGAGGAGAATTCAAAAAGAAAATAAGAAATGCATAGAAGGGGATTGAAACCAAAAGAGAAAATGCTGGAAAATCTTAGCACGTCTGGTAGCATCTGTGGGGAGAGAAAAGAGCCAACGTTGAGAGTCCAGATGACCCTTTGTCAAAGCTAAAAGGCATAGAAAATGGGAGAAACTAAGGGAAAAGAGTGTTAATAGCCACAGAAACCAAGGGAAAAGAGTGCTAGTGGCTGTCCCCAGAGTGAATAAAAGACGTGAAAGGCCAAACAGCAGAGAAACTAAAATCAGAAGGTAAGCTGTGACAGATGTAGTGGGGAAGGGAGAAGCAAATGGGAGAAAAGGTAAGGAGAAGAGGGATAAGATGGGGGGATATATATAATATATATGTATATAAAGAAAGCCAAGAAAGACAGTAAAAGACAGTTAAAGTGAAATTGAACTAAAACAAAGGGGTCAAGGTAGGGTAGAGCTCATCATCTGTAGTTGTTGAATTCAATGTTGAGACCGGAAGGCTGTAGCGTGCCTAACCGGAAAAGGAGATGCTGTTCCTCCAGTTTGCATTGAGTTTCACTGGAACATTGTAGCAGGCTAAGGACAGACATGAGGGCAGGGGAGCAGGGTCTGATGTTAAAATGGCAGCACGGTGGTGCAGTGGTTAGCACAGCTGCCTCACGTCGGCGAAGTCCCAGGTTCGATCCCAGCTCTGGGTCACTGTCCATGTGGAGTTTGCACATTCTCCCCGTGTTTGCATGAGCTTTGCCCCCACAACCCAAAAGATGTCCAGGGTAGGTGGATTGGCCATGCTAAATTGCCCTTAATAGGAAAAAATGAATTGGGTACTCTAAATTTGTAAAAATAAAAATGGCAAGCAACGGGAAGGTCAGGGTACTGAATGCACACAGACCCAAGGTGCTCAGCAAAGCGGTCACCCAGTCTGCGTTTGGTCTCTCCGATATAGAGGAGACCACATTGGGAGCACCGAATGCAATAGACCAAATTGAAAAGAGGTGCAAGTGAAATGCTGCTTAACCTGGAATGAGTGTTTTGGGCCTGGGATATTAAGCATGGAAGAGGTAAAAGGAGTGTTACTCCTTTTGAGAGGTGCCATGGGTGATGGGAGAGGTGTTGGGTATGGTGGAGGAGTGGACTAGATTGTCTCGGAGGGAATGGTCTCTGCGGAATGCTGACAGAGGGAGTGAAGGGAAGATGTGTTTGGTGGTGGCATCACGCTGGAGTTGGCGAAAATGGCGGAGGATTATGCTTTGCATACGGAGGCTGGTGTGGTGAAATGTGAGAACGAGGGGGACTCTATCCTTGTTCTGGGAGAGAGGGGAGGGGGCGAGCGTAGTGGCACGGGAGATGGACCACGGGAGATGGATCGCACACTGTTGAGGGCCCTGTCAACAACTGTAGGTGGAAAATAATGGTTGAGGAAGAAGAACACATTTTTGAAGCACCATTTTGGAAGGTGGCATCATCGGAACAAATGCAACGGAGGTGAAGGAGTTGAGAGAAAGGGATGGAGTTCTTACAGGGTGTAGAGTGCGAAGAGCTGTAGTCTAGATAGCTGTGGGTGTCAGTGGGCTTGTGATAGATATTGGCAGTTAGTCTATTGCCAGAAACGGAAACAGTAAAGTCAAGGAAGAGAAGGGAAGTGTCTGAGATGGATCAGGTGAAAGTGATGGAGGGGTGGAAACTGGAAGCAAAGTTTATGAATTTTTCCAAGTTCAGACGAAAGCATGAGGCGGCACCAGAATAGTCATCGATGTACTGGTAAAGGAGTTGTGAGGGGAGACCCGGGTAGGTCTGGAACAAGGAACGTTTCACATACCCCATAAAAAGACAAGCATGGCTATAACCCATTCAGGACCCATTGCTACACCTTTGATTTGGAGAAAGTGGGATGAGTTAAAGGAAAAGCTGTTGAGAGGTAGAACGAGTTCAGCCAGGCGTAGGAGAGTGGTGGTGAATGGGAATTGTCCAGGCCTCTTTCTGAGAAAGAAGCGATGAGTTATCAGGCCATCCTGGTGTTGGATGTTGGAGGCACATGAAAAGATCTGTGGAACGGAGAGAGGACTCTTGCCCAAAGAAGTGGGCACGGAGTCGAAAGCGACAGAAGGGTTCTGTGGCTATGACTCATCTTTCATTCCCTCACCCCACAGTATAAATATCTCCCATTTTCTATGCCTTTTAGCTTTGACAAAGGATCATCTGGACCCAAAACGTTAGCTCATTTGTCTCCCCACACATGCTGCCAGACCTGCTGAGATTTTTCAGCATTTTCTCTTTTGGTTCAGATTCCAGTATCCGCAGTAAATTGCTTTTATAAAGGAGATCAAGTGGAAACTGCCAGTTAATATAAAAAGGAATCCAGAAGTAGGAACATCATTAGTAAAAGTGGTAAGGGGAGGAGTTATGCTGAAAGAGACTGATTAGGGACCAAAAGGAGATTTATGCATACAGACAAGGGACATGGCTGGATATTAAGTCAATACCTTGCATCTGTCTTTACCAAGGAAGGTGCTACCCAGGTCATGATGAAAGAGGAGAATGTTCAATCACCTAGAGTTTAAAATTGGTATTGGACAGGCTGTCTGTACTTAAGGCACCAGGAGTGGATCAGATGTATCTAAGGATCCCGAAAGTAGAGAGAGTGGAAATTTCACTCTTATGGCACTGGCGATAATTTTCCAATCTTCACGAGACTCAGTTGCGGTGCCAAAGGGCTGGAGATTTGCAAATTTTACATCCTTGTTCAAAAAAAGGATAAGCCTGGCAGGTCAGTCAGTTTAACTTTGGTGGGAAGGAAGGTTTTAGAAAGGATAATTTGGGAGAACGTACTAATCACCAGAGTGGCTTAATTGAGGAAAGCCAGCATGGATTTATTAAGAGAAAAATATGGGGCCGGTTTCACCGTTTTTGAGTCTAAGTGTGGAAGAACTGTGGCGTTTTACAACAAAAGCTTTGGCGCCGACCCCGCACCGATCCTGTGACCGGTGAGGGGCGAGGAGCTGCGCAGAGTAAAACTCCCGGCTCCCACGATATAAATGCCTGGAGAGATGCCGGGTCCGTGGCTTCGCATGTGCCCGGCTACGACCTGCAGCGGTCATGCCGTAAAACATGGCGTCGGCTGTGAGCGGACCCGACCTGCCAGATAGTGCCCCCCTAGCCACTCCCTACCAGTTCCCCAGCCCTTGCGGAAGCCTCCCCCCTGCCAGCAGCATGGCTCCCACCCGACTGTGGCGGTGCTGGACACAGTCCGCAGCCACCACGCCGGGTTCCCAACCGCTGAGAACACATGTCAATAGCGTGGTCGGGAACTCGGCTCATTGGGGGTGGCGCATCGGGGGAGGGCTTTCAGGTTACGCGCTAACGCCGTCCTAACTGTGTGCGGGGGAGGGGGCAGCGGAAACAAAACCTGCGTCAAACTGGCGCCGCTCCCTTGATTTTGTGTCAGAAGGGATTCTCCGCCCGTCGGGAACAGTGAATCCCACCCATGGTTACCAACTAGAGTTTTTGAAGAAGTAGTGGAAAAGATGGCAATGCTGTTGATACCGTGGACATGGATTTCCAAAAGGCACTTGATTAAATGTACACAATAGACTTGAGGGCAAAATAAGAAGTCATGGAATAAAAGGGACAGGAGGAAAATGGGTACCAACTTGCCCAAGGGGCAAGAACCAGAGAGAAGTGGCAATTTTTTATTTTGGACTTAAGTTTTATAGTGGAGTTCCTTACAGGTTGGTGGTAAGGCAATGACTTAGACCTTGGTACAGTAAGAAGTCTTACAACACCAGGTTAAAGTCCAACAGGTTTGTTTCAAACACGAGCTTTCGGAGCACGGCTCCTTCTTCAGGTGAAGGAGCCGTGCTCCGAAAGCTCGTGTTTGAAACAAACCTGTTGGACTTTAACCTGGTGTTGTAAGACTTCTTACTGTGCTCACCCCAGTCCAACGCCGGCATCTCCACATCATAGACCTTGGTGTACAGGGAAGGTTCAAAATTTATAGATATTATGAAATCTGGAAGCATTGTGAACCATGAGAGGGATAGTGGAAAACTTAAAAAAGACAATACAGCACAGGAACAGGCCCTTCAGCCCTCCAAGTCTGCACCGACCATGCTGCCCATGTGAACTAAAATCTTCTACACTTCCGGGGTCCGTATCCCTCTATTCCCATCCTATTCATGTATTTGTCCAGATGCCCCTTAAACGGCACTATCGTCCCTGCTTCCACCACCTCCTCCGGCAGAGAGTTCCAGGCACCCACTACCCTGTGTAAACAATTGCCTCGTAAATCTCCTCTAAATCTTGCCCCTCGCACCTTAAACCGATGCCCCCTAGCAATTGCCCCTTTACCCTGGGAGAAAAAAAGTGTCTCTGACTATCCACTGTCTATGCCCCTCATAATTTTATAGGCCACTATCAGGTCGCCCCTCAACCTCCGTCATTCCAGTGAGAACAAACCGAGTTTATTCAACCTCTCCTCATAGCTAATGCCCTTCATACCAGGCTACATGCTGGTACATCTCTTCTGCACCCTCTCTAAAGCCTTCACATTCTTCTGATCGTGTGGCGACCAGAATTGAACACTATACTCCAAGTGTGGCCTAACTAAGGTTCTATACAGCTGTAACATGACTTGCCAATTTTTATACTCAATGCAACCATGTTGTATGCCTTCTTGACTACCTTCTCCATCTGTGCTGCCTCTTTCAGTGACCTGTGGACCTGTACACCTAGATCTCTCTGTCTGTCAATACTCTTGAGGGTTCTCCCATTCACTGTATATTCCCTACTGTATATTTATACCTTCCAAAATGCATTACCTCACATTTGTCAGGATTAAACTCCATCTGCCATCTCTCCGCCCAAGTCGCCAAATGACTGGCGGAAGGACAGGCAGATGAAATTTACTGCAGAAAAAGTGTAAAGTGATTCACTTTAGAAGAAAGAATGTAGGGAGGCAAAAGGGTCCAATTTTAAAGAGGGTGCAGGAACAGAGAGGCCAAGGCATGTGCGCACATAGAATAATAGAATTTACAGTGCAGAAGGCGGCCATTTGGACCAGAGTCGGCACCGGCCCTTGAAAAAATGCACCCTATTTAAGCCCATGCCTCCACCCTATCCCCCTAACCCAGTCACCCCACCTAACTAAGGGGCAATTTAACATGGCCAATCCAGGCCAATCCACCTAAACTGCACATTTTTGGACTGTGGGAGGAAACAGGAGCACTAGGAGGAAACCCACGCCGAGACTAGGAGGAAGTGCAAACTCGACACAGACAGTCACCTGCGGCGGAAATGAACCCGGGTCCTTGGAGCTGTGAGGCAGCAGTGCGAACCACTTAAATGATTAAAGATGGCAGGGCAGGTTGAGAGAGTGGATAGCTGTACAGCACCCTGGCATTTTAGCAAGTTATTGTAAAGATACTCCTATTTAAACCCGATTCCCTTTAATAATAATAATCTTTATTATTGTCACAAGAAGGGTTACAGTAACACCACAATGACATTACTGTGAAAATCCCCTCGTCACCACATTCCGGCACCTGTTTGAGTACACGGAGGGAGAATTCAGAATGTCCAAATTATGTAACAACAATCTTTCGGGACTTGTGGGAGGAAACCGAAGCACCCGGAGGAAATGAATGCAGACACTGGGAGAACGTGCAGACTCTGCACAGACAGTGACCCAAGCCGGGAATTAAATCCGGGAGCCTGGCGCTGTGAAGCAACAATGCTCACCACTGTGCTACTGTGCTGCCCTCGTCATCCTGGCTGTTGTATCTGGACAATTACTGAAACCTCCCTCCGACAGATGTGCCATTTGGTTTGGCCTCTGGAGACCCCCGGTATCAGTGCTATTTGGTCTGGCCCATTGGATGATGTTCCAGAATATTCTGCCAAAATCAGAGAGATTCCATTTTGGAGAGTGAAGCGCACACTTTTGAAGAAGCATTTGTGTGTCTCTCTCCTCATTAACACATTTTGATAGATGCTTAAAGAGCCATAGTTTATCTGTATCTCTCCTGATGACCACTCTTTTGATAAATAAGCTTGAGCAGCAGTTTCTCTCTCGCCCTACAGCCAGTTAAAGAACATAGCTGACTACCAAGACTTCAACATATCAGCAATAGGAATCTGACTTCCATATTTTAATCCCCTATCATTGTGGCTGTCTTGTGTGTGTTTGGATAGAGGGTGAGATGGGTAAAAAGGGGAAGTAATAGATTAGAAAGTAGTTATCTAGTTTAATTATTGCATGTTTTAACTCTTTCTTGATCTAAATAAACAGTTATTGTGTTTTTACTCACAATCTGGGCCGGGATTCTCCCCTACCCAGCGGGGCGGGGGATCCCGGCGTTGTGGAGTGGTGAGAACCACTACGTCGTCGGGCCGGAGGAGAATCCGTACCTTTAGGGGCTGGGCCCGCGCCAAGTGGTTTCTGCTCCGCCGGCCAGCGCGAACGGCCTTTGGCGCCCCGCCAGCCGGGGCTGAAAGGCCTTGGCGGAAGTCCGCGCATGCGCCGGAGTGTCAGCGGCTGCTGATGTCATCCCGGCGCTTGCGCGGGGGAGGGGGTCTCTTCTGCCTCCGCCATGGTGGGGAGCGTGGCGGAGGCGAAAGAAAAAGAGAGTGCACAGGCCCGCAGATCAGTGGGCCCCGATCGTGGGCCAGGCCACCGTGGGGGAAATCCCCGGGACCAGATCGCCCCGCGCCCCCACCCCAGGACCCCGGTGCCCGCCCGCGCCGCCAAGCCCTCCGGCACCAGACGTGCTTTGATTCCCGCTGGCAGGAAAGGCCTGTCAGCGGCGGGACTACGGCCCATCACGGGCCGGAGAATCGCCGCGGGGGGCCCGCCGACCAGCACGGCGCAATTCCCGCCACCACCAATTCCCGGGTGGCGGAGAATTCGGGCCATGGCGGGGCGGGATTGACGCCGGCCCTGGGCGATTCTCCGACCCGGCAGGGTCTAGGGCAGGGTTTTTCAAACTCAAGGTTGGGACCAAGAGCAGGCAACGGGAGGTGAGTGGAGCGATCAGTTGTGCCATTCCTGATCGTGTGAAGAAGTCCCCAATGGCTGCGACCGGCTTTTAGAATCCCGGCTCGGAGAAGTCACCGATTGCTTGCGGCGGTTGAGGGGGTGGGGTGGCGCAAGGCTGGTCACTGTACATGGGGGAGTGGGGACAGGGGCTGATGGGTATACACATGGGCACGCGATGCTAACAGTGGTGGCCCCAGCTGGAAGCTCCACTCTGGTGCTCGTCCTCTGCGCGCTGCTCAGCTCGTCCCCCACCACCGATCGGCATTATGCGACCTGCGGCTCCGTGGTCAAGCTGTTCAACGGCCGGCAGAACATCCGCTTGCACTCCCACGACGTGAAGTGCTGGTTGAAAAGTGGTCAGCAGTCTGTGACTGGGGTGGATGCAGTTGCTGGACAGTGAGAGGGAAGCCAGGCCAGGTTTGTTGGCGAGGAATATCGATCAAACGAGGCCAGTCAATACGGATGACACATGTCAACACTGGAAGAAATCTACAGTCAGCACTTTGCATTGCCACTCTCTGGAAACCAGGATGTCAGTGTTTTTGGTGAGAATGGAGCAGGCGATTACTTGGATGTTTGGAAAGTAAATGCAGAGGAATCAGTAAGAAATATTGTGACATTTTATGTGTTTTACAAGTTAGTTCAACTGGTCGAAGTCAAAGTTTGCAAAGTAAATAACAAATCATTCTTATGCTGCGACTCCAGGTCATGGGGGATTGGAATTGACCAAGCACTAGTCCAGGATGTTGTGACATTTATTAAATGGAGCTTGGAGTTCAAAAACTAGGAAGTTATATTAAATCTGCAAAAATACTGGCTTGGCCTTAACGGGAGTTCTGGGCACAACACGTTAGGAGGGATATGAAGGTATTAGATTGAATGTAGAAAAGATTCACATGAATGACTCTAAAGACAGGGAACTTCAGCCACATAAAAAGATTGGAGTAAGTTGGGGGACTGTGCACCTTGAAGAGGAGAAGCTTGAGAGGAAATTTGATAGAGGCATTCAAAATCATGAGGCTCTGGATGAATAGATAGGGAGAAACTATTCCCATTGGTGGTAGACCAAAAAGAGTGTACAGGTTAAATTGGCAAAAAAGCCAGGACAATGCAAGGAAAGCTGTTTTCGCACAGAGTGCTTAGGATCTGGAATGAACTGACTGAAAGTGTTGCGGAGATTTTCAATAGAGAACTGGATCATTAACTGAAAAGCAAACATTTTCAGGGCTTCAGGTAAAAGGTGGGGAGTGGCACTACATATATTTTTCCTTCAGAGGGTTAGCAAAGACACATCATTACTATTGGCTTGGAAGAATTTGTTGGAGACGAGGTACTGGCTATTACACAGTTGTTGAAAGCTCGTCATTGGAAAGAATGTTCCGATGTATTATATTCACTAATTCAGAATGCACACATTATCCACCTCAAAAACATATCTTGGTCATAAACTTTGCATCGGAAAACTTAGTTGTGTGGTGTTTCCAAACTAAAAAATTACAACATTTATTCACAAAGCTTTGAGTTTGTGATATCACCATTCAACATAGTGTAATTTTTGCCATGTATTGAAGTTAAGTACACTGGAGGCAGTGCAGCGAAAGTTCACTAGATTGGTCCCTGGGATGAGAGGGGTGTCCAAAAATGAAAGTAAACTGGGTCTACAATCTCTGGAGAAGAATGAGAGGTGATCTCAGTGAAACTGTTATGACTGAGAAGAGGATAGACACAGACGTGGTTTTCCCCTCGTTGGGAAATTGAGAGTGAGTCATAAGGGACTGAGAATGAAGGATGGAGGGAAACTCAATGGGTTCTGAACCTATGGAATGCTCAATCGCAGAGGGCTGTGGATGCACCATCATTGAATACATTTTAAACGGAGATAGACAGCCACTTGTGGGAAAAAAGGCGTGGGTGGCTGTCTATCTCCTTTTTAAATATATTCAAGATTGGCCATGATCATGTAGAATGTTGGAAGCTGGCATAATGGATAATTCCTACTTCAAATTCTTATGTTCCTATCCTCCAACACTACAGATTTTGGACTGTTCAGAGCAGGTTGTTCACATCAAGCAAGCAGGAAACACTGAGCTGGGCTTTGGCACCCTTCAAGATTCATATAGCTTTTACCGTGTCATCTCAATCATCAAATGTCGTGATTACTGTTCCAAAGGCTCATCTTTCCACAGTTTTGCATGTTTCTTATTTGAACAAGTACATAAAAACCCCTGATAGAGTTGATCCACAGCAATGTGGTTGACCCTTAAATGCCCTCAGGGATGGGCCAAGCCAGCGATGCCCACACCCCATGCACGAATAAAAAATAGGATGGAACAAATATAGATTTATACCATTTCCAGCTACAAACATACATGACATCAAACATCATTTCAATCTTAGTTCATGAAGATGGAAGTCCAATTACATCACAAAGTATTTGTCTTGCTGTTTTCATTTTATACAGGATTATGGCTTTGTCGGACTGAAGGATAATCTCCCTCCTGTATTACATCCACATCCTGACCATGGACAAACTCCTATTAAACCAAATTGAGCTGATTCCTTACCTGTTGTAAGAGAGACTGTGGTGGGATCTGATGATGTATTATCTGCTGTCAATGTGAACACACTGAAATTGTAATTAGTCCCAGCATTCAGTTGTGCCACTGTAACAGTCTCAAGATCAACAATGATATTTGAAGTTGGATCGTCATTCGTCTGTACCCTGTATCTGTACTCAGACTTATGGTCTAATGGACGGGCCCAGCTCAGAGTAATTGAAGAGGTGTTGCGATTCACAAGGATTAAGTCGGCCACAGCATTTGGTTCTGTAAATAATAATGAGATGTTGAGAATAACATTAACCTCACACTGCCTACTGCTCCCCTCTTGTCGATGATCTGTGAAATCTTCAGCAGATCCAATCCATTTTCCTCCGTTTCCTGTCCACTAAACCAGACTGGCAATCGCAACCATCTCATCAATGAACTAGCTTCTTGCTGAAGATCCTATAAAATGATGCAAATATGCTAAATCGTCCAATCACATCCCTGGGCAGGCTTGCCGCAGTACTAATCAATCATAGTGGTCACTATTATTCCACAAACCAAAATGATGAATGTGTTGTCACCTTGGTTAATTCATGTCCAACTCCGGTGTTGGCTTTCATTTTGACAACTTTAATACCCAATAACTCAACAAGCCAACATTTTGGTTCCACACAAAAGTATGCTCCTCACATCCCATCTTTGTCATCTGAGATTTGTGCTTGACGGCTGACATCATGACAAAATTAGTGTCTTCAATGTCAACATTGATCAATATTCAACCTAGTTACCATGACGTGATTGAGCTATTGCAATCATGAAGAAACTAATAATTTCTCCCGTTCTAAACCCCAACAAACGTGGATGACGTGACTGATGGACAGAATCACTGTACTGGTAAATAAGAGGCCTAGGTTAAAATGTGGGTACAAGGGTTCAAAACCGACCACGGCAACAGGCAAACTTTACATTTAATTTTTAAAATCCTGAATTAAATGTATTCTCATAAATAGTAAGCATCAAGCTATTATTTATGCTGTAAAATCCTGTTCAATGACAACCTTTAAGGAAGGTAACATGCTCGTCTTACCTGACGAGGCCTGCTCTAAATGTGATTCCAGATCAGAGCAACTTGATTCTCCCTTGACCTCTCTCTAAAATGGCCAAACAAACTACTCAGTTGTAGAAATCATGAGAGAAAAACAAAGTCCAAACAGAACAATTCCAGAAGTTGATGACTGACAGCTCACCAGCAATCTTCAAGAGCAATTAGTGACAGGCACCAAATACTGGAATGTTCCGTGATGCTCACAACTCATGAACACATATTTTCAATAAAAATACGGCTCAATCAGTACATATGCTGATTAATACACCACAGGCTTATCCCTCCACAGTTTTACTCCAGCATATCACAATTCTTCTACCACAATGCTGAAAGAGCGGACTAGCATAAGCACAAATTTTAATCTTTGAGACACAAATAGAGATTGTATCCAGAGGAATTTCAATCTCCCTTCCTGGAAAGAGAGGCCAATCACACTGGTGAACAAGAAGGTTCAACTTGTGCTTTGAATCTGTTCATGGTTACTGTTTTGTAGGACTGAGGAGGAAAAGACGCCCTCTAGTATTATGTATCCATCCTGACAATGGACAACTCCTATTAAACCAAATTGAGCCGATTCCTTACCTGTTGTAAGAGAGACAGTGGTTGGATCTGATGATGTATTGTCTGCTGTCAATGTGAACACACTGAAATTGTAATTGGTCCCAGCATTCAGATGTGCCACTGTAACAGTCTCAAGAGCAACAATGATATTTGAAGTTGGATCGCCATTTGTCTGCACACTGTATCTGTACTCAGACTTATGGTCTAATGGACGGGCCCAGTTCAGAGTAATTGAAGAGGTGTTGCGCTTCCCAAGAGTTAAGTTGGCCACAGCATTTGGTTCTGCAAATAATAATGAGATGTTGAGAATAACGTCAACCTCATACTGCCTCCAGCCGATGATCCATCACATCGTCAGCAGAACCAATCCATTTTACTCATTTTCCAGTCCATAAACCCAGACTGGCAATCGTCCCAACAATGAACTGACTTCTTGGTTATCCATAAAATGATACGAACATGCTGAACCATCCTATCAAATCCCTGTGCACTCTTGCCTCAATATTAATTCATCATATTTATTCCACAAACCTGAAAGATTAACAACTTGTTGCTTTGGTTAGTTTGTGTCCAACGTCGGTCTTGGCTTCCAGTGTGACAATTGTTATTCAATAACTCAACATGCCAACATTTTGGTTCCACACAAAATTATGTTCCTCACATCCCACCTTCATCATCTTATATTTGTGCTTGACTGCTGACATCATGGCAAATTTATAACCTGTTCATAGATGCTCAGTTTGGGTTGTGATAGGGTCACTCAGCTCTTCACCTCATTACAGTCTTTATTCAAACATGGACAAAAGCGCTGAATGCGAGATGCGAGGTGAGAGTGACTGCCCTGGACATCAAGGCAGCATTTGACTGAGTATGGCATCAAGGAGCCCCAGCTTAACTTTGAGTGAATGGGAATCAGGGGGAATACTCTTCGCGGTTGGAGTCATATCTGGTACAAAGGAAGATTGTTGTGGTGGTTGGTCGGCAATCTTCTCCCCTCCAGGACATCACTGCAAGTCTGACTCCAACCATCTTCAGCTGCTTCATCACAATGACCTCCCTTCCACCATAAGGTCAGAAGTGGATGTTTGCGGATGACTGCACAATATTCAGCACCATTCGCAATTCAACAGAAAATGAAACAGTCCATGTCCAAATGCAGCAAGACCTGGACAATATCCAGGATGGGATGACAAGTCGCAATTTACAATTGTGCCTCACAGGTGCTTGTAATGATCATCCCCTACAAGAGAGGATCTAACCATCACTCCCTGACATTCAATGGCATTACTATCTCTGAATCCCCTACAAATCAACATCCTGGGGGTTACCATTGATCAGAAACTGAACTGGACTAGCCATATTAATGCTGTGGCTACCAGGGCAGGTCAAAATCTTGAAATCCTACGGCGAGTATCTCACCTCCTGACCTCCCAAAGCCTGTCCACTATCTAGAAGGCACAAGTCAAGAGTGTAATGGAGTATTCTCCACTTGCCTGGATGAATGCAGCTCTCAACACCAAGAAGCTCGATACCATCCAGGACAAAGCATCCCGATTGCTACCCGTTCCACAAACATTCAAAACCTCCACCACTGATGAACAATGGTAACTGTGTGTGCCATCTACAAGATCCATGGCAGTAACTAGCCAATATTCCTTTGAGAACACATTCCAAACCCACAACCGCTCCCATCTAGAAGAACAAGAGCAGCAGGTACCTGGGAACCCTACCGCCTGGAGGTTCCGTTCCAGGTCACTAGTCAACCTGACTAGGAAATCTATCGCCGCTCCTTCACTGTCACTGGGGCAAAATCCTAGACCTCCCTCCCCAACAGCAATGCGGGTGAACCTACATATCAAGGACTGCAGCGGTCAAGAAGGCAGCTCACCACCACCTTCTGAAGGGGAACTAGGGATGGGCAATAAATGCTGTCCTAACCAGCGAACCCACATCCCATAAATTAATAAAAATAAATTTTTTAAAATTATATTTTCCAATCATCATTGGTCAATATTATTAATGTTGTAAAGTCATGTTCACAAACAATCTTTCGGGAAGGAAATATGCTTCCCTTACCTGACATGGACTGCCCCACAGGTGATTCCAGACCACAGCAATTTGCTTCACTCTTTACCTCTCTCTGAAATGGGCGAACAAACTACTCAATTGCACAAAACATTAGAGAAAACCAAAATCCGAACACATAAACGCCAGAATTTGACGACCCACAGTTCACCAACAATCTTCTTGAGGGCAATTAAGAATGGATAACAAATGCTGCACTTTCCAGTGATGCTCACAACTCATGAAAGAATATTTAAAATAAAAATACATCTCAATCAGTAAATATGCTGACTAATAAACCACAGGTTTCTCCTTCCGCAAGTTTACTCCAGTATATCAAATTTCCTCCACCACTATGCTCAGAGAGAAGACTAGCGAGGCACAGCTACAAATTTCAACCCTTGCGATACCCAAGTACAGATTGTACCCAGAGGAATATCAATCTTCGATCCAGAAAAAATAAGAGCACAATATCTGGTGAACAAGAAGATTCAACTTGATGTTTTGAATCTGTTCATGGTTGGTATTTTGTCGAACTGAGGAGGAAAATACTCCCTCTGTATTAAGCATCCATCCTGACCATGGGAAAACTCCGATTAAACCAAACTGAGCCGATTCCTTACCTGTTGTAAGAGAGACAGTGGTTGGATCTGATGATGTATTGTCTGCTGTCAATGTGAACACACTGAAATTGTAATTGGTCCCAGCGTCCAGTTGTGCCACTGTAACAGTCTCAAGAGCAACAATGATATTTGAAGTTGGATCGCCATTCGTCTGCACCCTGTATCTGTACTCAGACTTATGGTCTAATAGACGGGCCCAGCTCAGAGTAATTGAAGAGGTGTTGCGATTCACAAGGGTTAAGTTGGCCACAGCATTTGGTTCTGTAAATAATAATGAGATGTTGAGAATAACATTAACCTCACACTGCCTCCTGCTCCCCTCCTGTCGATGATCAGTGAAATCTTCAGCAGACCCAATCCATTTTCCTCCTTTTCCTGTCCACTAAACCAGACTGGCAATCGCAACCATCTCATCAATGAACTAGCTTCTTGGTGAAGATCCTATAAAATGATTCAAACATGCTGAACTGTCCTATCAAATCCCTGAGCATTCTTGCCTCAGTACCAATAAATCACCGTGGTCAATGTTATTCCACACACCAAAAAGCCAATGTCACCATGATTCATTAATGTCAAACTCCAATCTTGGCTTTCATTTTGACAACTTTGATACCCAATAACTCAACAAGCCAACATTTTGGGTCCACACATAAGTTGGTTCCTCACATCCCATCTTCGTCATCTTAGATTTGTGCTCGACAGCGGACACCACAGCAAATATATGTGCAGTGCCTTCCATGTCAAAAATGATCAATATGCCAAGGGATCCAATGGTGTTTTGATGAGAAAATAACCACAGTTTCACTGCCAACTAGTTACCATGATGTGATGGAGCTATTAAAATCAGGAAGCCATTGATAATTTCTTCTGGTAAACCTTCTGAGCCCCAACAAATGGGAATATCGAGCCATGTGGCCAGAGTCACTGTACTAGTAAAGATGCTCAACTTAAAATGAAGAGACAAGGGTTCAAAACTGACCATGGCAACTGGCAAACTTTACATTTAATTTTTAAAATCTGGAATTCAATCTATTCTCAAGAATAGCAAGGATCAAGCTATCACCAATGTTGCAAAATCCTGTTCACTAACAACATTCAGGGAAGATAATATGCTTCCCTTACATGATGAGGCCTGCCCTGCATGTGATTCCTGACCACAGCAATGTGCTTCACTCTTGACCTCTCTCTGAAATAGCCTAACAAACTACTCAATTGTACAAAACATTAGATAAAAGCAAAGCAAAGTCCGAACACAAACTGCAGACGTTGACAACCGACAGCCAATCAGTAAGCATCTTGAGGGCAACAGGAATGGGCAACAAATGCTGGACTTTCCAGTGAAGCTCACAACTCATGAAAGAATATTTAAAACAAAAATACATCTCAATCAGCAAATATGCTGATCAATACACCACAGGTTTCTCCTTCCGCAGTTTTACTGCACATTTCCTCCACCGCTATATTCAGAGAGACGACTAGCAAGGCATAACTACAAATTTGTACCCTTGCGAGACACCAGTACAGATTTTATTCAGAGGAATTTCAGTCTTCGATCCAGAAACAAAGAGCCCAATCTCTCTGGTGAACAAAAAGGTTCAACTTGATGTTTTGAATCTGTTCATGGTTGCTATTTTGTCGAACTGAGGAAGAAAATACTCCCTCCAGTATTAAACATCCATCCTGACCATGAGTAAACTCCTATTAAACCAAATTAAGCTGATTCCTTACCTGTTGTAAGAGAGACTGTGGTAGGATTTGATGATGTATTATCTGCTGTCAATGTGAACACACTGAAATTGTAATTAGTCCCAGCATTCAGCTGTGCCACTGTAACAGTCTCAAGAGCAACAATGATATTTGAAGTTGGATCACCATTCGTCTGCACCCTGTATCTGTACTCAGACTTATGGTCTAATGGACGGGCCCAGCTCAGAGAAATTGAAGAGGTGTTGCGATTCTCTAGGGTTAAGTTGGCAACAGCATTTGGTTCTGTAAATAATAATGAGATGTTGAGAATAACATTAACCTCATGCCGCCTCCTGCTCCCCTCCTGTCGATGATCCGTGATATCTTCAGCAGACCCAATCCATTTTCCTCCGTTTCCTGTCCACTAAACCAGACTGGCAATCGCAACCATCTCATCAATGAACTAGCTTCTTGCTGAAGATCCTATAAAATGATTCAAACATGCTGAACTGTCCTATCAAGTCCCTGAGCATTCTTGCCTCAGTACCAATAAATCACCGTGGTCAATGTTATTCCACACACCAAAAAGCAAAACGAGATGTCACCATGATTCATTAATGTCAAACTCCAGTCTTGGCTTTCATTTTGACAACTTTGATACCCAATAACTCAACAAGCCAACATTTTGGTTCCACACAAAAATTTGTTCCTCACATCCCATCTTCGTCATCTTCGATCAGTGCATGATGGATGTCACCACAGCAAAGATACGTGCAGTGTCTTCCATGTCAAAACAGATCAATATGTCAAGTGAACCAATGGTGATTTGATGAGAAAGCAATCACAGTTTCACCACCAACTAGTTACCATGATGTGATGGAGCTATTACAATCAGGAAGCCATTGATAATTTCTCCCAGTAAACCCCAACAAATGGGGATGTCGCGTCAAATGATCAGACTCACTGTTGTGGTAATTAAGAGGCCTAAGTTAAAATGAGGGTACAAGGGTTCAAAACTGACCATGTCAACAGGCAAAGTTTACATTTAAGTTTTAAAATCTGGAATGCTCTCTATTCTCTGGAGTAGTATGAGGAAGGAGCTGTTCTCCGAAAGCTAGTGATTCGGATCAACCCTGTTGGACTTTAACTTGGTGCTGTAAGACTTCATACAGGAGTAGTAAGCATCAAGCTATCACTAATGTTGCAAAATACTGTCAATTAGGAAGGTTTAGGGAAGGTAATATGCTTCCCTTACCTGACGAGACCTGCCCTACACGTGATTCCTGATCACAGCAACATGCTTCACTTTTGACCTTTCTCTGAAATGGCTTAACTACTCAATTTTACAAAGCGTTAGAGAAATGCAAAGTCTGAACAGATAAACTGCAGAAGTTGACGACCCACAGCCAACCAGTAATTTTCTTGAGGTCAATTAGGAACGGACAACAAATGCTGGACTTTACAGTGATGCTAACTGTTCATGAATGAATGTTTAAAAGAAACATACACCTCAATCAGTAAATATGCTGATCAATACACCACAGGTTTCTCCTTCCACAGTTTTACTCCAGTATATCAAATTTCCTTCACCACTTGCTGAGAGAGGCGACTAGTGAGGCACAACTACAAATTTGAACCCTTGCGAGACACAAGTACAGATTCCCGTACCAGCCTCCCCGGACAGGTGCCGGAATGTGGCGACTAGGGGCTTTTCACAGTAACTTCATTGAAGCCGACTCGTGACAATAAGCGATTTTCATTAAATTTCATTTCATCTTCGTTCCAGAAATAAAGAGTACAATCTCTCTGGTGAACAAAAAGGTTCAACTTGATGTTTTAATTCGCTTCATGGTTGTATTTCGTCGAACTGAGCAGGAAAAGACTCCCTCCAGTATTAACCATCCATCCTGACCATGGACAAACTCCTATTAAACCAAATTGAGCTGATTCCTTACCTGTTGTAAGAGAGACTGTGGTGGGGTCTGATGATGTATTATCTGCTGTCAATGTGAACACACTGAAATTGTAATTAGTCCCAGCATTCAGTTGTGCCACTGTAACAGTCTCTAGAGCAACAATGATATTTGAAGTTGGATCGCCATTCGTCTGTACCCTGTATCTGTACTCAGACTTATGGTCTAACGGACGGGCCCAGCTCAGAGCAATTGAAGAGGTGTTGCGATTGTCTAGGGTTAGGTTGGCCACAGCATTTGGTTCTGTAAATAATAATGAGATGTTGAGAATAACATTAACCTCATGCCGCCTCCTGCTCCCCTCCTGTCGATGATCCGTGATATCTTCAGCAGACCCAATCCATTTTCCTCCGTTTCCGGTCCACTAAACCAGACTGGCAATCGCAACCATCTCATCAATGAACTAGCTTCTTGCTGAAGATCCTATAAAATGATTCAAACATGCTGAACTGTCCTATCAAATCCCTGAGCATTCTTGCCTCAGTACCAATAAATCACCGTAGTCAATGTTATTCCACACACCAAAAAGCAAAATGAGATGTCACCATGATTCATTAATGTCAAACTCCAGTCTTGGCTTTCATTTTGACAACTTTGATACCCAATAACTCAACAAGCCAACATTTTGGTTCCACACAAAAGTTGGTTCCTCACATTCCATCTTCGTCATCTTAGATTTGTGCTCGACAGCGGACACCACGGCAAATATACGTGCAGTGCCTTCCATGTCAAAACTGATCAATATGCCAAGGGATCCAATGGTGTTTTGATGAGAAAATAACCAGTTTCACTGCCAACTAGTTACCATGATGTGATGGAGCTATTAAAATCAGGAAGCCATTGATAACGTCTTCTGGTAAACCTTTTGAGCCCCAACAAATGGGAATGTCGAGCCATGTGGCCAGAGTCACTGTACTGGTAAAGATGCCCAACTTAAAATGAATATACAAGGGTTCAAAACTGACCATGGCAACTGGCAAACTTTACATTTAATTTTTAAAATCTGGAATTAAATCTACTATCAAGAATAGCAAGGATCAAGCTATCACCAATGTTGCAAAATCCTGTTCACTAACAACATTCAGGGAAGATAATATGCTTCCCTTACATGATGAGGCCTGCCCTGCATGTGATTCCTGACCACAGCAATGTGCTTCACTCTTGACCTCTCTCTGAAATAGCCTAACAAACTACTCAATTGTACAAAACATTAGATAAAAGCAAAGCAAAGTCCGAACACAAACTGCAGACGTTGACAACCGACAGCCAATCAGTAAGCATCTTGAGGGCAACAGGAATGGGCAACAAATGCTGGACTTTCCAGTGAAGCTCACAACTCATGAAAGAATATTTAAAACAAAAATACATCTCAATCAGCAAATATGCTGATCAATACACCACAGGTTTCTCCTTCCGCAGTTTTACTGCACATTTCCTCCACCGCTATATTCAGAGAGACGACTAGCAAGGCATAACTACAAATTTGTACCCTTGCGAGACACCAGTACAGATTTTATTCAGAGGAATTTCAGTCTTCGATCCAGAAACAAAGAGCCCAATCTCTCTGGTGAACAAAAAGGTTCAACTTGATGTTTTGAATCTGTTCATGGTTGCTATTTTGTCGAACTGAGGAAGAAAATACTCCCTCCAGTATTAAACATCCATCCTGACCATGAGTAAACTCCTATTAAACCAAATTAAGCTGATTCCTTACCTGTTGTAAGAGAGACTGTGGTAGGATTTGATGATGTATTATCTGCTGTCAATGTGAACACACTGAAATTGTAATTAGTCCCAGCATTCAGCTGTGCCACTGTAACAGTCTCAAGAGCAACAATGATATTTGAAGTTGGATCACCATTCGTCTGCACCCTGTATCTGTACTCAGACTTATGGTCTAATGGACGGGCCCAGCTCAGAGAAATTGAAGAGGTGTTGCGATTCTCTAGGGTTAAGTTGGCAACAGCATTTGGTTCTGTAAATAATAATGAGATGTTGAGAATAACATTAACCTCATGCCGCCTCCTGCTCCCCTCCTGTCGATGATCCGTGATATCTTCAGCAGACCCAATCCATTTTCCTCCGTTTCCTGTCCACTAAACCAGACTGGCAATCGCAACCATCTCATCAATGAACTAGCTTCTTGCTGAAGATCCTATAAAATGATTCAAACATGCTGAACTGTCCTATCAAGTCCCTGAGCATTCTTGCCTCAGTACCAATAAATCACCGTGGTCAATGTTATTCCACACACCAAAAAGCAAAACGAGATGTCACCATGATTCATTAATGTCAAACTCCAGTCTTGGCTTTCATTTTGACAACTTTGATACCCAATAACTCAACAAGCCAACATTTTGGTTCCACACAAAAATTTGTTCCTCACATCCCATCTTCGTCATCTTCGATCAGTGCATGATGGATGTCACCACAGCAAAGATACGTGCAGTGTCTTCCATGTCAAAACAGATCAATATGTCAAGTGAACCAATGGTGATTTGATGAGAAAGCAATCACAGTTTCACCACCAACTAGTTACCATGATGTGATGGAGCTATTACAATCAGGAAGCCATTGATAATTTCTCCCAGTAAACCCCAACAAATGGGGATGTCGCGTCAAATGATCAGACTCACTGTTGTGGTAATTAAGAGGCCTAAGTTAAAATGAGGGTACAAGGGTTCAAAACTGACCATGTCAACAGGCAAAGTTTACATTTAAGTTTTAAAATCTGGAATGCTCTCTATTCTCTGGAGTAGTATGAGGAAGGAGCTGTTCTCCGAAAGCTAGTGATTCGGATCAACCCTGTTGGACTTTAACTTGGTGCTGTAAGACTTCATACAGGAGTAGTAAGCATCAAGCTATCACTAATGTTGCAAAATACTGTCAATTAGGAAGGTTTAGGGAAGGTAATATGCTTCCCTTACCTGACGAGACCTGCCCTACACGTGATTCCTGACCACAGCAACATGCTTCACTTTTGACCTTTCTCTGAAATGGCTTAACAAACTACTCAATTTTACAAAGCGTTAGAGAAATGCAAAGTCTGAACAGATAAACTGCAGAAGTTGACGACCCACAGCCAACCAGTAATTTTCTTGAGGTCAATTAGGAACGGACAAC
This sequence comes from Scyliorhinus canicula, assembly GCF_902713615.1. Taxonomy (NCBI): domain Eukaryota; kingdom Metazoa; phylum Chordata; class Chondrichthyes; order Carcharhiniformes; family Scyliorhinidae; genus Scyliorhinus; species Scyliorhinus canicula. The sequence continues at coordinate 126,999,464 of NC_052154.1, read as the reverse complement.
AAATGCTGGACTTTACAGTGATGCTAACTGTTCATGAATGAATGTTTAAAAGAAACATACACCTCAATCAGTAAATATGCTGATCAATACACCACAGGTTTCTCCTTCCACAGTTTTACTCCAGTATATCAAATTTCCTTCACCACTTGCTGAGAGAGGCGACTAGTGAGGCACAACTACAAATTTGAACCCTTGCGAGACACAAGTACAGATTCCCGTACCAGCCTCCCCGGACAGGTGCCGGAATGTGGCGACTAGGGGCTTTTCACAGTAACTTCATTGAAGCCGACTCGTGACAATAAGCGATTTTCATTAAATTTCATTTCATCTTCGTTCCAGAAATAAAGAGTACAATCTCTCTGGTGAACAAAAAGGTTCAACTTGATGTTTTAATTCGCTTCATGGTTGTATTTCGTCGAACTGAGCAGGAAAAGACTCCCTCCAGTATTAACCATCCATCCTGACCATGGACAAACTCCTATTAAACCAAATTGAGCTGATTCCTTACCTGTTGTAAGAGAGACTGTGGTGGGGTCTGATGATGTATTATCTGCTGTCAATGTGAACACACTGAAATTGTAATTAGTCCCAGCATTCAGTTGTGCCACTGTAACAGTCTCTAGAGCAACAATGATATTTGAAGTTGGATCGCCATTCGTCTGTACCCTGTATCTGTACTCAGACTTATGGTCTAACGGACGGGCCCAGCTCAGAGCAATTGAAGAGGTGTTGCGATTGTCTAGGGTTAGGTTGGCCACAGCATTTGGTTCTGTAAATAATAATGAGATGTTGAGAATAACATTAACCTCATGCCGCCTCCTGCTCCCCTCCTGTCGATGATCCGTGATATCTTCAGCAGACCCAATCCATTTTCCTCCGTTTCCGGTCCACTAAACCAGACTGGCAATCGCAACCATCTCATCAATGAACTAGCTTCTTGCTGAAGATCCTATAAAATGATTCAAACATGCTGAACTGTCCTATCAAATCCCTGAGCATTCTTGCCTCAGTACCAATAAATCACCGTAGTCAATGTTATTCCACACACCAAAAAGCAAAATGAGATGTCACCATGATTCATTAATGTCAAACTCCAGTCTTGGCTTTCATTTTGACAACTTTGATACCCAATAACTCAACAAGCCAACATTTTGGTTCCACACAAAAGTTGGTTCCTCACATTCCATCTTCGTCATCTTAGATTTGTGCTCGACAGCGGACACCACGGCAAATATACGTGCAGTGCCTTCCATGTCAAAACTGATCAATATGCCAAGGGATCCAATGGTGTTTTGATGAGAAAATAACCAGTTTCACTGCCAACTAGTTACCATGATGTGATGGAGCTATTAAAATCAGGAAGCCATTGATAACGTCTTCTGGTAAACCTTTTGAGCCCCAACAAATGGGAATGTCGAGCCATGTGGCCAGAGTCACTGTACTGGTAAAGATGCCCAACTTAAAATGAATATACAAGGGTTCAAAACTGACCATGGCAACTGGCAAACTTTACATTTAATTTTTAAAATCTGGAATTAAATCTACTATCAAGAATAGCAAGGATCAAGCTATCACCAATGTTGCAAAATCCTGTTCACTAACAACATTCAGGGAAGATAATATGCTTCCCTTACATGATGAGGCCTGCCCTGCATGTGATTCCTGACCACAGCAATGTGCTTCACTCTTGACCTCTCTCTGAAATAGCCTAACAAACTACTCAATTGTACAAAACATTAGATAAAAGCAAAGCAAAGTCCGAACACAAACTGCAGACGTTGACAACCGACAGCCAATCAGTAAGCATCTTGAGGGCAACAGGAATGGGCAACAAATGCTGGACTTTCCAGTGAAGCTCACAACTCATGAAAGAATATTTAAAACAAAAATACATCTCAATCAGCAAATATGCTGATCAATACACCACAGGTTTCTCCTTCCGCAGTTTTACTGCACATTTCCTCCACCGCTATATTCAGAGAGACGACTAGCAAGGCATAACTACAAATTTGTACCCTTGCGAGACACCAGTACAGATTTTATTCAGAGGAATTTCAGTCTTCGATCCAGAAACAAAGAGCCCAATCTCTCTGGTGAACAAAAAGGTTCAACTTGATGTTTTGAATCTGTTCATGGTTGCTATTTTGTCGAACTGAGGAAGAAAATACTCCCTCCAGTATTAAACATCCATCCTGACCATGAGTAAACTCCTATTAAACCAAATTAAGCTGATTCCTTACCTGTTGTAAGAGAGACTGTGGTAGGATTTGATGATGTATTATCTGCTGTCAATGTGAACACACTGAAATTGTAATTAGTCCCAGCATTCAGCTGTGCCACTGTAACAGTCTCAAGAGCAACAATGATATTTGAAGTTGGATCACCATTCGTCTGCACCCTGTATCTGTACTCAGACTTATGGTCTAATGGACGGGCCCAGCTCAGAGAAATTGAAGAGGTGTTGCGATTCTCTAGGGTTAAGTTGGCAACAGCATTTGGTTCTGTAAATAATAATGAGATGTTGAGAATAACATTAACCTCATGCCGCCTCCTGCTCCCCTCCTGTCGATGATCCGTGATATCTTCAGCAGACCCAATCCATTTTCCTCCGTTTCCTGTCCACTAAACCAGACTGGCAATCGCAACCATCTCATCAATGAACTAGCTTCTTGCTGAAGATCCTATAAAATGATTCAAACATGCTGAACTGTCCTATCAAGTCCCTGAGCATTCTTGCCTCAGTACCAATAAATCACCGTGGTCAATGTTATTCCACACACCAAAAAGCAAAACGAGATGTCACCATGATTCATTAATGTCAAACTCCAGTCTTGGCTTTCATTTTGACAACTTTGATACCCAATAACTCAACAAGCCAACATTTTGGTTCCACACAAAAATTTGTTCCTCACATCCCATCTTCGTCATCTTCGATCAGTGCATGATGGATGTCACCACAGCAAAGATACGTGCAGTGTCTTCCATGTCAAAACAGATCAATATGTCAAGTGAACCAATGGTGATTTGATGAGAAAGCAATCACAGTTTCACCACCAACTAGTTACCATGATGTGATGGAGCTATTACAATCAGGAAGCCATTGATAATTTCTCCCAGTAAACCCCAACAAATGGGGATGTCGCGTCAAATGATCAGACTCACTGTTGTGGTAATTAAGAGGCCTAAGTTAAAATGAGGGTACAAGGGTTCAAAACTGACCATGTCAACAGGCAAAGTTTACATTTAAGTTTTAAAATCTGGAATGCTCTCTATTCTCTGGAGTAGTATGAGGAAGGAGCTGTTCTCCGAAAGCTAGTGATTCGGATCAACCCTGTTGGACTTTAACTTGGTGCTGTAAGACTTCATACAGGAGTAGTAAGCATCAAGCTATCACTAATGTTGCAAAATACTGTCAATTAGGAAGGTTTAGGGAAGGTAATATGCTTCCCTTACCTGACGAGACCTGCCCTACACGTGATTCCTGACCACAGCAACATGCTTCACTTTTGACCTTTCTCTGAAATGGCTTAACAAACTACTCAATTTTACAAAGCGTTAGAGAAATGCAAAGTCTGAACAGATAAACTGCAGAAGTTGACGACCCACAGCCAACCAGTAATTTTCTTGAGGTCAATTAGGAACGGACAACAAATGCTGGACTTTACAGTGATGCTAACTGTTCATGAATGAATGTTTAAAAGAAACATACACCTCAATCAGTAAATATGCTGATCAATACACCACAGGTTTCTCCTTCCACAGTTTTACTCCAGTATATCAAATTTCCTTCACCACTTGCTGAGAGAGGCGACTAGTGAGGCACAACTACAAATTTGAACCCTTGCGAGACACAAGTACAGATTCCCGTACCAGCCTCCCCGGACAGGTGCCGGAATGTGGCGACTAGGGCTTTTCACAGTAACTTCATTGAAGCCGACTCGTGACAATAAGCGATTTTCATTAAATTTCATTTCATCTTCGTTCCAGAAATAAAGAGTACAATCTCTCTGGTGAACAAAAAGGTTCAACTTGATGTTTTAATTCGCTTCATGGTTGTATTTCGTCGAACTGAGCAGGAAAAGACTCCCTCCAGTATTAACCATCCATCCTGACCATGGACAAACTCCTATTAAACCAAATTGAGCTGATTCCTTACCTGTTGTAAGAGAGACTGTGGTGGGGTCTGATGATGTATTATCTGCTGTCAATGTGAACACACTGAAATTGTAATTAGTCCCAGCATTCAGTTGTGCCACTGTAACAGTCTCTAGAGCAACAATGATATTTGAAGTTGGATCGCCATTCGTCTGTACCCTGTATCTGTACTCAGACTTATGGTCTAACGGACGGGCCCAGCTCAGAGCAATTGAAGAGGTGTTGCGATTGTCTAGGGTTAGGTTGGCCACAGCATTTGGTTCTGTAAATAATAATGAGATGTTGAGAATAACATTAACCTCATGCCGCCTCCTGCTCCCCTCCTGTCGATGATCCGTGATATCTTCAGCAGACCCAATCCATTTTCCTCCGTTTCCGGTCCACTAAACCAGACTGGCAATCGCAACCATCTCATCAATGAACTAGCTTCTTGCTGAAGATCCTATAAAATGATTCAAACATGCTGAACTGTCCTATCAAATCCCTGAGCATTCTTGCCTCAGTACCAATAAATCACCGTAGTCAATGTTATTCCACACACCAAAAAGCAAAATGAGATGTCACCATGATTCATTAATGTCAAACTCCAGTCTTGGCTTTCATTTTGACAACTTTGATACCCAATAACTCAACAAGCCAACATTTTGGTTCCACACAAAAGTTGGTTCCTCACATTCCATCTTCGTCATCTTAGATTTGTGCTCGACAGCGGACACCACGGCAAATATACGTGCAGTGCCTTCCATGTCAAAACTGATCAATATGCCAAGGGATCCAATGGTGTTTTGATGAGAAAATAACCAGTTTCACTGCCAACTAGTTACCATGATGTGATGGAGCTATTAAAATCAGGAAGCCATTGATAACGTCTTCTGGTAAACCTTCTGAGCCCCAACAAATGGGAATGTCGAGCCATGTGGCCAGAGTCACTGTACTGGTAAAGATGCCCAACTTAAAATGAATATACAAGGGTTCAAAACTGACCATGGCAACTGGCAAACTTTACATTTAACTTTTAAAATCTGGAATTAAATCTACTATCAAGAATAGCAAGGATCAAGCTATCACCAATGTTGCAAAATCCTGTTCACTAACAACATTCAGGGAAGATAATATGCTTCCCTTACATGATGAGGCCTGCCCTGCATGTGATTCCTGACCACAACAATATGCTTCACTCTTGACCTCTCTCTGAAATAGCCTAACAAACTACTCAATTGTACAAAACATTAGAGAAAAGCAAAGCAAAGTCCGAACACAAACTGCAGACGTTGACAACCGACAGCCAATCAGTAAGCATCTTGAGGGCAACAGGAATGGGCAACAAATGTGGACTTTCCAGTGATGCTCACAACTCATGAAAGAATATTTAAAATAAAAATACATCTCAATCAGCAAATATGCTGATCAATACACCACAGGTTTCTCCTTGCGCAGTTTTACTTCACATTTCCTCCACCGCTATATTCAGAGAGACGACTAGCAAGGCATAACTACAAATTTGTACCCTTGCGAGACACCGGTACAGATTTTATTCAGAGGAATTTCAGTCTTCGATCCAGAAACAAAGAGCCCAATCTCTCTGGTGAACAAAAAGGTTCAACTTGATGTTTTAATTCGCTTCATGGTTGTATTTCGTCGAACTGAGCAGGAAAAGACTCCCTCCAGTATTAACCATCCATCCTGACCATGGACAAACTCCTATTAAACCAAATTGAGCTGATTCCTTACCTGTTGTAAGAGAGACAGTGGTTGGATCTGATGATGTATTATCTGCTGTCAATGTGAACACACTGAAATTGTAATTAGTCCCAGCATTCAGTTGTGCCACTGTAACAGTCTCAAGAGCAACAATGATATTGGAAGTTGGATCGCCATTCGTCTGCACCCTGTATCTGTACTCAGACTTATGGTCTAACGGACGGGCCCAGCTCAGAGTAATTGAAGAGGTGTTGCGATTCACAAGGGTTAAGTTGACCACAGCATTTGGTTCTGCAAATAATAATGAGATGTTGAGAATAACATTAACCTCATGCCACCTCTGGCTCCCCTCCTGTCGATGATCCGTGATATCTTCAGCAGACCCAATCCATTTTCCTCCGTTTCCGGTCCACTAAACCAGACTGGCAATCGCAACCATCTCATCAATGAACTAGCTTCTTGCTGAAGATCCTATAAAATGATTCAAACATGCTGAACTGTCCTATCAAATCCCTGAGCATTCTTGCCTCAGTACCAATAAATCCCCGTGGTCAATGTTATTCCACACACCAAAAAGCAAAATGAAATGTCACCATGATTCATTAATGTCAAACTCCAATCTTGGCTTTCATTTTGACAACTTTGATACCCAACAACTCAACAAGCCAACATTTTGGTTCCACACAATAGATGGTTCCTCACATCCCATCTTTGTCATCTTAGATTTGTGCTCGACAGCAGACACCACAGCAAATATACGTGCAGCGCCTTCCATGTCAAAAATGATCAATATGCCAAGGGATCCAATGGTGTTTTGATGAGAAAATAACCACAGTTTCACTGCCAACTAGTTACCATGATGTGATGGAGCTATTAAAATCAGGAAGCCATTGATAATTTCTTCTGGTAAACCTTCTGAGCCCCAACAAATGGGAATATCGAGCCATGTGGCCAGAGTCACTGTACTGGTAAAGATGCTCAACTTAAAACGAACATACAAGGGTTCAAAACTGACCATGGCAACCTTTACATTTAATTTTTAAAATCTGGAATTCAATCTATTCTCAAGAATAGCAAGGATCAAGCTATCACCAATGTTGCAAAATCCTGTTCACTAACAACATTCAGGGAAGATAATATGCTTCCCTTACATGATGAGGCCTGCCCTGCATGTGATTCCTGACCACAGCAATGTGCTTCACTCTTGACCTCTCTCTGAAATATTCTAACATAAACTGCAGAAGCTGAAGACCCACAGCCAACCAGTAATCTTCTCGAGGTCAATTAGGAACGGACAACAAATGCTGGACTTTCCAGTGATGCTCACAACTCATGAAAGAATATTTAAAAGAAAAATACATCTCAAACAGTAAATATGCTGATCAATACAGCACAGGTTTCTCCTTCCGCAGTTTTACTCCACATTTCCTCCACCACTATGCTCAGAGAGACGACTAGCAAGGCATAACTGCAAATTTGAACCCTTGCGAGACACAAGTACAGATTGTATCCAGAGGAATTTCAATCTTCATTCCAGAGAAAAAAAGAGCACAATCTCTCTGGTGAACAAGAAGGTTCAACTTATCCTCTTCATGGTTGGCATTTTGTCGAACTGAGGAGGAAAGTACTCCATCCTGACCATGGGCAAACTTCTATTAAACCAAATTAAGCTGATTCCTTACCTGTTGTAAGAGAGACAGTGGTTGGATCTGATGATGTATTGTCTGCTGTCAATGTGAACACACTGAAATTGTAATTGGTCCCAGCATTCAGCTGTGCCACTGTACCAGTCTCAAGAGCAACAATGATATTTGAAGTTGGATCGCCATTCGTCTGCACCCTGTATCTGTACTCAGACTTATGGTCTAACGGACGGGCCCAGCTCAGAGTAATTGAAGAGGTGTTGCGATTCACAAGGGTTAAGTTGGCCACAGCATTTGGTTCTGCAAATAATAATGAGATGTTGAGAATAACATTAACCTCACACTGCCTCCTGCTCCCCTCTTGTCGATGATCCGTGAAATCTTCAGCAGACCCAATCCATTTTTCTCCGTTTCTTGTCCACTAACCCAGACTGGCAACCGCAACCATCTCATCAATGAACTGACAAAACTATAAAATGAGACAATCATGCTGAACCGTCCTATCAAATCCCTGTGCACTCTTGTCTCCATACCAATTAATCACCATGGTCAATGTTATTCCACACACCAAAAAGACGAACGAGATGTCACTAAGATTAATTCATGTCCATCTCCGGTCTTGGCTTTCATTTTGACAACTTTGATACCCAATTGCTCAACAAGCCACATTTTGGTTCCACACAAAAGTTTGTTCTTCACATCCCATCATCGTCATCTTCGATCTGTGCATGATGGCTAGCACCACAGCAAAGATACGTGCAGTGTCTTCCATGTCAAAACAGATCAATATGCCAAGTGAACCAATGGTGATTTGATGAGAAAGCAATCACAGTTTCACCACCAACTAGTTACCATGATGTGATGGAGCTATTACAATCAGGACGCCATTGATAATTTCTCCCAGTAAACCCCAACAAATGGGGATGTCGCATCAAATGGACAGACTCACTCTAGTGGAAGTAAGGGGCCCCAAGTCAAAACAAGGGTACAAGGGTTCAAAACTGGCCATGTCAACAGGCAAAGTTCACATAAAATTTTTAAAATCTGGAATTATCTCTATTCTCAGGAGTAGTGTGAGGAAGGAGCTGTGCTCTGAAAGCTAGTTATTCGAAAAAACCATGTTGGACTTTAACCTTGTGTTGTAAGAATTCATACAGGAGTAGTAAGCATCAAGCTATCATTAATGTTGCAAAATACTGTTAACTGACAGATTTAGGCAAAGTAATATGCTTCCCATACCTGATGTGGTCTGCCCCACATGTGAGATCTGACCACAGCAATATTCTTCACTCTTGACCTCTCTCTGAAATGGCTTAACAACCTAGTCAATTGTACAACATGCATTAGAGAAATGCAAAGTCTGAACACATAAACTGCAGAAGCTGAAGACCCACAGCCAACCAGTAATCTTCTCGAGGTCAATTAGGAACGGACAACAAATGCTGGACTTTCCAGTGATGCTCACAACTCATGAAAGAATATTTAAAAGAAAAATACATCTCAATCAGTAAATATGCTGATCAATACAGCACAGGTTTCTCCTTCCGCAGTTTTACTCCACATTTCCTCCACCACTATGCTCAGAGAGACGACTAGCAAGGCATAACTGCAAATTTGAACCCTTGTAAGACACCAGTACAGATTTTATTCAGAGGAATTTCAGTCTTCGATCCAGAAACAAAGAGCACAATCTCTCTGGTGAACAAAAAGGTTCAACTTGACGTTTTAATTCGCTTCATGGCTGTATTTCGTCGAACTGAGCAGGAAAAGACTCCCTCCAGTATTAACCATCCATCCTGACCATGGACAAACTCCTATTAAACCAAATTGAGCCGATTCCTTACCTGTTGTAAGAGAGACAGTGGTTGGATCTGATGATGTATTGTCTGCTGTCAATGTGAACACACTGAAATTGTAATTGGTCCCAGCATTCAGCTGTGCCACTGTAACAGTCTCAAGAGCAACAATGATATTTGAAGTTGGATCACCATTCGTCTGCACCCTGTATCTGTACTCAGACCTATGGTCTAACGGACGGGCCCAGCTCAGAGTAATTGAAGAGGTGTTGCGATTCACAAGGGTTAAGTTGGCCACAGCATTTGGTTCTGCAAATAATAATATGTTGAGAATAACATTAACCTCACACTGCCTCCTGCTCCCCTCCTGTCGATGATCCGTGATATCTTCAGCAGACCCAATCCATTTTTCTCCGTTTCCTGTCCACTAAACCAGACTGGCAATCGCAACCATCTCATCAATGAACTAGCTTCTTGCTGAAGATCCTATAAAATGATTCAAACATGCTGAACTGTCCTATCAAATCCCTGAGCATTCTTGCCTCAGTACCAATAAATCACCGTGGTCAATGTTATTCCACACACCAAAAAGCCAATGTCACCATGATTCATTAATGTCAAACTCCAATCTTGGCTTTCATTTTGACAACTTTGATACCCAATAACTCAACAAGCCAACATTTTGGGTCCACACATAAGTTGGTTCCTCACATCCCATCTTCGTCATCTTAGATTTCTGCTCGACAGCAGACACCACAGCAAATATACGTGCAGCGCCTTCCATGTCAAAAATGATCAATATGCCAAGGGATCCAATGGTGTTTTGATGAGAAAATAACCACAGTTTCACTGCCAACTAGTTACCATGATGTGATGGAGCTATTAAAATCAGGAAACCATTGATAATTTCTTCTGGTATACCTTCTGAGCCCCAACAAATGGGAATATCGAGCCATGTGGCCAGAGTCACTGTACTGGTAAAGATGCTCAACTTAAAACGAACATACAAGGGTTCAAAACTGACCATGGCAACCTTTACATTTAATTTTTAAAATCTGGAATTCAATCTATTCTCAAGAATAGCAAGGATCAAGCTATCACCAATGTTGCAAAATCCTGTTCACTAACAACATTCAGGGAAGATAATATGCTTCCCTTACATGATGAGGTCTGCCCTGCATGTGATTCCTGACCACAGCAATGTGCTTCACTCTTGACCTCTCTCTGAAATATTCTAACATAAACTGCAGAAGCTGAAGACCCACAGCCAACCAGTAATCTTCTCGAGGTCAATTAGGAACGGACAACAAATGCTGGACTTTCCAGTGATGCTCACAACTCATGAAAGAATATTTAAAAGAAAAATACATCTCAATCAGTAAATATGCTAATCAATACAGCACAGGTTTCTCCTTCCGCAGTTTTACACCACATTTCCTCCACCACTATGCTCAGAGAGACGACTAGCAAGGCATAACTGCAAATTTGAACCCTTGCGAGACACAAGTACAGATTGTATCCAGAGGAATTTCAATCTTCATTCCAGAAAAAAAAGAGCACAATCTCTCTGGTGAACAAGAAGGTTCAACTTATCCTCTTCATGGTTGGCATTTTGTCGAACTGAGGAGGAAAGTACTCCATCCTGACCATGGGCAAACTTCTATTAAACCAAATTAAGCTGATTCCTTACCTGTTGTAAGAGAGACAGTGGTTGGATCTGATGATGTATTGTCTGCTGTCAATGTGAACACACTGAAATTGTAATTGGTTCCAGCGTTCAGCTGTACCACTGTACCAGTCTCAAGAGCAACAATGATATTTGAAGTTGGATCGCCATTCGTCTGCACCCTGTATCTGTACTCAGACCTATGGTCTAACGGACGGGCCCAGCTCAGAGTAATTGAAGAGGTGTTTCGATTCACAAGGGTTAAGTTGGCCACAGCATTTGGTTCTGCAAATAATAATGAGATGTTGAGAATAACATTAACCTCACACTGCCTCCTGCTCCCCTCTTGTCGATGATCCGTGAAATCTTCAGCAGACCCAATCCATTTTTCTCCGTTTCTTGTCCACTAACCCAGACTGGCAACCGCAACCATCTCATCAATGAACTGACAAAACTATAAAATGAGACAATCATGCTGAACCGTCCTATCAAATCCCTGTGCACTCTTGTCTCCATACCAATTAATCACCATGGTCAATGTTATTCCACACACCAAAAAGACGAACGAGATGTCACTAAGATTAATTCATGTCCATCTCCGGTCTTGGCTTTCATTTTGACAACTTTGATACCCAATTGCTCAACAAGCCACATTTTGGTTCCACACAAAAGTTTGTTCTTCACATCCCATCATCGTCATCTTCGATCTGTGCATGATGGCTAGCACCACAGCAAAGATACGTGCAGTGTCTTCCATGTCAAAACAGATCAATATGCCAAGTGAACCAATGGTGATTTGATGAGAAAGCAATCACAGTTTCACCACCAACTAGTTACCATGATGTGATGGAGCTATTACAATCAGGACGCCATTGATAATTTCTCCCAGTAAACCCCAACAAATGGGGATGTCGCATCAAATGGACAGACTCACTCAAGTGGAAGTAAGGGGCCCCAAGTCAAAACAAGGGTACAAGGGTTCAAAACTGGCCATGTCAACAGGCAAAGTTCACATAAAATTTTTAAAATCTGGAATTATCTCTATTCTCAGGAGTAGTGTGAGGAAGGAGCTGTGCTCTGAAAGCTAGTTATTCGAAAAAACCATGTTGGACTTTAACCTTGTGTTGTAAGAATTCATACAGGAGTAGTAAGCATCAAGCTATCATTAATGTTGCAAAATACTGTTAACTGACAGATTTAGGCAAAGTAATATGCTTCCCATACCTGATGTGGTCTGCCCCACATGTGAGATCTGACCACAGCAATATTCTTCACTCTTGACCTCTCTCTGAAATGGCTTAACAACCTAGTCAATTGTACAACATGCATTAGAGAAATGCAAAGTCTGAACACATAAACTGCAGAAGCTGAAGACCCACAGCCAACCAGTAATCTTCTCGAGGTCAATTAGGAACGGACAACAAATGCTGGACTTTCCAGTGATGCTCACAACTCATGAAAGAATATTTAAAAGAAAAATACATCTCAATCAGTAAAAATGCTGATCAATACAGCACAGGTTTCTCCTTCCGCAGTTTTACTCCACATTTCCTCCACCACTATGCTCAGAGAGACGACTAGCAAGGCATAACTGCAAATTTGAACCCTTGTAAGACACCAGTACAGATTTTATTCAGAGGAATTTCAGTCTTCAATCCAGAAACAAAGAGCACAATCTCTCTGGTGAACAAAAAGGTTCAACTTGACGTTTTAATTCGCTTCATGGCTGTATTTCGTCGAACTGAGCAGGAAAAGACTCCCTCCAGTATTAACCATCCATCCTGACCATGGACAAACTCCTATTAAACCAAATTGAGCCGATTCCTTACCTGTTGTAAGAGAGACAGTGGTTGGATCTGATGATGTATTGTCTGCTGTCAATGTGAACACACTGAAATTGTAATTGGTCCCAGCATTCAGCTGTGCCACTGTAACAGTCTCAAGAGCAACAATGATATTGGAAGTTGGATCGCCATTCGTCTGCACCCTGTATCTGTACTCAGACCTATGGTCTAACGGACGGGCCCAGCTCAGAGTAATTGAAGAGGTGTTGCGATTCACAAGGGTTAAGTTGGCCACAGCATTTGGTTCTGCAAATAATAATGAGATGTTGAGAATAACATTAACCTCGCACTGCCTCCTGCTCCCCTCCTGTCGATGATCCGTGATATCTTCAGCAGACCCAATCCATTTTTCTCCGTTTCCTGTCCACTAAACCAGACTGGCAATCGCAACCATCTCATCAATGAACTAGCTTCTTGCTGAAGATCCTATAAAATGATTCAAACATGCTGAACTGTCCTATCAAATCCCTGAGCATTCTTGCCTCAGTACCAATAAATCACCGTGGTCAATGTTATTCCACACACCAAAAAGCCAATGTCACCATGATTCATTAATGTCAAACTCCAATCTTGGCTTTCATTTTGACAACTTTGATACCCAATAACTCAACAAGCCAACATTTTGGGTCCACACATAAGTTGGTTCCTCACATCCCATCTTCGTCATCTTAGATTTCTGCTCGACAGCAGACACCACAGCAAATATACGTGCAGCGCCTTCCATGTCAAAAATGATCAATATGCCAAGGGATCCAATGGTGTTTTGATGAGAAAATAACCACAGTTTCACTGCCAACTAGTTACCATGATGTGATGGAGCTATTAAAATCAGGAAGCCATTGATAATTTCTTCTGGTAAACCTTCTGAGCCCCAACAAATGGGAATGTCGAGCCATGTGGCCAGAGTCACTGTACTGGTAAAGATGCTCAACTTAAAACGAACATACAAGGGTTCAAAACTGACCATGGCAACCTTTACATTTAATTTTTAAAATCTGGAATTCAATCTATTCTCAAGAATAGCAAGGATCAAGCTATCACCAATGTTGCAAAATCCTGTTCACTAACAGCATTCAGGGAAGATAATATGCTTCCCTTACATGATGAGGCCTGCCCTGCATGTGATTCCTGACCACAGCAATGTGCTTCACTCTTGACCTCTCTCTGAAATATTCTAACATAAACTGCAGAAGCTGAAGACCCACAGCCAACCAGTAATCTTCTCGAGGTCAATTAGGAACGGACAACAAATGCTGGACTTTCCAGTGATGCTCACAACTCATGAAAGAATATTTAAAAGAAAAATACATCTCAATCAGTAAAAATGCTGATCAATACAGCACGGGTTTCTCCTTCCGCAGTTTTACTCCACATTTCCTCCACCACTATGCTCAGAGAGACGACTAGCAAGGCATAACTGCAAATTTGAACCCTTGTAAGACACCAGTACAGATTTTATTCAGAGGAATTTCAGTCTTCGATCCAGAAACAAAGAGCACAATCTCTCTGGTGAACAAAAAGGTTCAACTTGACGTTTTAATTCGCTTCATGGCTGTATTTCGTCGAACTGAGCAGGAAAAGACTCCCTCCAGTATTAACCATCCATCCTGACCATGGACAAACTCCTATTAAACCAAATTGAGCCGATTCCTTACCTGTTGTAAGAGAGACAGTGGTTGGATCTGATGATGTATTGTCTGCTGTCAATGTGAACACACTGAAATTGTAATTGGTCCCAGCATTCAGCTGTGCCACTGTAACAGTCTCAAGAGCAACAATGATATTGGAAGTTGGATCGCCATTCGTCTGCACCCTGTATCTGTACTCAGACCTATGGTCTAACGGACGGGCCCAGCTCAGAGTAATTGAAGAGGTGTTGCGATTCACAAGGGTTAAGTTGGCCACAGCATTTGGTTCTGCAAATAATAATGAGATGTTGAGAATAACATTAACCTCACACTGCCTCCTGCTCCCCTCCTGTCGATGATCCGTGATATCTTCAGCAGACCCAATCCATTTTTCTCCGTTTCCTGTCCACTAAACCAGACTGGCAATCGCAACCATCTCATCAATGAACTAGCTTCTTGCTGAAGATCCTATAAAATGATTCAAACATGCTGAACTGTCCTATCAAATCCCTGAGCATTCTTGCCTCAGTACCAATAAATCACCGTGGTCAATGTTATTCCACACACCAAAAAGCCAATGTCACCATGATTCATTAATGTCAAACTCCAATCTTGGCTTTCATTTTGACAACTTTGATACCCAATAACTCAACAAGCCAACATTTTGGGTCCACACATAAGTTGGTTCCTCACATCCCATCTTCGTCATCTTAGATTTCTGCTCGACAGCAGACACCACAGCAAATATACGTGCAGCGCCTTCCATGTCAAAAATGATCAATATGCCAAGGGATCCAATGGTGTTTTGATGAGAAAATAACCACAGTTTCACTGCCAACTAGTTACCATGATGTGATGGAGCTATTAAAATCAGGAAGCCATTGATAATTTCTTCTGGTAAACCTTCTGAGCCCCAACAAATGGGAATGTCGAGCCATGTGGCCAGAGTCACTGTACTGGTAAAGATGCTCAACTTAAAATGAAGAGACAAGGGTTCAAAACTGACCATGGCAACTGGCAAACTTTACATTTAATTTTTAAAATCTGGAATTAAATCTATTCTCAAGAATAGCAAGGATCAAGCTATCACCAATGTTGCAAAATCCTGTTCACTAACAACATTCAGGGAAGATAATATGCTTCCCTTACATGATGAGGCCTGCCCTGCATGTGATTCCTGACCACAGCAATGTGCTTCACTCTTGACCTCTCTCTGAAATAGCCTAACATAAACTGCAGAAGCTGAAGACCCACAGCCAACCAGTAATCTTCTCGAGGTCAATTAGGAACGGACAACAAATGCTGGACTTTCCAGTGATGCTCACAACTCATGAAAGAATATTTAAAAGAAAAATACATCTCAATCAGTAAAAATGCTGATCAATACAGCACAGGTTTCTCCTTCCGCAGTTTTACTCCACATTTCCTCCACCACTATGCTCAGAGAGACGACTAGCAAGGCATAACTGCAAATTTGAACCCTTGTAAGACACCAGTACAGATTTTATTCAGAGGAATTTCAGTCTTCGATCCAGAAACAAAGAGCACAATCTCTCTGGTGAACAAGAAGGTTCAACTTATCCTCTTCATGGTTGGCATTTTGTCGAACTGAGGAGGAAAGTACTCCATCCTGATCATGGGCAAACTTCTATTAAACCAAATTAAGCTGATTCCTTACCTGTTGTAAGAGCGACAGTGGTTGGATCTGATGATGTATTGTCTGCTGTCAATGTGAACACACTGAAATTGTAATTGGTCCCAGCATTCAGCTGTACCACTGTACCAGTCTCAAGAGCAACAATGATATTTGAAGTTGGATCGCCATTCGTCTGCACCCTGTATCTGTACTCAGACTTATGGTCTAACGGACGGGCCCAGCTCAGAGTAATTGAAGAGGTGTTGCGATTCACAAGGGTTAAGTTGGCCACAGCATTTGGTTCTGCAAATAATAATGAGATGTTGAGAATAACATTAACCTCACACTCCTCCTGCTCCTCTCCGGTCGATGATCCGTGATATCTTCAGCAGACGCAACGCATTTCACTCCTTTTCCTGTCCACGAACCCAGACTGACAATTGCAACAATCTCATCAATGAACTAGCTTCTTGGAGAAGATCCTATAAAATGATGCAAACATGATGAACCTAACATCACTGGGCAGGCTTGCCTCAGTACTAATCAATCATAATGGTCAATATTATTCCGCAAACTGAAATGATGAACGAGTTGTCACCTTGGTTAATTCATGTCCAACTCCGGCCTTGGCTTTCATTTTGACAGTACCTATCCATTTAACTCCCATTCCTTTCCAATGTCCTGGATCGCAATCACAGGCATCTAACCTACCTTGAGAAGATTTCTTTGAAATTCTGTAATTGCATCGTACTTCCTATCAAACTCCTTTGTGCATTTACCTAACTACTCTTTAATCATCATCTTCCATGCTCCTCCACAACCCAATAAAGGTGAACAAGCTTGGTTATTTCATTTCCAATCCACGTCTTGAATTCAATACTTTTTGATCTCATTTCGAGATGCCACTGTCTCTGTTGCCCGACAACCCAATAACTGAAGGTACCCAGCATATTGTTTGCACACAAGAGCACAGTTATCACATCCCATCTGTGCCATCTCCATTTTCACTTCAACTGTTGAAATCTTGGCAAAATTATGTGCAGTGCCTTCCGTGCCAATGAATCAAATGATACACTGCTAAGAAATCAACCAAGCATTTCACCAACCTGTTAACTTCTAAAGTGCAATGTAGTTATTGCAAACATGGAACCAATAATTATGTCTTGTAATACATCGTCTAGTCCCCCAACAAATGCCAAATAACCATTCAGTGGTGTCTAACAGAATTCACCAACGTTACTACCAATATCAATCTTGCATCTGCCATTAACCCTTTAATCTTTGAAGACATTCCAGCCAGGTGAATTTTCTTATTTCATTGGGTGTATCCATTCATGCACAGTCAGATAGAGACCCCAGAAAGACTTGTGAATGCTCTTTTAACCACAGCTTCAACCTTCACAGCACCAGGAACCACGTGGTTGCCAACACGGTGTACATGGCCCAAGGTTCTAAGTTAATTATTGTGGAGATTGTCCATTCAATAAAAGAATTCTCATTGGAAGAACCAATCACGTTGTATGAAGTGTCAATGACGCTTGTAGGTTTCCTGAAGCTCAGCGAGATTGAACTGTTAATAAAGCTCATCACTGTAATAACTCCAGACTCGGAAGGAACTGGGAGAGAAAAGTTTCCCACAAAAAATCTGGTAACAAACTAAATGCCTCAAATTGTGAGTTTTTAAAAATAAATTTAGAGCGCCCAATTCTTTATTTTCCACTTAAGGAACAATGTAGCGTGGCCAATTCACCTACCATGCACATCTTTGGGTTGTAGGGTCAGACCCACGCAGACACGGGCAGAATGTGCAAACTCCACGCGGACAGTGACTCGGGGCCGGGATCGAACCAGGATCCTCTGCGCCGTGAGGCAGTATTGCTAACCACTGCACTACCATGCCACCCTAACTCAAATTGTGAGTTTATACTCAAATAATTGTATCCAGTTGACAAAAGGCTGTTTAGCACAGGGCTAAATCGCTGGCTTTGAAAGCAGACCAAGGCAGGCCAGCAGCACGGTTCAATTCCCATACCAGCCTCCCCGAACAGGCGCCGGAATGTGGCGACTAGGGGATTTTCACAGTAACTTCATTTGAAGCCTATTCATGACAATAAGCAAATTTCATTTCATTTTCAAATGAAGAAGAAACAATTTGCTGATCCTGGAGATGTAAATAGCCATAGGAGTAGGGAATAACGATGTAATGTGAGCAAAAACACAAGCTTTTATTCCTTTGACCATATACATCAATCAACAGCTACTCAAATTCCTGCAAAGTGCTGTGCCAACCACGTCCAAAGCATTGTGCAAGACGGACACAAATGTCAAGACCTGATGTTTCTCAGTTCACATAAGTCACATATGCACACGCACACCACCTTTATCAATTAACCAATTGTACACACACAAGACTGTTTTTTCCCAATTATCTTTCCGTTATAGACCCTCTCTGCATCCCAATTCTTTACAGCGAAAATTGGCAAACCGGAAAGAAAGGTGTTTGACAAGGGTAAATCAAACCTGATTGATTTACTTTTCCACAGTACTATATATCCATTGTGCATTACAGGGTCTAACTGTGGTTTAGATTAATTCTGTGACTCTTTGAGGATTCCCTTTACACAATGACCTCACAAGCCTGGGACAAATATAACTTTAAACCATTTCCAGCTCCTAACACAGACTGTTTCTCATACAAGCTCAATCTCCATTCTAGAAAACTTGGGCGTCAAATGCCATTGGTTCAAAATAGGTTTCAACTTGGATGTTTTCATTCCGTTCATGGTTACTGTTTTGTTGGACTGAGGAAGAAAGACTCCCTCAAGTATTACCCATCCATCATGATCAGAGGATTCCTTATTAAACCAGATTTCGAATTCAGCTGCTTCCTTACTTGTGGTAAAAGAGACTGGTTGGGTCTGCTGATATATTATCTGTTGCCAGTGTGAACACACTGAAATTGTAATTGGTCCCAAGGGTTCAGTTATGCCACTGCAATAGACTTATTAGCAGTGCTGATCAGAACTCAGCATGGTAGAAGTGTCATAGCTGTCACTCCCACCCTCCACCAGCACAGATACCCGCACCTTAGTGGACCATATTACTATGTAGGCCTTTGAGTCACTTACTGATGAGCACCTCACGGCTGATGATCCCCAGCAGGCGGAGGCAGTGACATCCCAGGGATCCAGCACTTTGGAGGAGTGGAGGCCAGGACTCAGTTCAGCCCCTGTCTGCTCATGTGCTGCTGGATTCAGTTTCCCCCCGGCTGCGGGAGGTACAAAGTAAGGGATATCAGCATCCCTCCTCGGATTGAAAGGCCGACTGTGTGGGATTCTGTCCAAGGAGATGGTGCCGGCATGCCGAGGCAACCAAGCTAACAATCCAAGGGTGGCATCCGCAGTGGAGCTCTTCGCACATGACGTCCACTCCATGATTCAGGGCATGCACTCCAGGGCATCAACTCACGGTGAAGGCATTTTAAAACTGAGCCACAGCATAACAGTTGGCGGAACCTTCCGATATTTTGGCTAAGTGGCAGTTTCAGCAAGAAAACCAGAGAATATCCCTCCCTTGGCGGCCGTCTCGGCCCAATTTCTGGATCTCACTCCAGCTGGTCCTCTATTCTATGGAGGAGCCCAAGGGCCTGGGGACCTCCACAGGGAGGAGGACCATCTGGTACATACCCACCAAGGAGACCCTGGGGGTGTCATGGCCATCTGATTCCCCACTTCCTGTAACCGACACTTCCAGCCCTGCACACCACGGAGGATGACATACAACACTCGTGTTGCACGAAGGCAGGCTGGAACCTCAAGGTCCTGGCCCTCCATGGGATGGCTGCCAAGTTAATCTCAGACAACAGGACATGGCAGACAGCAGGGCTCCATCACCTCAGCAGTAGACCCTTTGGAAACATCTTGATGTATTGGTAGGGTTAGGATGGAAAATAAATTGTCAGAGCATGGTGATGGGTGATGTTAGACACAGTAGGAATTCTATAAGATAGTGAACACTGATGTAACCACCATTCTATAAATTAAAAATCAGATTATGTATTCCCTTAGTGCCTCCCTGCTCTCAGGGAAGGCAGTGGCATAGTGGTATACGGGAGGCTGTGGCGTAGTGGCATTGTTGCTGGACTAATAATTCAGAGACCCAGAGTCATGCTCTAGGGACCCAGAATCAAATCCCACCATGGTCGATGGTAAAATTTGAATTTAATAATAATCTGGAATTAAAAGTCTAAAGGTGACTCTGAAACCATTGTCGATTGTTGTACAAACCCATCTGATTCACTAATATCCTTTAAGGAAATCGACCATCCTTACCTGGTCTGGCATACATGTGACTGCAGATCCACAGCATGTGGTTGACTCTTAAATGCCCTGCGGGATGGGCAATAAAATGCTCAAGCATCGTAAGAGCCGTTCAACTTACACCAGTGATGCCAAGCTCATCGACGCTCCTAACCTCGGAGGAGCCTGCATCAGCCGAGGTGGGTCATTTCGCATCTCATAGCCCTGATATCAACCTGATCAGTGTTGGTTTGCGGGCAGTATTCCGTCAGGCAGGAGTCAGACATTCACCTGAGATATATGATGAAACAAAGATCTGTCCTCGCCGAAAGTCACCATCATCCTGCTACATCGCCTGGTACTTGAGCTTCCGCACCTGCCCATGAAATATCTGAGCTGATGTTTTGCTGGCCATGCACAGGTCACAAAGACCCACCCCTCCATGTGGGGCGGTGGGGGCGGTTACATCAATGGCCACCATAGTCCTGGTCATCCCTGAATTGAGAAGCTATCAGGGTGCCCCAAACCCTGCGCCCCATTTGGACACTGGCTGTTGCCAGAGGCTCACCCTCTGACTCCACCAAGGGTCCCCCTTGGTGGCCTCCTCTTCCTCTTCTGAGATGATGTGGCGTTCTTCCATGTTCTCCTCTGCCAGCTCCTTGCCCAGTTTCAGCGCCAGGTTTTGGAGTGCACAGCACACCACTACAATACGCAAAGTTTTTCTGACCGGTCCACGCACCGGAACTGCATCTTGAGGAGGCAGATCATCTGCTCCACCAACTCACAAATTGCAGCATAAGCCTCATTGTAATGAGTCTCAACAGTACTCTGTGGCTTCTGCATAGGCGTCATTTTCCACTTCCTGAGGGGGTACCCCGTCCTGAGAATCCACCCCGAAGCCAATACTTTCCCTCAAAGACCACTGGGATCTGAAAACGGTGAAGGATGCAGCTGTCATGGGCGCTTCCCAGGAATCAGGCACACATCTTCAGGATATGCTTGGCATTTTCACTGACGATTAAGGGAGTTAAATTTCTTGTGGTTCATTAATGGGGCACAATACCCCCATGGTGAGCCTAATGCCACACACGTGCAGTCAATTACTCCCTGCACTTGGGGGAATCCAGCAATTCATGTGGACCCCATGTCTCAGGCACCTTGGCTAGCCTGGTCCCGGTCAAATTTAATGTAGTGATGTGCTCTTGCGAAGAGCGGTACATGTGACTTCCCTGATGCGCTTATGTGTGCCGGACTGGGAGATGCCACAAAGGTTACCTGCGCAACCCCAAAATGTACCACTGGCATAGAGGTTCAGGGTGGCTGTCATCTTCAGGGTGACAAGCGTTGGGTGACCTCCCAGCCCATGTGGCACCAACAACTGCATAACCTGGCAATGTGGTTGACCATCCTTTGGGACATCCACAGTCTCCGCCTGCACTAGTTCACGGTCATCTGCAGATAACTCAACCGTCAATGGTAGACATCCCTGTGTGCTGCAGCCTCAGGCAGGTCAGCAGGCCCTGCCATCCCTCCTCCTTAGGGTACACCTGCTCCCTTCAGCCACACATCGATGCTCGCGCCATCTCTTCGGGGGATAAGCGCCAACTCCACAGGCTCCACGAGTGTATAAATCCACTAACTGAAAGGGAAGACACAGAATGTGAGCAATGAGGAGTCCAGTCAATGCCTTGACCCATTCTGCAATCAAGACATGGGGCATGCCATGGGTGGCCATTCCCTTATGTCAGCGCCTTTTCATTGATCTCTATTCTCTTTCTCTCACCCACAATGGCCAAGACCCCACGCAAGCCTCGCCCAACTCCATGTGACAGATGGACATCTACCTCGGAGACACTCAATGGCCCTCAGGACTACCCAAATGTGGCAGATTCATACATCGCACAACTAACTAAATGGGCATAACTCATTGTCCAGGAAGGCTAAAGAATGTTAATATACAAGTGGTTCCACAGAATTAATCTACTGTGATGGGCATGAGTGAGCTGATTGTTATCAAGTCTCCAGATTAAACTTTACTTGGTCATTAACAATTAACTGCACTCCCCAGAGTTGCGGCTTATATGCGCCTTGCATTTTGTACACCCAGCCACCCGCGCACCCAACCCAGATGGCCAGGCTTCCCGCACCAGTGACAGGGCCTCTCAAAATTGTTCAGACCCTCCAGCTGTGGATTGTAGCCGGAGGGTGGGTGAGATATGTTGGTGGCATCATTGTCCCCTCAGTGTCCTTCTGCACTCATGGAGCAAAGCATAACACCCTGTCAATGTTCTCCCCCAAAATGGATGGCCGTCTAGGATGGACTCCCACCCCCCACCTAGGAACATCATCTTTGCCTCCCTGTGCTGGCCCGGTGGCTTTCCCATACCCATCCCTTTCAAGCAACCACCCAGGATCGCCATTCACCGTCAGGACCCAATGTTAATACCCCAGCAAAGATGTCCCAAACTGTATCCGCCTGCCCCCCAACTGAAGACCTGCAGCATAAATCCCGGCCCCGGATCCAATAAAGCTGCTGTACACCGCGATGGCGTGACGTCAAGCCAACAAGGTTTCAATATCGAATGAGGGAGCAAGTGATGGTGAGATTGCCCACTCATGAGATTTAAATTTAACGAGAATTATGTTCCTGGTTCCTGGGCGGGAACCTCGTTACGCCACTAGCGAGGGGTGGGAAAAATAGGAAAATTAGATCTTGCCAGTGAGAATCTCATTTTCCAACTCTCACGATATTTTGGGCCCACGTCACAGTTTATGCTCATTGCAAACGCAGGCTCAAAATTGCCCCCCATGTTTCTTCCCTACCTCTGAAGTCAAGAATTTCAGATGATGAAACAGCAGAGACACAAGGGTTATGATATTTGGAGCCATAACATATTGGCCTTAGCATCAGATGGGTGACAACAGATTGGAAAGGTGGTACGGCACACAGTTAGCGTGCATAGTAAATCTGAAACAAACCAATGTAGAGTTAGCAAAACACCCACTGACACAACTGTCTGGTCATTTCATAGGGTGAACATTTCATACTGATCAAATGTGGGTTGAACCGAACAAGGTTCCGCCTAGAGTTTGCACATGATTGGCACTTGCATAACAGCTTAATCAGGGCAGAATCAAATCAAATAGAGCAAAATACTGTTGAATATTAAACGTCAGGAGAGTTGCATCAATACCACATTATGTTCAATTATCTCAACATGTTAGTTCAGCAGTCCCTTCACCTGAAATGGTGACCACCTACAAAATCGGACACCCCCTCAGGTCAGAAAGATGAGTTTCCACTGATTGTGCTCATTGATGGGGGTGGTGGAAGGTTGTGTTCATCACACTATACCCAAATTCTCAGGTGTACACACCCGAGGTCACATGAATGCGGCATTAATCATCTGACCAGCAGTAAACTGAAGTCAAGGATCTGTCCATTGCTGCAGAAATTAATTAGTTTGAATAAATTTAAAACTACTGTTTGGAAAGATTTCTTTTCACCTTATTTTGTACATGCCCCATCAAGCATCTCAAGGACCAATGGCCCTTATCCAGCAGCAAACTCATTACCTGTGACCACATTGTTACGAGATATATTTTACATTTGGGCTTATGCTCATTAATCGGCATTTAAAATTGGCCATAGTTTCATCAACACAAAATGAGCGCCGTGTTGGGAACATAACAGGAAAATGATTCCCAATGAAAATTCAGGGCCGTTTTGATGTACTTACTTGTAAATACACTTGTAACCACAGGCTCACTCTCTGTCCCATTAGCAATAGTCACTACTGTGATAGTGTAATTGGTTCCAGAAAGTAAGTCAGTTATTGTGGTGACGTTTACATGTAGTGTTTTGGGAACAGTTCCATTAGGTCTGTACGTAATGTTGAAGGCATATTGGCTGGCATTCATGCCTGCAGGTCTGTCCCAGCTCAGAGAGATGGATGCATTGGTAATGTTTGTCACTGTGATATTTCCAGGCTTAGCAGGAGCTGTTCAAAACAAAATTCAATACGTCAATAAAACCATACCATTTTAATTCCCTCTTGCTAGCCTTATAAGTTCCACTCTATACAAATTGCAACTGATTCAAAAGTATGATCCACATCCTATTTTCCACTAGGTCCCACTCACCCCCCAATCACTCGTTCTCTGTCCATCAAGCCATTGAATTCAAATCTTCAAGTCAATTCCCCCATGGATTTTTACAATTATAATCTCTTCCATAATGCCCCCTTTGGCCTTCTGTGCATTTGTCCTTCACTTTACTATGCTTCGAGATACCTTTTGAAAAACTCACTACCTTACTATCATTACCCCCCTCCCCTTAAAAACCGTTTTATAGCTCTTTTATTCTGTAATTTGGTAATGTTTCCTAATATCCATTTAGGATCTGTGCCCCCTTTTCCACTGAAGTAAAACTCATTTTTTTTCTCTGTTAAAGCTGCTCCATAAATTGAGATCCCTTTGTATCTAACAGAATTCTGAAAGGAACCATATGATTTGAAGAAAAGTGAGGTCAGGTTTCTGAACCCTTCTACTTTGAACAGGAATCTAGCAGTATTCTGTGCAGTTCTGGAATCACACTGCAAAGGGTGCAGAGGAGATTTACCAGGATGTTGCCTAGGCTGGAGAGGTTTAGCTATGGAGAATGATTGGATAGACTGCGGTTGTTTGCCTTGGAGCAGTGGAGCCTGAGGAGGTGGAGAGTGGGCATGATTGAGATGTATAAAATTATGAGGACCATAGACAGACAGGAAGAAACTTTTACCCTTGGGGAGGGATCATTGGCCAGGGGCATAGATTTAAGCTAAGTGGCAGGAGGGTTAGAGGGGATTTGAGGAAAAGCCTTTTCACCCAGAGGGTGGTGGGAGCCTCAAACTTGTTGCCTGAAAAGGGTGGTGGAGGCAGAGATCCTCACAACATTTAACAAATATTTAGATGTGCACTTGCAATGCCAAGGCATACAAGGCCATGGGCCAAGTGCTGGGGAAAATGCGATTAGAATAGATAGGTGGTTGTTTTAAATGGGCGCAGATGCGATAAGCCAAAGGGTCTTTTCTGTGCTGTAGATCTCTAGGACTCGTTCAATCTTTCCTCTGTTTTCCGTCTACTTTTCTTTTGGACAGCTGAACAACTTTTTGTCAGAGACGGAGGCGAGGGTGAGCCAAGCACATTCATTGAACTTTAATGCAGGAGCCAATATAGGGCAACAAGCACAGGGATGTGGGGATATGTACAAGTTAGCAGACAAACAGAATTTCTGATGAGCTCCAGAGGATGCAAAGTGGAAGGCTGACCAGGAAAACATTGGAATTGTCCAATTTGTCCTTTCTGTAAGACATGGAATGTGCCAATCATCATGGGTTACCATTGATTTTCCTAAGTTTCTGCACTCAATTTCACAGTCAGTATAGCGGTTCTGTAGAGAATAGATAGTAAGGAATCTCTGGCAGTGAGAGGATATCTGAAAAGACATCCGATGAATAACGCTTATATTGTTCTGTACCCTCCTGCTTCTTCCCACTGCACTCAATTTTGAAACTTCTTTCCCCCCCTCAACGTAGACGATGTTTGGAGAATTTACTAAGTTTTATGGGTAATACAGGATTGAATGGTGAAGTAATGTGTTAATCAAACATTGGGTAGGGTAAGTGAACATTTTGAAAGTGACATTCTTAACAATTCCAACAATGGCACCAACCCCAATCAGCTTGTGGAGCAACGATACAAAACTATTTTGCAACTGTAAGTTTCTCTAGATCCAGCAGGTGTCAGTAAATCCTTTGCAAGTACCAGATTATTTCTGTCTCAAGGTGGCACTAATGGTTCTTGCAGACGTCAAGGGCTGGATTCTCTGCCGGCAGGATGCTCCGCTTTGTCGGAAGCCCGGTGGTTTCCTGGCGGCGTGGCGCTGCCCCACTATGGGAAACCACCATTGACCAGCAGGCGTAACGGAGCATCCCACCTGTGGGGTGGACCAGAAATGTGGCACGGCGGGGCGGAGAATCCAGTCCCAGGTGTTTCACAGCAGAATCCCAAAGTAGGTTATAACTTGATTCATCATAACATATTTAGACTTCAAAATGTTTTTAAACTTAGTGTACAGTGAAATATTTAAATTGAAAGTAATGAACAAATTGCAAATTGAAGATAATGAAGAAACAGAGTTCAAACTCTAACTTTTCAAACACCCCAAATGCTATATAATTACTTTGTTTCTTATTTCTCCCTACCCTGGTCATTTCTTGCCTTTGGATCAATCTTTAATTACCCAACATCCTCCGGAATTGACTTAATTTGTCAATTATTTTCTCTCTTTTAATGCTACTGGATTACTTTGAATCTTATGGGAACCACTTCTGCACCTCCCTTTAATTCTTGGACTATGTTTTGCTCCTCTGCTTGCTGTCAAATGTGCTGCTGTTGAAGGTAGGGTAAATTGAAAAACTAAAATAAGGGCAATTATAAGGTTTGAAGAGAGAGTCGGCTAAGGTGGATAGGGAAATAGATTAAAAGGTATGATGGTATAGAAGCAGTGGTAGTCATTTACAGACATATTTCATAACTCTCAACAAAGGTATATTCCATTGAGGAAGAAAGACTGTACCAGAAGGAACCTAGGAATTAAGAGCAGAAGTATGCTCCACCATTAAATGAGATCATAGCTGATCTCTTCCTGATCTCAAATCCACCTCTCCACCTGTTGCCCATAACACATTTCAGTTCTAAATCTACCGCCTCTCAACCTATATCCACGACCTCTCATTCTAAATTGCACCACAAGAGGGAACATTTGGTCTACGTTTATTTTATCAATCCCATTTTGTATTAGATCCCCTCTCATCCTTCTAAACTCCAGCGAGTATAAACCCAAACTGTTTAATCTCTCCTGATATGTCAACCCTTTTATCCCCGGAATCAATTAGGTGAACCTCCCCTGAACTGTCTCCAATACCATGACAGCCTTCGTCAAATAAGGAGACCAAAACTGGATACAATACTCCAGATGTGATCTCATCAACATCTTATGGGTTGCATAATAGTGCAGTGGTTAGCACAGCTGCTTCACAGCTCCAGGGTCCCAGGTTCAATTCCCGGCTTGGATCACTGTCTGTGCGGAGTCTGCACGTTCTCCGGGTACTCCGGTTTCCTCCCACAGTCCAAAGATGTGCAGGTTAGGTGGATTGGCCATGCTAAATTGTGCTTAGTGTCCAAAAGGGTTGGGGTTACTGGGATAGGGTGGAAGTGTGGGCTTAAGTAGGGTGCTCTTTCCAAGGGCTGGTGCAGACTCGATGGGCTGAATGGCCTCCTTCTGCAGTGTAGATTCTGTACAATTGCAACATTATTCTACTTTTATACTCCAGTCCTTTTGCAGTAAATGCTAACATTCCATTTGCTTTTTAAATTACATCTGTACCTGCATACCGACTTTCTGTGATTTATGAAGACACCCAGATCCCTCTGCCCAGGCACATCATGAATCTGCTTTCCACTTAGATAATAATTTGTCTTTCTATTTTTTCGGCCAAAATGGATAACCTCACCCCTATCTACATTAAGCTCCATCTGCTAAACTTTGGCCTAATCTCCTAACCTATCTATATCTATTTGTAAAATCTTTATCTCCTCTTCACTGCCTGTGTTCCCACACATTTTAGTATCATCTTCAAATTTTGCTATATTACACTCTGTCCCTGCTTGCAGAATTTATATAAATTGTAAACAATTGAGGTCAGAGGACTGGCCTCTGTGGCGCCCCACTGGTTATAGTTCACCAGCCAGAGAAGGACCCATTTATCCCAACCCTCTACTTTCTGTCAACCAGCCAATCCTCAACCCAATCTAGTACTCCACCCCTAATCTCCTGCGATCTCACCTTCTGGATCAGCCTTTCATGCAGCACCTTATCCAATGCCTTCTGGAATTCTAGAAATATCACATCCGCAGGTTCCCCATTATCCACCTTGCTGGTTACGTCCTCAAAGAACGCAAGCAAGTTTGTCAAGCTTAACTTAGCCTTAATAAAACCATTCTGGCAATGGTGGATCGAGCTTTGTCTTTCCAAATGTCCAGTCATCTCCTTCTCCCCACCACAGAGGTCAAACTAACCGGTCTATAGATTCCTAGTTTTTGCCTCTCTCCCTTTCTGATCCACCGGAATTCTGAAATATCATAATCAATACATCTCTGCTGCCATTTCCCTAAATACCCTGGGGGCAGGCCATCAAGTCCCGGAGTCTTATCTGCCCATAATCCTATCAGAAGGACGCACCATTCATTGCTAACTAAAGGGTGTTAAGGGTGGTATTAAATTAAAAGAAAATCCATACAATGCTGCAAAGAATAGTGGTCGAGCAGAGAGTAGGAAGGTTTTATAAATCAACAATGGGTGACTAAAAAGGGGCAGCACGGTGCAGGCACGATGGCCTGAATAGCCTCCTTCTACACTGCAGGAATTCTGTGGTAAAAATGAGAGAGAAATTGGAGTATGAGAGAATAGTAGCAAGAAATATTATAACAGACAGTAAAAGCTTGTCCAATATATACAAGGGAAATGAGTGCTAAAGTGGGCATAGATTCCTTCAAGGGTGACACTGGTGAATTCATATTGGGAAGAGAGAAAATGGCAGAGGTTTATTATTTTCACAGTAGAAATGCTAAATGCACCCCAGAAATAGTTGAAAATCAAGAGGCAAAAAGGAAGGAACATAGAACAATCACTTGAGGAAAAAAAACAATGGAAATACTAATGGAACTTAAGGTTGACAAGTCCCCTGATGGAGCATGCTACAGTCTTCAAGAAGTGGCTGCAAACATAATGGATGCATTTATTATAAGCTTCCAAAATTCCCTTGTTTCTGGAAAGGGACCAATAGCTGTACTGTATTTGGACTTCCAAAAAGGTGCCACTTAAAAAGCTTTGGTTTCGGGCTGGCGGGGTTAGATATATTTCCATGGATAAAGTAGTCAGGACGAATGGGGTAATTTTCAGGTTGGCAAATTGGGAACTAATCGAGTCCCACAGGGATCAGTGGTGGAGCATCATTTAATCATGGAGGCCTTGTGACACAGTGATAGTGCCCCTGCTCCTGGACCTAAAGCTCCAGGTTCCAGTCTAACATCAGGACTTGTTGGCCATGGAAGGAGCATTCAATGCGGTTCAATGGGCTGGTAATCAGCTTGGAAAACCTTTCACCACTTTCCCCACTATTCCCCAAAGAGTAAAAAACAAAAATATAGATGTGAAGATATGCTAACAACGCCAACTAATTCTGATCTATGGTAATGACTTGGATGAAGGGATTGTAGCTAAATTTGCTGATAATACAAAGATTGGTAGGAAAGCAAGTTGTGAGGGGGATACAATGAGTCTGCAAAGGAATGTAGATAGGAGACATGGGACATTTTGGCAGAATGAGTATAATGTGAGAAAGGTGAGGTAATCCACTTTGGCAGGAAGAATATTTTTTATTTATGAGACTGCCGAATTTTGCAATACAGAGGAACTTGGGTGACCTCTTAATCTTGGTCTTGATGGAAAGGGAGACGGAGTATAAAAGTTGGGAAGTCTTGCTGCAAATGTGCAGTTCACTGGGGAGACCATGCCTGGAGTAATGTATACTGTACTGGTCATTGTACTTCAGGAGGGTCAAATTTGCATTGGAGGCAGTTCAGAGCAAGTTCACTAAACTGATTCCTGGGATGAAGGATCTGTCTCTTGAAGAAAGGCGAAGAAAGTTGGACCTATATTTGTTGGAGTTTAGAAGGATGAAACACAGTCCTACTGAAACATAAAAGATTCTGAGAAGGCTCATCAGGGTACATGAAAAGAGGAGCCTAAAACTAGAGGGCACAGTTTCAAAATAAGGAGGAGGAAGTTTGGCTCTCTGAGGTTTCATTAGTGCCTGGAATTCTCTCTCTCAGAGAGCAGTGGAGACTGGGTCATTGAATATTTTCAAGGCTCACTAAGACACAGTTTTGATTGACAAGGGAGTCAAAGATTATGAGGACAGACCAGAAAGTTTAGTCAAGGTCATAGCAGATCAACCTTGATCTTAAAGACTAGTGCAGCAGACTCATAGGTATCAATAGCTACTCCTGCTCTTATTTGCTCTTGTGTATGAACATTTTAAAGATGGGGCTGATAGATTTTTATTAGTTAAGGGAGTAAAAGCATTTGGAATTAATTCAGGTATCAATAGAGTTGAGATAGTGATCAGCAGTGATCTAATGCAATACTGGAACATCCCCAAGGGGCTGAATGGCCTTGCCTTGTCCTATTGTCAAAGTCCTGGAATGCCATTTAATGAACGATAATTGAACTTATTCTGCCACCATAAAGACGTGGCCCTGGTCGTAGGCCTGTATGGAGAGTTGGTTCCAATTTTTGATTGTATTTGAACAGTCAACTTTTTTGGGCTGCTTACTAGCTTTTGAGAGCTTTCTTAAAAAAAAAGTATTGACATGTACCAAACTCAATAAATTAATATGATTATTCATAGAATTATAAAATGATACTTACGTTCAACAGTAACGATGCTCTGTGAGGAAAAAGAAAAAAAAAATGTTAATGACTGAATTTCTCCTGACTTTGCTGAAGATCCCATTCTCTTGCTGCAGTATAATTTCATAGGCACCAATAGCTAATCTGTGGCACTTTGTCTAAATGGTCATTCTTATCGTGAACCTAAATAAGCATTGGAGATGACATTTATTCAGTCCTCACCCGATAATTACACAAATACATTTTCTAGCTGTGCCACTAGATAATAATTGGGATCATAAACCCTCACCAATTTTGTTTCCCTTTAGTAAACGCTCAATGCCACCATAAAATCTACGACTTTTACTGCTGCTGTAACAGACACATAAAATAGGTGCAAGAGGCCATTCGGCCCTTCGAACCTGCTCCGCCATTCATTATGATCATGGCTCATCATCCAACTCATTGCCTAATCCCGCTTCCCCCTATATGCGACATCAGCTAAGTAAACCTTCCTGGTCCATATGGCTGAGGATTGCCTAGGACGATGGTGTCTTTAATCACTGAGTTATCAGACAGCACAGCAACATTCACTATGATTCTCTTACTGTTGCCTCCATTTTGCTGCCTTCGCCTCACTATGCTTTATTCAGTAGTGATGGCATTTGCTGGAGGATGGGAGGCTGAGGCTCTATATTTTACAGCCAGTGTTCCTTCAGTGAGATCAACTGATAAGACAATGGGAATGAATTTTGGGGATAATAAATTGCCGTAACGTTGTCAGCTGTAACAGGTGGAGCTGCACAAGGGCACAAAGGACCCAGTGGTGCAATTAAGTGGAGAAATGATAAGGATCAGAGTCCAAGAAAGCAAGTGCATAGGTGTCACTCAAGATGGTGAATTACTTTGTATTTCAGTTTCACCATAACCAAGAAGAAACTGGGACCCAAATACAATGGGCGAGATTCTCCGCAAATGCGGAGAATCCTAAAGGCTGCCGTGGGACAGGCCGTGACCCACGGCAGCCTTCACGGCCACTTCCGGGGCCGATTCTCCCCCCGGGCACGGCTAGGAGCGCGGCCCCGTGCGTCACGGCGGCTGACGTGGCCGATGAGGTCAGCCGCGCATGCGCAGGCTGGACAACTCCAACCCGCGAACGCGCAGTTGGCGTCTTTCTCCTCAGCCACCCGGCAAGACGTGGCGGCTTGATCTTGCCGGGCGGCGGAGGGGAAAGAGTGCGTCTGTTTTGGACGCTGGCCCGATGATCGGTGGGCACCAATCGCGGGCCTGTCCCCTCCGAGCACAGTCGTGGTGCCCCCG
Organism: Scyliorhinus canicula; assembly: GCF_902713615.1. Lineage (NCBI taxonomy): Eukaryota > Metazoa > Chordata > Chondrichthyes > Carcharhiniformes > Scyliorhinidae > Scyliorhinus > Scyliorhinus canicula. The sequence continues at coordinate 126,967,282 of NC_052154.1, read as the reverse complement.
TGCCAATCGGGCCCCTGGATGCCCCAAACGGGCATCTGGCGCCCGTCTCATGACGGCAGCGAACAGATGTGTTTGCTGCCGTGGTGAAACGGGCGTGAAGGCCCAGCCGCTCGGCCCATCGGCCTCGGAGAATCGCCGCGATTCGTGGCATGGGGGTGGGGGGGGGGGGGGGGGGGGGGGGGGGGGGTGGGGGAGAATAGCGGGAGGGCGTGAAAAATGTCGGGAGGCCCTCCCGCTATTCTCCCACCCGGCGTGGCGTGGGGGGCGGAGAATCACGCCCAATGTACTAGATCTGTGCTATTGTCAGATATACTACCCCTGGACCTGATGGCCATGATGTAATGTGGAGGGGGTGGCCCACCCACTGGATAGAAAGTTATGTGTGAGCCTAGCTTTGCCAACCTCAGAAGCTACAATGCGAGTTTTGTGTGTTCCAACCACAGCAGATATTAATTGTTGAACAAGCTAATCATAATTTTTTTTTGTATTTTGAATAGGAGGAAGAAGAACTACTGATCCCAGAAGCATAGAACTCCAATAACACTTCTAGAATTTTTAAAATTAAAAGATTTATTCACAAGAAGAAAAAAATCGACAAGCACACAAGATTAAAGTTACACAGCTAAAGCAGTCTTGTGACACCCCCCCCAGCCCCCAATAGCTCACTTGGTCAGAACACACAAGGAAACTACTTGGCAACATTTATTTTATGGGAGTAATATAACCCAAGACAAAAACTGTTGTTACTTTAGTTACGGTATACCACACGACTCCTCAAACACTTCCATTCTGCTACAAGAAAATTTAGAAAACAAACTGCTCACTGAACAAAGACTTCTGATCTGACTGGATGGCTGTTTCAGCTTCCATGTCTTCTCTCAACACAGGACTGATCTCAGGACATCACCCCAACACAGCCACGGCACAATTCAGCTCAACACCTTTCCTGAAATATCCATTCCTCTCAGCATCTCCGATTCCATTGTCCTTCGCCTCTTCGAACTCTACTTTTCCAAAAATCATATTTTCCACTTTCAGGCCAAATAAAATTTTATAACCTTCCTGTGATAGCGCAGTCTCTTTGAGGAGCAAGCCCTTATGGTCCACATGACCAGCTCGGGCCTATTGTGAGGGAGTGCGCGAACTCTGACCAATGGGAAAAAAGCACGGGGTCCTAGGAGTAGGGGCCCAGGAGTCAGTGAGTGAAGACCCATTTAGTGAGTCTGTGCATGTAGTTTACCTTTTACTTGTCATCAATAAACCCTTGTTGGGTTAAAAAATCCTCCACAACATTGCTTCATGCAAACACATTGGCGGCAATGAATGTAAATCGACAATGATTGCAAGTCCTCATTGGTTTCGGAATTGAAAGGGGGGGGGGGGGGGGGGGGGGGGGAGAAAGAGGAGAAGCCTTCAAAAAGAACTTAAAAAACTAAAAGAGCCAAAGCCATTGTAAAACAGTGAGTGAAAAATGCACCCGATTGGGAAACTCGATCGTTTCAACCAGGGGGTTGCAGACCGGAGCCAGTATAAATCGAGCAGCTCCATTACTTCTTTACAGCAAACAAAATCATGGAGGAGGTTATTCTGTTAACAATTTATGGGACCTCATAAGGAATTTGATGTTCCCGGAGACTCCCTGTGAGTGACACCCCCCCCTAAAAAGCTCACTTGGTCAGAACACACAAGGAAACTACTTGGCAATATTTATTTTATGGGAGTAATATAACCCAAGGTAAACTACATGCACAGAGTCACTAAATGGGTCTTCACTCTCTGATTCCTGGGCCCCTACTCCAAGGACCCCGTGCTTTTTTCCCCATTGATTGGAGTTTGCGCGCTCCCTCACAATAGACCCGAGCTGGTCATGTGGACCAATCGTATGAGCAGTTGGTGATGGTTGTGAAGGAGCACTTTAACCCAGACCCTCCGTCCGTGCTACAAGTTTAATTTGGCTATCAGGCGCTGAGAAGGTGCTGGATTGATGTGGGAATCCAGAGGCTTTATGGGTGCGAATGGAGTTGGACGCATGTGGGGGGGGGGGGGGGCAATTTTGGCACCACTTCAAATTGGGGGTGGCGTCGAAGTCTGTGCCGGTTTGTGTGAACCATTTGTTTGAGTTGGTGAGGTTGGATGCTAGGTTTAGGGGATGGAAAGTGAAGGGGACAACTGTGATAAAGGCTTTGTTTTTGGAAGGCCGATTTGACAGCTTTGAGGAGTTGGGGTGAAATTTAGACTTTTACAGACAGTTACATTTAGATACTTACAGATGCGTGACTTGGCAAAGATCTTCCCACATTCCATGTGGTGCCCCCTTTCTCGTTGCTGGAGCGAGTTTTGTCACTAACAGGGACAGAGGAGGGGAGTATCTCGGGGGTTTATGGGAGGCTTAAAGAAGAGGAGGCAGTATCCTTGGATGAGGTTAAGGCAAAGTGGGAGGAGGGGAATGGGATGATCTCCTACGGGACTGCTTAGAGTCAGTGGACTGGTCAGTATTTAAAATCTCAGCGACCAGCCTGAACAAGTACACCACTACAGTAACTGACTTCATCAGTAGGTGTGTAGAAGATTGTGTGCCAAAGAAACAAATCTGTGTGTTTCCCAACCAGAAACCCTGGATGAACAGGGATATCCACTGCTTGCTGAAGGCTAGGTCTGAGGTGTTCAAGTCAGGTGACCCTGACCTATACAAGAAAGCCAGATATGATCTAAGGAAATCCATCAACGATGCCAAAAGACAGTACCGTAACAAACACGTGTCCCAGGCTAGCCATACGGACCCCTGCTGACTATGGCAAGGTCTGCAAGACATAACGGGCTACAAGATGAAGGCAGCAAAATTACCGGCTCCAATGCACCCCTCCCCGATGAGCTCAACGCATTCTATGCCCACTTTGAGTAAGAGGTCAGCGAGAGCGAGCCCTCCACCCCAGAAGTCTCGGATGAACTTGTATCGTAGATCAGCTTTGCAGACGTCAGATCAGCCTTCTCGAATCAACCCACGGAAAGCCACTGGCCCGAATGGGGTAGCCGGACGGGCACTCGGGTCTTGCGCGGATCAGCTGGCGGGGGTATTCGCAGACATCTTCAACTTCTCTTTACAACAATCTGAGGTCCCTATCTGCTTCAAGAAGACGACCATCATCCCTGTACCAAAAAAAAGCCAAGCTGGGTGCCTTAATGACCATTGTCCAGTGGCTCTGACATCCATCATCATGAAGTGCTTCAAAAGGTTAGTCATGGCACAAATCAACTCCAGCCTCCCAGATTGCCTTGATCCACTACAGTTCACCTACCGCTGCAACAGGTCCACAGCAGATGCCATCTCCATGCCCTGCACTCTACCCTGGAACACCTACAGAACAAAGACACCTATGTCAGGCTCCTATTTATCGACTACAGCTCAGCCTTCAGCACCATTATTCCGACGAAACTCATCTCCAAACTCCGTGGCCTTGGCATCGGCTCCTCCGCCTGCGACTGGATCCTGAACTTTCTAACCTACGGGCCACCCACAGGCCACAATCAGTAAGGATAGGTAACAACACCACCTCCACGATCATCCTCAACACCGATGCCCCACAAGGCTGTATCCTCAACCCCCTACTATACTCCTTATACACCTATGACTGTGTGGCCAAATTTCCCTCCAACTCGATTTTCAAATTTGCTGATGACGCCACAGTAGTGAGTCGGATTTCAAACAATGACGAGACAGAATACAGGACTGAGATAGAGAATCTGGTGAACTGGTGCGACGGCAATAATCTCTCCCTTAATATCAACAAAACAAAGGAGATTGTCATCGACTTCAGGAAGTGTAGTGGAGAACATGCCCCTTTCTACATCAATGGGAATGAAGTAGAAAGGGTCAAGAGCTCCAAGTGTTTAGGTGTCCAGATCACCAACAACCTATCCTGGTCCCCCCATGGCGACATTGTAGTTACGAAAGACCACCAATGATTCTACTTTCTCAGAAGACTAAGGAAATTTGGCATGTCACCTACAGCTCTCACCAACTTCTACAGATGCACCATAGAAAGCATTCTTTCAGGTTGTATCACAGCTTGGTATGGGTCTTGCTCTGCCCAAGACTGCAGGAAACTACAAAAGGTCGTGAATGTAGCCCAATCCATCACGCAAACCAGCCTCCCATCCATTGACTCTATCTATAATTCCAGCTGCCTCAGAAAGACAGCCAGCATAATTAAGGACCCCACGCACCCCGGACATACTCTCTTCCACCTTCTTCCGTCAGGAAAGAGATACCAAAGTTTGAGATCACGTACCAACCGACCCAAGAACAGCTTCTTCCCTACTGCCAACAGACTTTTGAATGGACCTACCTCGTATCAAGTTGAAATTTACTCTACACCTTGCGATAACTGTAACATTATATTCTGCTGTCTCTCCTTTGTTCCCTATGTACGATATGCATTGTTTGTACAGCATGCAAGAAACAATATTTTTCACTGTATACTAATACATGTGACAATAATAAATCAAATCAAAGATGGAGTCTGAGCTAGAGGTGAGATTTTGCGTAGGGTGAACGCAATGTCATCATGTGTGAGGTTAGGGTTGATACAGTTGAAGGTAATGCATGGGGCCCATTTCCAGGATGAACAGATAGAGGATATATGTGAGCGTTATGGGAAGGACCCGGCTAATCATGTGCACTTGGTCTGGTCGTCCCCTAAGCTCGTGGGGTTCTGGGTCTCCTTCTTTGGCACCATAGCGCCAATCCGACAAATTGAAATGAAGCCTTGTACCCTTGGGTCCATATTCAGGGTATCAGACCTGCCGGAGCTGCAGACTGGGGTGGCGGCTGATGTTTAGGCCTTCGCCTCACTGATTGCTTGAAGGCACGTGCTGATGGGTTGGAGGTCAACTTCTGCACTCAGTGCCTTGGTATATCAGGGAGGCCTTATGGAATTTCTGTATCTCGAGAAAGTTAAGTACATCATGAGGGGCGCAATTGAAAGGTTCGACCGACGAAGGCAGCCGTTTATTTTGTACTTTAAAGAGCTGGTCACAGTTAGTTGTTAGGGAGGGTGAGGGGGATGGGGGGTGGTGTTGGTGGGATTTCGGTTTGGTTTTCTTGTAGGGCGGTGGGCAGTTTTTATTACCGGTTATTATTTTTATTATGTATAAAATTGGAAAAGTAGAATAAAAATATATATTTTTTAAATCTGGCTGTCAGGGACCCAGGAAAAACAATTGCCATCTACCTTGTCAGATCCCACCAAATGGTCGAGCATTTGAGTTTGGCACAGTGTTGAGCAAAATGCTGCTCAGTATTTGGCATTAACAACATAAAATGTGCTGTCTGAGACAAAGATTTCCCTGGACAAGGCGATCAAAGTATGCACCGAGAAGCAAATGCAGCGAGAAGAATGTGTCAGAGCTCCAAATCGTTCACGATGGCGAGGTGAACCAGGTGTGTGTGTCTGGCTGCGAGACGCACAGCCAAATTGACAGACACAGAGGAAGTTAAGCCATGATTCCAGGAGCAGGAAAGGAGGAAATTGGGTCGTCATCCTAGAAGTTAAGATAAGTGCTACCGAGGTGGGGGACATCGCCCCCAAGAAAAGTGTCACGACAGAGAATTTATTTGGTTTTGGTGCAGTTGAAAGGGCCGCATTCAGACACGTTGCCACGCCAGGCAGAGCTCGACAATTCCAAATAAATAACAAACAATGACTCCTGTGAACAAAGTGGAGGAGAACGCTGACGAAGAACTAGAAACATACAGACTACCTGTGGTGAAAGCGAGTAAAACAGCCCCAACAGAGATAGTCCACATGGTAATGGAGGACCACTAAGATGGAGGTTGACACCGGGGCATTGGCCACAGTTGTGGGTAAACAAACATTTAAATGTCTTCAAGGAGGAGCATTGACAAAGGGTCATAGATAGATAGAACAGTACAGCACAGAACAGGCCCTTCAGCCCTCAATGTTGTGCCGAGCAATGATCACCCTACTCAAACCCACGTATCCACCCGTAACCCAACAACCCCCCCCCTTAACCTTACTTTTTAAGGACACTACGGGCAATTTAGCATGGCCAATCCACCTAACCTGCACATCTTTGGACTGTGGGAGGAAACCGGAGCACCCGGAGGAAACCCACGCACACACAGGGAGGACGTGCAGACTCCACACAGACAGTGACCCAGCCGGGAATCGAACCTGGGACCCTGGAGCTGTGAAGCATTTTATGCTAACCACCATGCTACCGTGCTGCCCGTGAGTCATCTGGACTCTTTTCTCTACCTACTGATGCTGCCAGATCTGCTGAGATTTTCCAGCATTTTCTCTTTGGTTTCAGATTCCAGCATCCACAGTAATTTGCTTTTATTCTGCAAGGAGGAGCTCAGTCTTTGAACCCAAGTAGCACAACTGCCAATTTGGCAACATATGCAATGGAGATCTTGAACATTTTGCGGATCACCATGGCGCCAGCCTCGTATCAGCAACAGGATGCCCAGCAACCCGTGATCATTGTTGAGGGATATGAGCCAAGTCTTACGGACGGGATTGGCTGTGCCAAATCAGGTTGAATTGGTTGAAGGTCTTCAAGATGTTTTCCAGGAAGTCTTCTGCAATTACAAAGACATATTCCAGAACTTGTTGGATCGAATACGAGGAGTAAAGGGCAAGATTTATGTCAATCCTAATTCTAAACCCAAGTTCCTCAGGGTGAAACCCATCCCTTACGCCTTACAGCAAAAAATGGAAGCTGAGCTTAAATACTTGGAAGAATTGAGAAAGATCAAGCCTGCAAAGTTTTCTGAAATGGGAAGCCCCCATTGTCCCAGTGTTAAAACTGCACCACTCAGTTAGAATCTGCGTGGACTACAAGTTTACCATAAACTAGGCAGCCCATAGGACAAATATTCAATTCAATGAATTGAAGAACTTTATGCAAAGTTGGTGACAGGCCTCACGTACACCAAGCTTGACTTCAAGTCACGCCTATTTGCTGCTAGAATTGGACGAGGATTCCTAGAGGTCCATGACCATTAATAAAGGCCTGTTTTCATATACCAGATTATCCTTTGTAATCCCTTCGGCCGATGCAATATTCCAACGCACAATGGAGAAACTGCACCGGGGCATCCCAAATATTGTGGCCTGCCTGGATGACTTTTTAGTGACAGGAATATCGCATGAAGTTCACCAGTAAACCCAGAAAAGGTGCTGAGAAGATTCAGAGATGCTTGAATCTGATTGAAGTGCGAGAAATGCACACTCCAAGCTAGTGAAGTAATTTGCTTAGGGTTCAAAACGGACTCAAAAGGTCAGCATCCACTCAAGTACAAGGTGAGAGCCATAAGAGAGCTCCTGGAGCCAAAGAACATGCCACTAAAATCCTTCCTGGGGATGGGAAACGAGTATGTTCAGTTTATCCCCAACCTCGCAACTACACTGCCGCCGCTACGCTTGCCCTTGAAGAAGTACCAGTGTTGGCACTGGAGGGAACCACAGGAGCAGGCCTTCCATCATGTCAAGCCCCAAGGTCATCGAGTTTGTTAGTTTGTGGCTTCCGGTTGCAGTACATAGGGAGAGGATGCGCATACGATGGCTCCCGTTAGGTTACGGCCTTTTCTAACCCCTTTCATCCAGTTTCCATGCCCAAATCTCTGGCTGATTCCAGATCTGGGTGGAAGGGGGATTCACTTGATCACCTGGAATGTCAGGGGGTTGAATGACCCAGTGAAGAGATTGAGGTGATTTCAGATCATGCTCCACATTATGTGGATTTGGCACTGGAGTTTGGTCCGTTCCAATGTCTGCCATTGGGATTGCACAAGGTATGGTTAGCGGCAAAAAGATTTTTGCGATCGCATGATCACCCCCATTGGGGGACATATTAAATTTAATAAAAGTGAGTTTATTTTGCCTTCTACATTGTGGGAAGCCCTTAAGGTGGTCATTGGAGGGGAGCATTGAAATAATTTCCTTCAAAGCCCACTTGGAAAGGACTGAGGGCAGAGTGGCAGAGGCTAGTGGACTCTATCCTTGATGTGGACCATCAGTCCTCACTCGCTCCCCCAACCCCTGTGAGAAGGAAAAAGTTGCAGGCACAATTTGATTTACTATCAGGCGGTGGGCCAGCTGCGACGTTCAATGAGGGTATTTTACGAACACAGGGAGAAGGCCAGTGGTCTATTAACTGTAAAACACTATCAGGATCTCTATAGATCGGAGTCCCCGGAGGAGAGCTCCATCATGATGGATATTTTGGATGGAACATCCAGCCAAGAGGTGGGGAGGGAGAGACGGGAAGAGCTGGCAAGAGATTAGGAAATGCATTGGGTTGATGCAGTCAGGTAAAGCCTCTGAACCTGATGGCTTCCCCATTGAGCTTTCTAAGGAGTTTGCAGAAGAATTGATGACTCTAATTTTAGATATGTTTATTGCATCCTTGTCATGGGGTTCATGACCCATTATACTTGTGAAGGCCGCTATTACCCTGATCTTGAAGAATGTCAAGGAGCCTATGGAACGTGGGTCGTATCAATCTATTTTGCTTTTAAATGTGGAAGATAGGTTTTCCTCGGCTCTGGCACTGTGGTTGAGGCCCTGCCTCCCAGAGGTGATCTCGGAGGACCAGAGAGACTACGTCATGGGTCGGTAATTGTTGGTCAATATATGGCTATTAAGTGTTGCCCTCTCCCCCTTTTCGGTGCCTGAACCGGAGGGGATTGTTTTCCTATGCGGAGAAGGCATTGGAGAAGGGATACCTCAGATTCTTGGGAGTTTTGGATTTGGGCAAAAGTTTATATCCTGGGTTTGTTTAGAGTATTACACCGCTTGTGTTCAAATAACTGCGGTGAACTTAGCCCGAGGCAAGGTTGTCTGTTGTCTCTGGTCCTATTTGCTTTAAGCAATAGAACCGATAGCCACAACGCCGAGATCTTCCAGTAGGTAGAGGAGTATAGATCGGGCAGGGGTGGAGTATAGGGTGTCCTTGTACGCAGATGATCTGCTTCTTTATATTATGGACCCAGTATCCAGTTTGGTTGAGATAATAAAGCTACTTAGGAGTTTTGGCTCCTTCTCTGGGTACAAGTTGAATTTGGTTTCACCCCGCCGGGGAGGGGGGCCCATCTGGGGATCTTGCCTTTTTGCCTTGCCGGATCCAGATATTGTTATCTGAGCGTTAGGGTGACCCACGATTGGGCCTTGCTCCATAAATTAAATTATACTAACCCGGTTAGTGCAGTCAAATCTGACAGAAAATGGATAACCTCCCCCAGCCCTGGTGACTTGGGACCAGACTATTAAAATGAATGTGCTCCTGAGATTTTTATTTCTTTTTCAGTGTCTCCCAATTTTTCTCCCCCAAGTCCTTCTTTATCAGAATTAACAAAATAGTGTCTTCTTTCATTTGGGTGGGTAAGACCCCAAGGATCATTAGGGCATTCCTCCAGAGGGATAGACAGTCAGGAAGTTTCGCTTTGCCTCATTTATTTTATTGTCGGGCAGCTAATATTGAGAAAGTATTGGGGTGGTTCAGTGATCCGGGCTCCATATGTGAGAAAATGGAGGCGGGTTCGTGGAAGGGTTCCAGCCTTGGTGCTTTAGTGACTGCATCGTTGCCGTTTTCTCCATCAAGACTTTCTTCGAACCCGGTCGTGGTGTCCACGCTGCAAGTCTGGAAGCGGTGAAACTTAGCTCCCTATTTTTGCTGGCCCCAATCTGCTGTAATCATCTCTTTATGGCAGCAGGTTTAGATTCAACGTTTAGGTCATGGGCTGAGGGCGGGGAATTTGGCAGTGGTTTGGAGAGATTTGGGGACTTGTTCATGGAGGGAAGATTTGCCAGTTTTGTGGAGCTGTAGGAAAGATTTCAACTCCTCAGCTTCCAATCGGTTTGGATATTTTCAGATTCTCTATTTTTCACGTGAGGCCTTCCCTCTTTTCTTTTGGCACCAACTTCCTCGCTGTTGAACTGACCGGGTCTTCGGCCGGGTCTGGTGGGGAGAGCATCTCTGGTGTTTACAGCCAGATCCCGTCAGTGGAGTCCGCTCCGTCGAATGTGGCAAGGGCAAAATGGGAGGGCGAATTTGGTCCTGTTCTGGATGATGAGGTGTGGAGCGAGGCTCTTCACAGGGTTAGCCCTAAGTCCTCTTGCGCTTAGCTTAGCCTGATCTAGTTCAAAGTGGTGCACAGGACACATTTGACAGAGGCAAGGATGAGTGTTTTTTTTCCAGCCGGGTGGAGGACAGGTCTGAGCACTGCTCTCATGAGCCAGCTAACCTCACGTTCTGGCCTGTCCCAAGTTGTTGAGCTTCTGGTAGTCTTTCCTTAGCATGTCAGAGATTGTTAATGTTGATCTGGGCCATGTCCATTGCTGGTCATTTTTGGGTTATCAGACCTGCCGGTGGTGTGGACGGGATGAAGGTGGATATCCTCGCCTTTGTCTCGTTAACAGCCCGGAGACGAGTTCTGCTTAGGGGGAGATCTTTTGCGCCGCCCAGTGCCTCGTCATTGTTGAGTGATCTCTTGTCATTCTTGCATTCTGAGACGGTTAAGTACACCATCAAGGTGGGTGGGTGGGGGGTGAGTAGAGAGGTTCTACCTAAGATGGCAGTCATTAATTTCCTTTTTTAAAAGAGTTAGTCAACTTTAGACGTTAAGGGATTTGGTTGAATATTGGAGGGTTAAGTTAGTGTGGGTTCTTGATTATTTATTGTGTTCTTGCATTGTAGCTTATATTAACTGTTTCATATTTTTGTGCTTATAATGAAAAATAAATAGATAGTTTTTAAAAAGAGTATGTTGGATCACTTTGACGTGGATAAGCCAATCATCCTACCTTGCGATGCATTGCCATATGAGATAGGGGCGGTCTTGTCCCATCAAATGAAAGATGGCTCAGAGAGGTCCATTGCCTTCGCCTCTAGAACTCTCTCCAATGCCAAATGGAAATACACACAGGTCGAGAAAGAAGGCCTCGCTGTAAGCTACGGCATTAGTAAATTTCACCAGTATGTCTATGGCCGATGCTTCACCATAATAACTGACCACAAGCTACTGTTGGGGCCCCTCCGGGAAGACAAGCCAATACCTCCGATCACCTCCGCCAGGGTACAGTTGTGAGCCTTGCTGTTGGTGGCCTACAACTAGATCTTTCAGCATCAGCTGGGCACACAGATCTCAAGTGCCAATGTGCTGAGTCAGCTTCCACTTCCAAAGAATCTGGCACCACCACCTGTGCCTCAAGAAATTGACCTGCCATTAAACTGGATGCAATCTGAATGTGTCCTGCTCAGAGTGAACTGAATCATAGAATTTACAGTGCAGGAAGTCATTCGGCCCATCAAGTCTGCACTGGCCCTCGGAAAGAGCACCCACCCTATCCCCGTAACCCCACCCAACCTTTTTGGACTCCAAGGGCAATTTAGCCTGGCCAATCCACCTAACCTGCACATCTTTGGACTGTGGGACGAAAACGTAGCACCCGGAGGAAACCCATGCAGAATGATCTTAACAAGGTGGCACCATTATAAATCAGGCCAGTTAATGCCTTTAAAGATACCTTAAAAAAAGTGTGTAGGTTAGCTGGATTGGCCATGCTGAAATTGTCCCTTAGTGTCCAAAGATATGCAGCTTAGGTGGGGTTCTGGAAATAGGGAGTGGGCCCAGCAAGACAGACAGTTACAGGAACTGCACAGTGCACGTCTGGGCTAAATGAAGATGAAAATGTGAGCTCGGAGCTACATTTGGTGGCTTGGCATAAATAAGGATATTGAGCATCTGATGCACCAGTGCGACTCTTGCCAGACACAGCAGACTTTGCCACCCACAGCCAACCTCCACCCATGGAAATGGCTTGGTTGACGATGGATGATGCTACATAGAGGACTTTGCAGGCCCTTTCCTGGGCAAAATGTTCCTGATCCTGGTTGAAGTCCACTTCAAGTGGTTGGATGTTCAGGCAATCTTGGCAGCCACAAAAGAAGCCCTGCTGCGGGATGGATCTTTGCTACCCACAGCCTCCCCGAAGTAATAGTGCCCGACAATGGTACTGCGCTCACCAGGGAGCAGTTTCAACACTTTGTCAGAACAAATGGCATTTGCTGTATCAGATAAATGACACAGCGTAAAATGGGTTACTGGAGAGGGCAGTTCGGATGTTCAAGCAATAAAGAAACAATCAAACAGCATTAGGTTGGCCAATTTTCTTCTCTCATATCTAAACTACCCCTCCTCCCCCCACCCTGCTCCACCCCCCCACCCCCATGCCATGATGGGAGTCACTCCGGCCGAGTTATTCATGGGTCATTGCCTCCGGACCCGATCGGACTTGGTTTTCTTGAATTTGGCGGGGAGCGTGAGGCACGGTTCACTCAAAGCAGACAGGCCATTTCAAGTGGGCAACCTGTTCTTCATAAAAACTTTGGCTATCCGGCAGAATTATATCGATGTCCGGTGTAGAATGTGGTGGATTTGAAAGGCAGGACAGTGCGGAGCAGGAACATGGAAGGAGTTGGGGACTACAACCCAATTTCGATCAGTTGGAGCCAACAGGCAGCACAAGTGCTCCTGTGGTGGAACGGGAACAGAGGAAACTGGGGAATTCCATGGAGGCCTCACCAATGCTCCAGGAGGGAGATGGTTCCTTTTAAGAGGCAAGCCCTCGAAGCCCACGTGACTGGCTTGGGGCCTATTGTGCAGGAGCGGACGAGTCCCGACCAATGGGAAAAAGGCAGGAGGCACTGGGAGTAAGGGGGCCCAGCCAATGTGGATCCGGGAGTCAGAGAGTGAAGACCTGTTTAGTGACTCTGTGTCTGTGCATAGTTTTTCTTCTACTTGTCATCAATAAACCCTTGTTTGATTATATAAGAAGCCTCTACAATATTGGCTCAAGCCACCGCACTTCCTTGCTTACTTACAAAGAACATACAGCACAGGAACAGGCCCTTTGGCCTCCAAGCCTGTACCGGTCATGATACCAACTTTGGCCAAAACCCTCGGCACTTCCTAGTGCTGTATCCCTCCATGCCCATCCTATCCATGTTTTTGTCAAGGTGCCTTTTGAACGGTGTCAATGTATCTGCTTCCACAACCTCCCCTGGCAACTCTTTCCAGGCACTCACCACCCTCTGCCTAAAAGACCTGCCTCGCACAACTCCTCTAAACCTTGCCCACGAACCTTAAATGTATGCCTCCTAGTGACTGACTCCTCCACCCTGGGAAAGAGTGCCTGCTCATACACTCTATCGATGCCCCTCATAATCTTGTAGACCTCTTATCAGGTCACCCCTCAACCTCCTGTTGTTCTGATGAAAACAGTCTGAGTCTATTCAGCCTCTCCGCAGAGCTAACACCCTCCAGACCAGGTAAACCTGCTATGCATCCACTCCAAAGTCTCCACATTCTTCTGGTAGTGTGGCGACCAGAATTGTGCACAATATTCCAGGTGCGGCCTTACCAAGGTTCTATACAACCAGAGCTTGATTAGCCAGTTGTAAGCCCCTTAAACTCCCCATTGAAATTTAACAGCTCAAAAGAAAAGTCCCTATCTATCTCCTAATGCAAAATTTTTAATCCAAGCTATTCACTGTTGTTTCTCATCACGCATGCATGGATTACACACCTTTACCCTTTCACCTTTCAACTCTCCAAGATGAGGTGGCTCTGTTAACCTTCCCCCAGCTTAATCAAATCATGCATACATGCATCGAGATACACTGCCTTCTTTACAGAATACCACCACATCCCCCAAAATATGTTTGAAAAAACATTAATTTTCACACGTGGCTCAGACAATTAGTTGCACAAGGTCATTCTACCAACATGAGGGAAGATGTCCCACTCTTCAAACCCTGCAGCACCATTGGGAGCAGTGGCCACTGCAGGCTGCAACAGACCCCACGTGCAGCTCAGTGAAACAGTGAATTGGATGGGCTTGCTGGGGGCAGTCAGGCTGGCTCTGATGATAGAAGCGATAGGGGATGCAAATGCAATGATTGAAAAGACAAGGAAGGTTAATTGAGACACGTGGTCCTTTCTGCTGGGTTGAGGAAGGGGCAGGATGCCCTCTGTAGGGCACAGGTGTCGTGGTCGCTGTTCTCCTGAAGGCTGGGTAGTTTGCTGCAAACAATGGTCTGTATACTCGACATGAAGCAATCAGGAGTCGCGCCAATGCCAGATTAATCAGTCCCATTCACAAGACAGCCCCGAACGTCACCCAAGCACAGCGCAACACCATCCACACTCTCAAGATCAACCGCAACATTGTCATCAAACCAGCAAAGGAGGGGCCACCGTCATACTGAACAGAACAGACTACTGCAAAGAGGTGTACCGACAACTCAACAACCAGGAACACTACAGGCAGTTACCCTATCCGCAGATCCGACCAAGGGACACACCTGCCAACTCAACAGACTGATCAAGACGTTAGGTCCAGACATTCAGAGCACCCTACGTGCTCATCTCACGTACTCCCCGCGTTGGAAATCTCTATTGCCTCCCGAAAATACACAAGGCCAACACACCAGGCCGTCCTATTGTATCAGGCAATGGGACCCTGTGTGAGAACCTCTCTGGCTACATCGAGGGCATCTTGAAATCCATTGTACAATAAACACCCAGCTTCTGTCGCAATACAATGGACTTCTTACAGAAACTCAGCACCCATGAATCAGTCGAACCAGGAACATTCCTCGTCACAATGGATGTCTCAGCACTCTACACCAGCATCCCCCATGACGACGGCAATGGAAGATTCCACTGGCAGGAAGGGCTGGAAAATTCAGACCTGTGTTTATTTAGTAGTGGTTGATTTACTTGACACACTGGTACTGCAGGGCCGAATCTTGCAGTTTTGTGTTTTCAATAAATACTGGAGATTTAGGGTTTTGTTTTTTTAAATAAGTTACTAATCTCAACCCGGATCATAATAATTGGTCTCTACCAAGATTGTAGCACTACCTTCGTCATACCAATAATCAAATGATTAACCAATGTTTCCAGTGGCCTCTGTGAAATAATAACCTGAAGCATTTTGATTTGCATGCAAACAGGAAATGCTTGCCACAAAAACATGGGACAATGTTCCTTTCCCCTCAACTCCAATTGCACTATCTTTGTATAATGGTAACTAGCTTTATTGCACAACCCCATGGCTTCTCAGCTCATTTTCATAGAATCATAGAATTTACAGTGCAGAAGGAGGCCATTTGGCCCATCAAGTCTGCACCGGCCCGTGGAAAGAGCACCGTACTTAAGCATATGCCTCCACCCTATCCCCGTAACCCAGTGACACCACCTAACCTGTTGGACACTAAGGGTAATTTATCATGGCCAATCCACCCAACATGCACATCTTTGGACTGTGGGAGGAAACCGGAGCACTCGGAGGAAATCCACGCAGACACTGGGAGAAAGTGCAAACTCCACACAGACACCTGAGGCCGGAATTGAACCTGGGACCCTGGAGCTATGAGGCAGCAGTGGTAACCACTGTGTCACCGTGCCACCCCTCCAGTTGAATGTTTCCAAGTAGCAATTAGAAGATCAGCAACTACACACAAATCTGCATTTGACACCATGAATCAGCTTTATTCAGATATTGTGAACAGAATGAAAAATTCCATTTGATTTTTTATAATATTGCAAGATTTCAGAAGTGCAGTGGCCTCTATGGGACTCCATTGCCGCATCTTCAGTAGGGCATAAGGTTGGGGTATTGTGGAAGTCCATAGGGCCTACTTTTCCTGAGTTTTTAAATGTTGGTGCTGAGTTAGGCAGGGATCGGCACTGTGGTAAGTATCTGGTTAATCTATGGATTGAGGACACTCCTTGCTGAGGTGTCCGATGTGGTTGGATCCACAGCCAGATGGGTGACTATTTTGGAATGGGCCAAGGGTTTTTGTTCAGTGGTTATCCTATTTCTTTCATCTTCGGAATAGGGGAGCCCCCTATACCGTTAGTTGGTTGGCTTTCGTCCAGTTGCAATATCTCGGGAAGTAGTTTGAGACATCTTATTATCCGGGTGTTTGGCTCTGATAGAAAAAGGAAAAGGAACAGGAACAAGAACTTTTTTTGGAGACACCTCGGGGCATTGCTTCCGATGTGTCCTTCTCTTAGAACTAGCTTTTCTTTGGAGCAAATAGTGGTATTATTAGATGTTGGGTCTTGGTGTTATGGACATTTAGATACATACTCTTAGGTGTCCTTAGGGAGCCCCAATCCTTTCCTTTTGCGTGGTACTAGTTGTGGGGGTGGGTGGTGTCAGGCTGACACTCCCTCCCAGGGCACCCCTGCCTTTCTGAGGCTTGCCCTCATGGCTCCCTCTCTCTGGAGTTCCCCTTTTGTTTCCAATCGGGACCTGACTATATTCTTTAACAAGGACTTTGGGGAGGAGGGGGGGGGGGGGGGGGGGGGGGGGGGGGGGGGGGGGGGGGCACACCGGGTAAAACTGAAGAAATAAAGTTATTATTTACAGCACAAGATACACACAGCCCGCATGAGCCCTCCAGAGTCCATCCCTCTCCAGTCGACCTTTTATCCAGAGGTCAATAGAGATCCCGCCCATAGCGGGGGAGCGCGTACTCCACAAGGGCAAGGGGGAAGATAATCGTTCCCGCCCCGTAGACCCCATGCAGGCTATAACATATTCCTTCTGACCTTGTTGTCCTCATGGGGGATGTTTTGCTCCTGGTGGCCCGGTGCCCAGCTCCATCCTTTAATCCTGGACTCGGAGCTGGACGTTTGATAGCTCAGATTCTGTCTCTGGCTCCTTTACTTTCTTCACATTTTTTATGCGAGTCTTTAGGCTGAGATTTTAGGCCTAAAATTTTCTTGGGCTTGTGGTGCCTGGGTCCTCTTGTAATCTTGCAGTTATATAATTACATAATGGCTATCCGTTCAAATCTGGACATGAAGAGGAGAAGTTTAACTACGCTGTATTTTCCCCTTAGCTTTGGGGTTCTCAAAATGTTTTCTTCCTTTCCACCCCTCTGTTTTTTTGCTAAAGCTATGGGTATGATATAGGTCTGTACTGATGTTTGTATCCTGCTGTGGTGTGGAAGGGTCTCATACCCGTGGAGGGGATCCGTTGGTGATTTTGTCCCCAATTTACCCGATCCCTTTTGTTCCCATGCCTTTAATAACTCCTGTTTTGTGTTGCTCTTGTTGTATATTGATACCTGTGGCTTTTTTTCCATTTTTTTTTTTTTAAATGAAATTTGTAAAATTTGAGAATTTGATAAACAGACAGGTGGCACAGTGCTCAGCACAGCCACCACTCGCAGCACCAGGCAAATAGCGGCACCAGGAACCTGGGTTTGATTCCAACCTTGGGTGACTGTTTGAGTTTGCATGTTCTCCCCATGGGTGGGTTTTCCTCTGGAATCCCCTCAGTTCAAAGATGTGCAGGTTAGATGGGTGGGCATGCTAAATTGCCCCCCCCCCCCCCCCCCCCCCCATCCTTCTAAATTCCAATGAGTACAGTCCTAGTCTACTCAACCTCTCCTCGTAATCCAACCCTTCAACTCTGGGATTAACCTAGTGAACCTCCTCTACACACCCTCCAGCACCAGTACGTCCTTTCTCAGGTAAGGAGACCAAAACTGAACACAATACTCCAGGTGTGGCCTCACTAACACCTTATACAATTGCAGCATAACCTCCCCAGTCTTCAACTCCATCCTTCTAGCAATGAAGGACAAAATTCCATTTGCCTTCTTAATCACCTGTTGCACCTGTAAACCATCTTTTTGCGACTCATGCACTAGCACACCCAGGTCTCCCTGCACAGCAGCATGTTTTAATATTTTATCATTTAAATAATAATCCCTTTTGCTGTTATACCTATCAAAACCTCACATTTGTCAACATTGTATTCCATCTGCCAGACTCTAGCCCATTCACTTAACCTATCCAAATCCCTCTGCAGACTTCTGGTATCCTCTGCACTTTTTGCTTTCCCACTCATCTTAGTGTCGTCTGCAAACTTGGACACATTGCCCTTGGTCCCCAACTCCAAATCATCTATGTAAATTGTGAACAATTGTGGGCCCAACACTGATCCCTGAGGGACACCATTAGCTACTGATTGCCAACCAGAGAAACACGCATTAATCCCCCACTCTTTGCTTTCTGTTAATTAACCAATCCTCTATCCATGCTACCACTTTACCCTTAATGCCATGCATCTTTATCTTATGCAGCAACCTGTTGTGTGGCATCTTGTCAAAGGCTTTCTGGAAATCCAGAGGTACCACATCCATTGGCTCCCCGTTATCTACCGCACTGGTAATGTCCTCAAACAAATTCACTAAATTAGTTAGGCACGACCTGCCCTTTATGAACCCATGCTGCGTCTGCCCAATGGGACAATTTCCATCCAGATGCTTCGCTATTTCTTCCCTGATGATGGATTCCAGCAGATTCCAGCATCTTCCCTCCTAGCGAAGTTAAGCTAACTGGCCTATAATTACCCGCTTTCTGCCTACCTCCTTTTTTAAACAGTGGTGTCACATTTGCTAATTTCCAATCCGCCAGGACCACCCCAGAGTCTAATGAATTTTGGTAAATTATCACTAGTGCATCTGCAATTTCCCTAGCCATCTCTTTTAGCACTCTGGGATGCATTCCATCAGGGCCAGGAGTCTTGTATTCATTTAGCCCCATCAGCTTGCCCATCACTGCCTCCTTAGTAATAACAATCATCTCAAGGTCCTCACCTGTCATAGCCTCATTTCCATCAGTGACTGGCATGTTATTTGTGTCTTCCACTGTGAAGACCGACCCAAAAAATCTGTTCAGTTCCTCAGCCATTTCCTCATCTCCCATTATTAAATCTCCCTTTTCATCCTCTGAAGGACCAATATTTACCTTAGCCACTCTTTTTTGTTTTATATATTTGTAGAAACTGCTATCTGTTTTTATATTCTGAGCAAGTTTACTCTCATAATCTATCTTATTCTTCTTTATAGCTTTTTTAGTAGCTTTCTGTTACCCCCTAAAGGTTTCCCAGTCCTCTAGTCTCCCACTAATCTTTGCCACTTTGTATGCTTTTTCTTTCAAATTGATACTCTGCCTTATTTCCTTAAATATCCACGGTCGATTTTCCCTCTTTCTACCGTCCTTCCTTTTTGATGGTATAAACCTTTGCTGAGCACTGTGAAAAATTGCTTGGAAGGTTCTCCACTGTTCCTCAACTGTTTTACCATAAGGTATTTGCTCCCAGTCTACCTTAGCTAGCTCTTCTCTCATCCCATTGTAATCCCCTTTGTTTAAGCGCAAAACACTAGTGTTTGATATTACCTTCTCACTCTCCATCTATATTTTAAATTCCACCATATTGTGATCGCTCCTTCCGAGAGGATCCCTAACTATGAGATCATAAATCAATCCTGCCTCATTACACAGGACCAGATCTAGGACCGCTTGTTCCCTCGTTGGTTCCATTACATACTGTTTTAGGAAACTGTTGCAGATACATTCTATAAACTCCTCCTCAAGGCTGTCTTGACCGGCCTGGTTAAACCAATCGACATGTAGATTAAAATCCCCCATGATGACTGCTGTACTATTTCTACATGCATCTGTTATTTCTTTGTTTACTGCCTGCCCCACCATAACATTACTATTTGGTGGCCTATGGACTACTCCTATTAGTGACTTTTTTGCCTTACTATTCCTGATCTCCACCCAAATGGATTCAACCTTACCCTCCATAGCACCAATGTCATCCCTTACTATTGCCCGGATGTCATCCTTAAATAACAGAGCTACACCACCTCTATTGCCATCCACTTTGTCCTTCTGAATAGTTTGATACCCTTGGAAATTTAACTCCCAGTCGTGACCATCCTTTAACCATGTTTCAGTAATGGCCACTAAATTATAGTTATTCACGATGATTTGAGCCATCAACTCATTTACCTTATTCCGAATACTATGAGCATTCAGGGAAAGTACACATATATTGAGCGCAAAGAGCGAGAGACGTGGAGCGTGCGAGAGATATGGAGAGATAGAGAGAGCGCGCGAGAGATAGAGAGAGCGCGCGAGAGATAGAGAGAGCGCGCGAGAGATAGAGAGAGCGCGCGAGAGATAGAGAGAGCGCGCGAGAGATAGAGAGAGCGCGCGAGAGATAGAGAGAGCGCGCGAGAGATAGAGAGAGCGCGCGAGAGATAGAGAGAGCGCGCGAGAGATAGAGAGAGCGCGCGAGAGATAGAGAGAGCGCGCGATACAGATAGAGGTAGAGAGGTAGAGGGGTAGAGGGGTAGAGAGGTAGAGAGGTAGAGAGGTAGAGAGGTAGAGAGGTAGAGAGGTAGAGTGTGGCAGATGGACAGATCTTGTAGGGAGTGGGCAAGGTGGAGTGGATGAAGAATCAGTCATTATGGCACAGAAGGAAGGCATTGTCTATTCCATGCCCGCTCTCTGTAGCAAAATCCCATTCAAAGCCCCCGCCCCCCCATTCTATCTCTGTGGAACAATGTAGTAAGTCCCATACAAATTTATTTCCCATAAGTGTCCACCCTATTTTCTTTTGAAGATGAAGGGTGTCTAAAAAAAAAAAAGTGGCTTTGTCACGAGATAGAAGGTCTGCTAAATGGCATTATTCTATATACAGAAAATAATTTGCATGTACTGGAAATCTGAAATAAAACAGAGTGCTGGGCTTTGCAATCAAGTCTTGCAGCATTTAAAAAAGCTCACAATATTTCAGATCCAAGCCCTGGCAAATCATGACATGAAATTCTCTTTATGGCACAGACAAATGAAACAGAAGTGGAGAACAGTGCTAATGGTCACTGGACAAATATGACAAGCTGTATTTAAAAGAGGAACTGCTCATGAAGTTCACAGCTTTAGCTAAAGGTTTTAAAAACTGGAAACAGCTGATCAAAGTACATCACAAGCAGACTGTCAAAATAGATCAGAATGATACGTGAATGAAAATAGTTTAATAAGAACAGCAGCAATTCATATCAATATTCCGACTAGAGGGCTGCGGAATGCCCAAAAGAAGGGAAAGATACGGCTAAAATTTGTACTGAGCCAAAATAAGAATGGAAGGCGAAATTACCTCCGGGTGATTATTATCTGTACAGTTACTGGGCAAGGATTCACTCAAGCTGCATTTGGTTTCCCCTGTATCCGGAAGAATACATGCGGATTAATGTATTGTGCTCCCCATCTACTTTTATTTCTCCCCTCTCCATTTTTTTCACAACCCATGTGATTATGCCCCAGGTTTAATTCATTGCTCTATTAGAAGGGCATTTTCCATATTAAGTGTTAATGCGGAAATGGGAAATTTTATGACACATGACCTGATATTAGGGTCAGTTGTGAACTTGACAGAGACCGGTGTTGAAGCAAACATGGAGTTTCTCACAGCTTGGACTATACCCTGTATATGTGTGCATAATTACGAGCTAATTATCAATACACACTTAAATGTTCAACCATACAAGACTCAGAATATCTTATGAGACCTATTGAACATACAATTGCCAGATGTCAGTCTTAGCGTTATGGTACTATCCTGGCAGTTATGGCTACAAACCCTGCTGCAGACTCAAGCACAAAATCCCACACTGATGTTTAAATGCAGTACAGAGAGACTATTGCATTATTGAAGGCTTTAACTTAGAGACATTAAACAGTCCTCTCAGGTGGAGTGAAAAGAAATCAGCACTTTTTGAAGTATATTAGAAATAATCAAAGTTTTGATTGCATATGGGAAGATTTGGACATCCTAAAGTTGTGAAAGGTGCTTTATAAATGCAAGCTATTTCTTACTTTCCCTTGAGAGAATGAGAAAGCTTTAGATGGAGGCTGTCTGGGTAATCAAAGATTTAATTGAAGTCCACTATGAAATCCATAGGACATCATAGTCTGTTGATGTAGAACACTATGAAGACGAGATAGAGGAAGGATTATAATTTCACAGAGAAGTCTGGCAAATCTGGGAGAGTTTAAAAAAAAAAGTATTATCAAATAAAGAGACAATGATTAGCCAAATCCTAGTGTAATATTTCTTTAGATCATAATTCAAACACACACACATCATGACAATAACTGGGTTTGAGGAACATCTCACTCAGTGACAGGAACAGAGGAACTGACTCATACACAATGATCTGAACATTCACTATTACCTGTTCTGCACCAGCCTGACCATAAAACAAAAGCAAGGATTTAAAAACTAGAAGCTGTTTCAGAATTGATAGAAGAGATAATATTAATGTATCATGACTTCTGTAAACTTCAGGAAAACACATTGTACTAACCGTCCATGGATCCCAATCTACGAAGAAGCAACTCAAAAGGAGGAAATTTCAATATAAGGCCACAAAAATAAATCAATGTGCAAACAGGAGCCCTCAATCCCAACTCAGCAAAATTAACATACACTATTAATTGTCAGGCAAAGAGTGAAAAATAAAGAAAGTAGATTTGCATTCATCGAATGGCTCTCATGATCACAGCTGTCCTAAAGTGCTCACTGATAATGAAGAAGTACTTTTGAAGTGTAGTTGCTGGTGTAACATAGGAATTGTGACAAGCAATTTTGTTCATAGCAAACTCCTACAAACATGACATTGGCCCGTTAAACTGTTTTTCGCAATGTTTCTCTGGGGGTTAGCATTGTCCAGGGCACCGAGATAATGCCCCTGCTCTTCTTCCAAACTGTAGCATGGCGTCTTTTACATAAGACCATAAGAAATAGGAGCAGAATTAGGCCACTCGGCCCATCGAGTCTGCTCTGCCATTCAATCATGGCTGATATTTTCTCATCCCCATTCTCCTGCCTTCTCCCCATAACCCCTGAGCCCTTATTAATTAAGAACCTATCTATCTCTGTCTTCAAGACACTCGGTGAATTGACCTCCACAGCCTTCTGCGGTAAAGAGTTCCACGATTCACCACCCTCTGGCTGAAGAAATTCCTCCTCATCTCAGTTTTAAAGGATCGTCCCTTTAGTCTGAGATGGTGTCCTCTGGATCTAGTTTTCCCTCCAAGTGGAAACATCCTCTCCACGTCCATTCTATCCAGGCCTCGCAGTATCCTGCAAGTTTAATAAGATCCCCCCCCCCTCATCCTTCTAAACTCCAACAGAGTACAGACCCAGAGTCCTCAACCGTTCCTCATACGACAAGTTCTTCATTCCAGGGATCATTCTTGTGAACCTCCTCTGGACCCGTTCCAAGGCCAGCACATTCTTCCTTAGATACGGGGCCCAAAACTGCTCACAATACTCCAGATGGAGTCTGCCCAGAGCCTTATATAACCTCAGAAGTACATCCCTGGTCTTGTATTCTAGCCCTCTTGACAGGAATGCTAACATTGCATTTGCCTTCTTAACTGCCGACTGAACCTGCACATTAACCTTAAGAGATTGATGAACAAGGACTCCCAAGTCCCTTTGTGCTTCTGCTTTCCGAAGCATTTCCCCATTTAGAAAATGGTCTATGCCTAAATTCCTCCTTTCAAAGTGCATAACGTCACTTTTCCACATTGTATTTCATTTTCCACTTCATTGCCCACTCTCCTAGCTTGTCCAAATCCTTCTACAGCCCTCTAGCTTCCTCAATACGACCTGTCCCTCTACAGATCTTTGCATCATTTGCAAACTTATCAACAGTGCCTTCAGTTCCTTCTTCCAGATCATTTATGTATATTGTGAAAAGTTGCAGTCCCAGCACAGACCGCTGAGGTATACCACTAGTCACTGGCTGCCATCCTGAAAAAGACCCCTTTATCCCCACTCTTTGCCTTCTGCCAGTCAGCCAATCCTCTATCCATGCCAGGATCTACCCCTGAACACCATAAGCTCTTAACTTATTTAACAAGTCTCCTATGTGGCACCTTGTCAAAGGCCTTCTGGAAATCTAAATAGATCACGTCCACTGGCTCTCCTCGTTACCTCCTTAAAGAACTCTAACAGATTTGTCAGACACGACTTCCCTTTGACAAAACCGTGCTGACTCGGTCCTATTTCACCATGCACTTCCAAGTACTTTGCGATCTCACCTTTAATAGCAGACTCTAAAATCTTACCAATGACCGAAGTCAGGCTAACCGGCCTATAATTTCCCACCTTCTGCCCTCCCTCCCTTCTTAAACAGTGGTGTTACATTAGCCACTTTCCAGTCCTCTGGGACCCTACCTGCCTCCAATGATTCCTGAAAGATCATCACCAATGCCTCCACAATTTCCTCAGCTATCTCTTTTTAGGACCCTGGGGTGTAGTCCATCTGGTCCAGGTGACTTATCCACCTTCAGACCTTTCAGTTTCCCCAGAATCTTATCCTTAGTAATGGTCACTGCACTCACCTCTGCCTCCTGGTTCTCCTGGAGCTGTGGCATCCCACTGGTGTCTTCCACCGTGGGGCATTCCCCAGAGGGGAATTAACCACATTCACCAGAGGGGGCCAAGACATCTCATGTCAACTGAAAGATGGCCTGTGCCACCACTTGTGCAATTTAATTAAAATTGAGCGTTTATCTGCTCTCTCAGCACTGTACTGCAGTGTCAGCCTTGACTGGAGTGGATCTTGAATCCATAATCTTCTGATCCAGGAGGCAAGAGTGTCACTAGCTGAGATGCAAGTGACACTGAGTGGCAGAGAGCAAACCATAGAATTTAGAATACCGTAGAATTTACAGTGCAGAAGGAGGCCACCCGGCCCATCGAGTCCGCACCGGCCCCTGGAAAGAGCACCCCACCCAAGCACACACCTCCACCTTATCCCTACACCTCCACCCTTTCTCCGTAACCCCACCCAACCCTTTTTGGACACTAAGAGCAATTTAGCATAGCCAATTCAACTAACCTGCACATCCTTGGACTGTGGGAGCAAACCGGAGCACCCAGAGGAAACCCGCATAAACACAGGGAGAACGTGCAGAATCCGCACAGTGACCCAAGCCGGGAATCACACCTGGGACCCTGGGGCTGTGAAGAAACCGTGCTAACCACTATGCTACTGTGCTGCCCTCCACACATGATAGATACAGAGTGCAGAGTGAGAGAATATATGGAGTGAACATGCATTGTAATATTTCAATAATTATTCTGGGTAGTGAATTTAGCCAGACACCTGATTCTTTTCAAAAGCTCAGTCCTGATATAATTAATCATTGCCAAGAGTTTGTTTTTGCATTTAAATTGTTTAATTTTGTTTTTCTGCATTACATTAATAATAATTCTACTGCAGAAATTAATTATGTTGAACCAAGCAAGATACAACCTTACTAATTGGTCTTTCATCATAAAACATCAAACACTCAAGTTAAAAAAAAAAATATGAATAGCATTTCGAACAAAAGAGTGAGGAAGCCAGGCAGAAAGATAAAAAGGGGAGTTTTATATAATCTTGCCAAGCAGTAGCTCTACAGTGATCGCTTGGAATGATCCACCACATCTTGATATTTGCTGGTATATGAAACCATTGTTTATTTTAAATTTTTAAATTACCCAATGACAAGGATGAATTTAGCAAAAGAAAGGGACACAGAAGGATGGCAACACCAGGTTGAGCAGAGAATGAAACTCAAAATACTTCAAAACCTCAACAGGTTTGACAGCATCTGTGGAGAGAAACGTAGTTAATGCTGAGTCCATATGACTTCTTCAGAGCTAAAGAGAGGCAGAAGTGTGGTATGTTGAAGAGAGGGTGTGGAGCAAAGTAGAAGGGCAGGAATAGTTCAGGAGAGATTTGACAAAGATGCCACTGACAGACAACAAAGGGAGTTGAATGATAGTGTACCCTGTGAAAAGACATTTGATAATGTGCCACATAACAGACTTGGGAGCAAAATTAGAGCTTGTGGAATAAAAGGGACAGTGGTAACCATGCTTTGAAATTGGGTGAGTGACAGGGAACAGGGAGTGGTGGTGAATGATTGCTTTTCAGACTGGAGGAATGTTTATAGTGAGGTATCGGCCTGTATTAGGATTCCTGATCTGTTTGATATTATAACCTAAGTTTTGGTGTACAGGACACAGTTCCAACATTAGTGGATGATACAAAACTTGAAGTGTACAGTGAGAAGGATGATATAAAACTTGAAAAAAGGACAGAGACAGTTTGATGGAATACAAGTGATGGATAAACTTTAACACTGAGAAGTGTGAAGTGTTTCATTTTGATAGAAAGAATAGGAGAAACAATATAAAATAAAGAGTACAATTGTAAAGAGGGTGCAGGAGCAGAGAAACCTGGGGGTATATGCAATTGAACGTTGCAGGATAGGTTCAGAGAGCAGTTAATAAAGGATATGGGATCCTTTGGCTTTAAATAAGGGCTTGGTACAAAGACAAGGAAGTTATGATAAACTTCTAAGAGAAGTGGATCATTATCCGAACAGAATACATTTGCAGGGCTACAGGGTAAAGACAGGGGGGGGGGGGGGGGGGGGGGGGGGGGTGACACCAGGTTAATTGCTCTTGCAAATAGTCAGCACAGGCACGGTGGAGCAAATGGCATCATTCTGTGCTGTAACCATTAGAGGATTCTGTTCAATTCTCCTGGACTCTTATACTTCACAAAAGAATGTGTCACAACTGTCATTCTTTAGAAAAGCAGTTACAATGAAGTTATTTCACCCAGCATAAAGTCAAAAATCTCACACAGAGGGAGCCACAAATCTTCTTTCGATGTTTTGATGTCCTTTGAGAACTTTGTTCTCTGTGGATCCGTTATCTTACCCAAAATTCAACTGGTTTCTTTTCCCCCCCCCATTCAGGTCTTGCTAGGTGAAGGACCAATACTGTAGATATTAAAGTTGAAATGAGTAGGAGGAAGTATATTGGGAAATATTAATTAGAGTGTGCAGTGGATGCCGGGACATTGAGTAAATTTGAGGAGAGGGACGGATTTTTAAATTAGTAATCACAGAATCATACAGCGCAGAAAAGGCCCTTCGATCCATCAGGCTTGCATCGACGCATTAAAAACATCTGACCTGCCTCCTAATCCCATTTGCCAGCACGTGGCCCATTGCTTGAATATTATGATGAGCCATGTGCTAATCCAGGAACTTTTTAAAAGGATGTGAGGCAACCCCCCCTCTGCCATACCAGTGCATCCCAGACTGTCACCACCCTCTGATAAAAATGTTTTTCCTCAAATCCCCCCTAAACCTCCCGCCCCTCACTTTGAACCTGTGCCCTCTCGTAACTGACCCTTCAACTAGAGAAACAGCTGCTCCCTATTGAGCCTGTCCATGCCCCTCATAATCTTGTACACCTGGATCAGGTCTCCCCCTCAGTCTTCTCTGCTTCAGTGAAAACAACCCAAGCCTATCAGACCTCTCTCATAACTTTATGTTCCATCCCAGGCAACATCCCAGTGAATCGCCTCTGCACCCCCTCCAGTACAATCACATCCTTCCTATAATGTGACCAGAATTGCACACAGTACTCCAACTGTGGCCTCACCAAAGTTTTATACATCTCCAACATGACCTCCCCGCTTTTGTAATCTACGCCTCAATTGATAAAGGCAAGTGTCCCATATGCCTTTTCCACCACGCTATTAACCTGCCCTTCCACATTCATAGATCTATGCACCAACGCGCCATGGTCCCTTTGTTCCTTGGAACCTTGCTGTGTCAGACCATTCATTGAATTCTTCCTTGTCACATTATTCCTTCCAAAGTGTATCACCAGCCACTTTTCAGTGTTAAATTCCATCTTCCACATATCTGCTCATTTGACCATCCCGTCTGTATCTTCCTGTAATCCAAGGCACTCAACCTCACTATTACTCTTTGTGTCATCCGCAAACTTACTGATCCTACCCCCCCCACATAGTCATCTATGTTGTTTATATAAAAGACAAACAACAGGGGACCCAGCACAGATCCCTGTGGTGCGCCAGTGGACACTGGCTCCCAGTCACTAAAGCAGCCATCTGTCATCACCCTCTGTCTCCTACAGTTAAGCTAATGTTGAATCCACCTCATCAAGTTACCCTGTATCCCATGTGCATTTGTCTTCTTTATAAGTCTCCTGTGTGGGACTTTGTCAAAGGCTTTGCTGTAAATTACATCAACTGCACTATCCTCAACTACACACCTGCTCATATGATCAAAAAATTCAATCAAATTTGTTAGGCATGATCTCCCTCTGACAAAGCCATGCTGACTATTCCTGATCAATCCTTGCCTCTCCAGGTGGAGACAGATTCTCTCCTTCAGAATTTTCTCAACGAGGCGAAGGCTACAACATCTAGCACTGATGCGAGACTCAAGAGTCTGTAGTTCCCTGGCTGATCTCTACAACCTTTCTTAAATAGTGGGACCACCATAAGGGTGAGGATGAGCCAGTTCTTTGAGGGGGTAGAGGATGTGTGTGAACGTTGCCGGGGGGGGGGCGCAAACCATGAAGGAGGTATGAAAATGAAATGAAATGAAAGAAAATCGCTTATTGTCACAAGTAGGCTTCACATGAAGTTACTGTGAAAATCCCCTAGTCGCCACATTCTGGCGCCTGTTCAGGGAGGCTGGTACGGGAATTGAACCCTGCTGCTGGCCTGCCTTGGTCTGCTTTCAAAGCCAGCGATTTAGCCCTCTAGGTATTAGTGTAATCTCTAAAGTGGTGCACGTGAAACTGGACCCAGGCCCTCGGGAGGCCATATTCTGGATGTCGGACCTGCCGGGGTTGGAAACGGGTGCGGAGGTAGATGTTGTAGCCTTCACCTCGTTGATCGCCCGAAGGCGGATCCTGTTGGGATGGAGAGCAACCTCTCCACATTGTGCCCTGGCGTGTCAGGGAGACCTGTTGGAATTCCTAAACTCTCGAGAGGTTAAGTTTGAACTGAGGGGAAGGGTGGAGGGGTTCTACAATTCATGGGCGTTATTAATTATGTACTTTCAAGAATTGGATAACATTGAGCATTGGTGGTGGTGGGGGGTGTGTTAATGATGACTATGGGTGATTCACAATTCCGTTTTTTTTGTTATTTGTTTATGTTAACATGCGGGCTGCTGTTTGGGGGTTTGGTGGGAGGAAGGGATTGTTGTTGTTGATATGGGGATTGACATTGCATTCGTTGCTGTTTATTGTTGGTGGGTGTAAATTTGGGAGAAAATGTTTTTTTTTTAAAAAAAGAGAATAAAAATATTTTAAAAAAATAGTGGGACTACATTAGCCATTCTCCAGTCCTCTGACACCCCCACCAAGGCCAGAGAGGAATTAAAACTTTGGGTCAGAACCCCTGCAATCTCCTCTCTCGCTTCCCATGGCTTCCTGGGACACAATTCAGCTGGACCTGGAGATTTGTCCACTTTTAAGCTTGCCAGCTCCTTCAATACCTTGTCACTCCCTCTGACAATTTGCTCAAAAACCTCACACTCGTTCTCCCTGCGTTCTACATCTCCCTCCTCATTCTCTTAAGTAAAGACAGATATGAAGTATTCGTTCAACACTCTACCAATGTCCTCTGGCTCCACCCACAGAGGTTGGTCCCTAATGGACCCTACTCTTTCCCTGGTTATCCTCTTCCCACTGATATACTTATAGAATATCTTGGGATTTTCCCTACTTTTATCAGCCTGAGCTTTCTCATATCACCTCTTTTTTTCTCCTAATTGCTTTCTTTTTTTAAATAAATTTAGAGTACCCAATTATTTTTTCCAATTAAGGGGCAATTTAGAATGGCCAATCTACCTATCCTGCACATCTTTGGGTTGTGGGGGTGAAACCCACGCAGACACGGGGAGAATGTGCAAAGTCCACACAGACAGTGACCCAGGGCCGGGATTCAAACCCGGGTCCTCAACGCCGCAGGCAGCAATGCTAACCACTGTGCTGCCCCCTAATTGCTTTCTTAAGCACCATCCTGCACTTTCTATCCTCCACTAATGCCTCTGCTGTCTTGTTACCCTTGTACTTGCTAAAGGCCCCTCTTTTCCTTCTCACTGTATCCTGAATGTTTCTGGTCATCCATGGTTCTCTGGGCTCGTTACTCCTTCCTATTACCCAAGAGGGAACATGTTGGGCTATACCCTCCCCATTTCCTTTTTGAACACTCCCCACTGCTTTTCTGACGATTTCCCCACAAGTAACTCTTTCCAGTCTACCTTGCCCAGATCCTGCCTTATATAGATATAGAACAGTACAGCACAGAACAGGCCCTTCGGCCCTCAATGTTGTGCCGAGCCATGATCACCCCACTCAAACCCACGCATCCACCCCATACCCGTAACCCAACAACCCCCCCCTTAACCCCACTTTTATTAGGACACTACGGGCAATCTAGCATGGCCAATCCACCTAACCCGCACATCTTTGGACTGTGGGAGGAAACCGGAGCACCCGGAGGAAACCCACGCACACAGGGGGAGGACGTGCAGACTCCACACAGACAGTGACCCAGCCGGGAATCGAACCTGGGACCCTGGAGCTGTGAAGCATTTATGCTAACCACCATGCTACCCTGCTGCCCTATATTGCTGCCTTATATTACTAAAGTCTGCTCTCCCCCAATCCACATCCTTTTTTTTTTGCAATTTAACCATTGCTTTGTCCATAACAAACTTAAATTGGATCATGTTGTGGTCGCTTTCACCAAAATGCTCCCCCATCAACACCTGTCCAGCTTCATTCCACAGAATGGGTCCAGCACTGCACCGTCCTTTGTTGGACCCTTTACATGTTGAGCTAAAAGCTTATCTTGTATACATTTTAAGAACTCCACTCCAACTGCTCACCGGAACTCCTTCAGTGCAGGAGGAGATCGGGATGCCATTTTTAAACAGCGCCACGATCTTTCGACACACTCCCTCAACATGATCCCCAAACACCCCCCAAAGCCCTATAAAGGCTGCCCTCAAGCCCTCCTGCACAGGGCATCCCCAAACCCTTTCCCCATCAAAGGAAAAATGGCAGCTTGGCACCACCAGCCTAGCACCCTGACAGTACCACCTGGGCAACTTTGCAGTGCCAGGTTGGCACCCAGGTGGCACTGGGAGATCCCGACAAGTGCTGTTCCGTCTGTCCCTGTTTGTGGAGACCAGTACTGAATGCCGCTTGCTTGAGGCCTCCAAGGCACAGTGGTTAGATCATGGGAAGTGCATATTAGTCGGAAACGAGCTGTCTCACTCTAATATGCAGATTTTCTAAAAAATGGCACGGCCACAATGAGTTGGATTCACTGTGCGGCGTCTCGCGAGATCGCGTTAGATCTTGCAAGTTAGATATCGCGGTAGATCCTGGAAGTGGGATCTCCCGACATCTGCTGGCTGTGCTGCACCGCCGTCGGGCCTAACGTAGCCGGTACATTGTGCCCAATGTTTGCAGAACATTGGTGGACCAGGTGCCAGAAAGCTCGGGATGTGGGTGGATGAACTTTCAAGAACTGCAAACAGTTAAAAGGGCCAAACAGGCTCTTGGATGAGGGATCAAGTGAATGGTTCAGCTGAAAATAAAAGGTGTGCATCTCTTTTTGAATAGTTCATACGAAGTACAGCAGCCTGAATTTAAATTAGCTGTCATGATGGGATTTGAATTCGTCTCGTTGGATTACTTGGAATTACAGAATTATAACCACTACCTACCATTTTCTGATGTATGATACCATTCATGACCTTGCGATAGCCATCCAGTTAAGCACTAAGTGTCAACACTGTTGTAAAGTTGGAAATGCAATAGCCAATTTGCATTCAAGGTCCCACAGCAATGAGATAATGATCAGATCAGCTTTTTTACTCTTTGTCTGGGGGTATCAATGGCCAGAAAACCAGGAGAACACACCACTTTTCCACAATGGTGCCTTTTACATTCACCCGCCACCCGATAGAATGTTTTGTACACAGCAAAGTTAATGGTATTCTTAGTTGCTCCCGGAGGCTTGACTGATAATCATACAAGGATCATACAAGTTAGAATGGAGTAAAAAGAAGTAACATAGGAGTAATTGAAAAAGATAACAGTTCGGAACGAAGCTTGGAGGATAAAGGAGGAGATGTGAATCTGAAAGCAGAACCAGGAAATCAAAAGAGCTGATGGGTGAGTACATTTATATATTCTGTAATAACATGGAGTGGAGAAGGGCCCTCGTTAATATTAAAAGGACAAATTTAATTTTAAGTGACAGCAGAGCTCCATGCCAGGGTCTGCTCTTAGAACATAGAACAGTACAGCACAGAACAGGCCCTTCGGCCCTCGATGTTGTGCCGAGCCATGATCACCATACTCAAACCCACGTATCCACCCTATACCCGTAACCCAACAACCCCCCCCCCCCCCCCCCTTAACCTTACTTTTTATTAGGACACTACGGGCAATTTAGCATGGACAATCCACCTAACCCGCACATCTTTGGACTGTGGGAGGAAACCGGAGCACCCGGAGGAAACCCACGCACACAGAGGGAGGACGTGCAGACTCCACACAGACAGTGACCCAGCCGGGAATCGAACCTGGGACCCTGGAGCTGTGAAGCATTTATGCTAACCACCATGCTACCCTGCTGCCCCTTGTTGCTGCAGATGGGAGGCCAGGAATATTTCCAGTTCCCAGGACCAACATGTGTGCAGGAAGTGTCTCCAGCTTTAGCCCCTGAAAGACCAAGTTTCAGAGCTGGAGCAAAATCAGTCAAACATTTCAAAAGGAAATCACAACGTAGCTCGACCAAGTTTTATGGGAATATGTTAAGTAGCTGGGTGCTGGTAGTTTCTCTGGTTAGTCATTATTTGTAAACATTTGTCAGAGACCTACAAGAGAAATATGGCTCCATGTGAGTTCCAACCCAAATCTTCAGTCACTAGCCTTTGCAGTACTTTCCCAACTCTCGGCACAGGTTCTTCAAGCCATCAAATGGTAATTCAAGCTCTCCCGCTGGCTCAGTGAATGAAGGCAACATCTGGTGTCATACTCTATGCTATAGACCAGAAAATCCCAGGCTCCATCACAGTCTGTGCTGGGTTAGATGATTCAGTGATTGCAGTGCAGCAACATGTCTCAATGACCTTCATCAAGAAAATGAAGTCAGCCAGTTATTTGCCACTGATCATTGGCCTATATGTTGGGGAATGCACATGTGGATTTGACTGATGACAGGACTGGCTCAGACGGTGATGCCCCTTCTCGTCAATAGCCTGTGGACACTTAACTGGCTCACATAACAAAAATGGTCACTCAAGCAGGGTACAGCATTCAGACTACATCTATGAAATCAAAATGGAGCAGTACAAAGAAGAAAACTGCTACTTTGAGTCCACTGTGTGAGGATCAATGAATGCATCATTGAACAATTAGAGTTATTACATCAAAAGATATTTAGATTATTCATCAGATTATTCATCTAACCATTAATAGAAAAGGTGGCTAGTTCAGCAATTGGATTCAAACATAAAAGCACAGCAGGCAAATTTTTCTTTTCTCTACCTTGGTGTTCTTTTATTATTCTGCCTTAGGATATTTTACCTAATCCAATCTGGTACTTTGGCCATCAGCCTTCTTAGTTCAAATAGGACTCCAGCCAACACACGAGCCCCCCCTCTCCCCCGAAGCTGCCGTTTCAAATTCCCCTTTAATTATCAGCTTCCTCCTGTTATCTTACTTCAAACAAATTATCACAGGCAAGAGTGAAAGAATTTAAACAAATTATTCAAATGAATGTGGTTCAGTTTCATATGCTTTTGACTTTGGCAGCTTTTGGAAATTGCACTGTAATGTTGCTGAAACTGGTTGGGGGCTTTGCTCTAAAGATAATGACATGGTGCCACCTGTCAGTTAGCACACAGTGTCCAGTACGGGCTGTTAAAGGGGAACTGCTGGGCACAATGAACAGAACAGAACAAAAGAGCAAACAGCTTCGAGCAAAGTAAGTGGGGCCAAGCTTGGGCAGATCTTAAACCTGCATACAAAATCCTGGGAAGTTGATCGCTGGAGTCTCGTCATCCATCACTTAACTAAGGGTCATGTCAGGCTGTAATACACAAATCGAATCGAGACATAAAATAATTTAAGACAAAAACTGACTTTTTTCCTCATCTGTGCACTGCAATGTAGCAACGTGTGAGAGTGTACACACAACCATTTGTCAATCTCCACCAAGTTAAAGCAAGGAAGATTCACAAAACAACAGGGAAAAAAAACACTAAAATGTTCAGAAAAAGGTCAGGTTTTTACCCCCCTCATGCAAGGATTAAACAATCCCAGGTCAGGCACATCGTGGGTTTCTCATATGTTCTAATGTTCTTCTATCAGATACATCATGGATTAAATACAACGGAAAACTCATCTACGCTATCTTGTTCACCTTCCAGGTCAATAGCCAGCGGTCACCAGACACAGAGTAAATCCTTACGTATCACAACAATATGCTATAATCCTAGCCTCAAAAGCACGTTCCACTGCACAAGCGTAAACATCATCTTGTAGCTACCTTGTTGTTGGGAATGCGAAATAACACCAGAATATTCACAAGGGGCTGGTTTAGCTCACTCAGCTAAATCGCTGGCTTTTAAAGCAGACCAAGCAGGCCAGCAGCACGGTTCGATTCCCGTACCAGCCTCCCCGGACAGGCGCCGGAATGTGGCGACTAGGGGCTTTTCACAGTAACTTCATTGAAGCCTACTCGTGACAATAAGCGATTTTCATTTCATTTCATTTTCAAGTTTGGAACACCAATTGCCAACTGCGGCAAACTAAGTTGAGACTGCCCAAAATAATTTCAAACAGGCTCCTTAGAGATGGGAGGGGTTAGTGGGGAAAAAAAAGCAGGAGACTCTCATGCCTGCAACCTGGGCTGGATCAAAGTGCCCAGAGAAGGAAATAGTATCTAACCATTGCACCACCCAATGTCCACAAACATTGTGTGGCATGGGTCCAGCTGTAAAAATAGACAAAACGTGCAAGCGACTTGGGTCTGATTTTAACTGCCACTGGTCTGAAATTAGAAGTTTAGTTGTTCAGGGAGCCTCCCTTGTTAAGGAAAGATCAGAACAACTTAAATCTTCGGCAACCGATACACAATAAAGATAAACCGATTCCTCATTAGGCTTCTGAGGATTGGTAAGGAAACTAGAAAAAGCGGGCAACCCGATCAACAGGTCAATCTAAATGAAAATGCTCCCTGGATGCTTGCTTGGTTTTTTAAAAAATTAAGAAGGAATTTTACTAATGAATTTTGCTATTTGAACGATTGGATGTGGCAGCAGCATCAACTGAAAATAAACCAGGAAGTTGAGGCGGAAATTGTTAAAGAGCGCTGGGTTTACTCCTGATAAGATTTAACATCTCCAAGAGTTTCTAAATAATGCTCTCTGAAACTCACCAAGCCCCGACATTCCAGATATTCATTCATCCAATAACTGGTCGCAGTTACTAGATTTCATTGCAGATTCTATCCAGCACTATCTTTCAGCATGTTTCAAAATAGAAGTTATGCATTTAAAATGGATAGAAATCACCAAAGCATAATTTCCATAACAGCAGAACCCCATGGGGGAAAGCAGCAAATACTCAGCTAATCAAAAAAACTGGATGCAGGAGAGCCAAAGCACGCCTTTCCGAGTGGTGAGGATTCATGCAGAATGTCACAGCAAATGCCGTGCAACATCTTCCAAAGCACTAACACTGTTCTTCTCCTTCTCCCCCAACACACCCTCAACCCCACACCAGTTTTCTTCGCTTCTCTCCTGAAGGCATCAGATTCTTTTGTGTGTCGTATCATTTACATCAATCACCCTTCAAAACTTCATCCAAGTGCCTATTCTTTGTGTTACATTAGCTTACAGCTGAGCCTAATTCTATCATAGCTAAAAACTGCACAACAGCTTGCATTTGTGCAGAACCGCAAACAATATTTCAAGGCATAGCAACATTATCAAACAAAATCAAACACCCATTTAGGGGCATTCGGGCAGATGATCAAAAGAATGGTCAAAGAGGTAGGGTTTAAGATCGACAGAGAGAGAATGAGATCGAGAGAGATCGTTACATAAATAGAAAGTGGAAAGAGGTTCAGGGAGCGACTTCCAGGTCTTAGGGCAGCACGGTAGCACAGTGGATAGCACTGTGGCTTCACAGCACCAGGGTTCCAGGTTCGATTCCCCACTGGGTCATTGTCTGTGCGGAGTCTACACGTTCTCCCCATGTCTGTGTGGGTTTCCTCCGGGTGTTCCGGTTTCCTCCCACAGTCCAAAGACGTGCAGGTTAGGTGGATTGGCCATGCTAAATTGCCCTTAGTGTCCAAAAAAGGCTAGGAGGGGTTATTGGATAGGGGTGGAAGTGAGGGCTTAAGTGGGTCGGTGCAGACTCGATGGGCTGAATGGCCTCCTTCTGCACGTATGTTCTATGTTATATCTTAGGCCCCAGGCAGCCAGAAGACACAATCTTAGAAGAAGTCAGCAAGACCAAGTTGAGCAGGATGCGGGCAGAGCTTTTGATGAAGTCAGATTTAAGGAGGGTGGTAGGTGGGGGCAAACAGCCAGAGGAGCATTGGAATAGTCAAGTCACGAGGTAACAAAGACATGAATGAGATTTTCAGCTGCAGGTGAGCCGAGGCAGGGGAGTGTTGAGGCAATATTACAAAAGGGGAAACAGGCAGCATTACTGATGACATGGATGTGGTAGGAAATTCCAACTTCAAATACAACACCAAGGTAAAATGGTCTGGTTCAGCTCCTGACAGTGGTCAAGAAGAGGGAAGGAAACAGTGGGCTGGGGAATAGAGCTCGTGGTATTGACTGATAGGAGCTAGGGTAGTAAGGTTAAGGGGGGGTTGTTGGGTTACGGGTATAGGGTGGATACGTGGGTTTGAGTAGGGTGATCATGGCTCGGCACAACATTGAGGGCCGAAGGGCCTGTTCTGTGCTGTACTGTTCTATGTTCTATGTTCTAAGACAACCTTAGGGAAACTTTGGCACTTATGCAAGGGGAAGAGAGTGACGTGAAAGAGGCAGCTAAATGGGTGGTCTCAATCTCCATGAATGACAAACGAATGGGCAGCACGGTGGCCTAGTGGTTAGCACTGTTGCCTCACAGCGCCAGGGACACAGGTTTGATTCCGACCTTGGGCGACTGTGTGTGGAGTTTGCACATTCTTCCCATTTCTGCGTGGGTTCCCTCCAGTGCTCCGGTTTCCTCCCACAGACCAAAGATGTGCAGGTTAGGTGGATTGGATTTGCTTAATTGCCCCTTGGTGGGGTGACAAGGATAGGAGAGTTGGTGAAGACTTGATTGGCCGAATGGCCTCCTTCTGCACTGTAGAGGTTTTATGAAATGTTTTTGCCTCTGATCTTTTCAATTTTTGAGGTTAGAGGCGAAGAGGCAGTGACGAGGAGTTTAGGAAGACTCTATTGAAGAGAAGCTGACATTATCTTCTCTGGATGATCTTGGAATAATGACTAGTTTTTAGCAGAAGAGAACAAGAATCAACGGTACTTTATAAGGTTCATCCAAATCTGGAAATTTTGAACCAGCTGTTTAATCTATCATTCAAATCTGCACCTATTTGACTTATGGTCACTGAGGTAAAAGGCATATTGGGAGAACCAGGATGAAGCAGAGTAATTATTTTAATAGGGGCTGGGCATCTGAGCTGGAAGTGAGGTTGTTTTTTAACTTGCCATAGTCTCAGATGGCCATAGGTTGCTTTCCCCTTTGAGGGAGGGGGATGGGGGGGGGGGGGGGGGAAAGAGAGCTGACTGGTGAGGATCACTACACCTAAGGCAAGGGGCAAGGTTGAGAAGGCGGGGCCTTAACAAATAACCTTAGCCGGTACGGGAATTGAACCAGCGCTGCTGGCTTCACTCTGCATCATGAACTAGCTATCTAGCTACCCGAGCTAAACCGACCCCAGCGACGAGGTTGTAACTCAGCAGAGGATAGCTGCTGAATGGAAGGCCACCGAGTACATGGTTAGGTAAGTGCTGTTATAAATGACTTGAGAGGAGAACTTTTTCTGTGAGTGGACACTGAAATAAGTGGAGCCACGAAGGGAAAGGAGATACGAGTGAAGTTATAAAGAACTTCAGAGTTAGAGTTAGCCTTATCTGTAACTGAAAGAATAGAACATGTGAGATGGTAAGATGGGGAGGGATGGCCATGAATATATGCCAGAGGAGTTTTTAAAGAGGGGGAGATTAGGTGAAAATGGGAGCTCAAGAGAGACGGAACATAGTGTGTTGAGGTAGAGGTTGAAATCACCAAGGATGAGAAGATGCTCAGTGCTGAGAGTGATGGTGGAAAACAAAGAAGATACCCAAGTAAGAATTCCAAGTGGTGCTTCAGTGGATGGCAGAGAATGAGGTTTTGTTTACAAAAATGAGGAGGATGGAACAGGGAGAGGCATTCAAATGAAAAGAACATTCCAGAGGGATGGGGGCAGTCCATGGTATGATTTGACAATAAGAACTACTCTACTGTTTTGGATGTAGGCTTGTCCAAGAGGGAATCATACCTGGGTTGGTGGCATGACATATATAGCATGAGGTTTACTGAAGGATAGGGGCAGGAATTTGGAAGGGCATTGAATCCAAAAGGGAAGAAATGTGGGAGGTGGGGTGTAAACAGAAATTACTGGAAACCAAAAAGATGAAATTGAAATGATGGGTTCAAGTTCGAGCAGTAACTATAACCCACCCGCAATGGTCATGGGGAATTTCACATTACACACATACAGTTACATAGCAGAATGAGGCGTGAAATGTCCTTGTGATAAATGAGAAATAGGAAGGAGACAATAGGAGGGAGCCTGCAATTCAAGTCAGAGATTTTGTGGTAGGATAATAGTGGCATTGATGGGGTGGGGTCAGTGGGGTCACATTTGAACATTGATGAACCGATGATTTGAAAGCCAAATTTGGACAAAAAGCTGAAAGA
Organism: Scyliorhinus canicula; assembly: GCF_902713615.1. Classification (NCBI taxonomy): domain Eukaryota; kingdom Metazoa; phylum Chordata; class Chondrichthyes; order Carcharhiniformes; family Scyliorhinidae; genus Scyliorhinus; species Scyliorhinus canicula. The sequence continues at coordinate 126,928,454 of NC_052154.1, read as the reverse complement.
CCAGAAGTCACTGAACAGATGCATGGCCAAATCCACTGTGGAAACCCAAAAGAAAAAAAAAATACTTACTTTTAAAAACAGAGATTAGGACTCGCAGACTGGGATTTACAATTCCCCGTAGGCCTCAGTTTCAATGCATGTGTCAGTGTTAGGAGATAGAGATCGTTTTAAATTTTATATGAATTTTTTGTGGGGTCAGGATTAAGATACGGCTTTAAATTTAAGTTTAATTTATATTTCTGCCGTTGAGTTAAGGAAACTGCAGTTTTCATTTCACTTTAAAAGATGCCTGCATTTCAATGAAGTTTTCTGACTCCAAAACAAATACACGCATAACTAACTGGGCTCCTATCTTGTAACATAGGCCACAGGGGAACAGGAAACAGTGTGCGGTTCAGTTGGCAAACATGCTCGAAGGTGAAGGGAGCAGTTTAAGTCTTTTTCTAGCAGGACATGAAAGGAGACTGCAAAGAGCAGGCCCCAAACTACGTGAATAGAAAGTCCTAAAAACAGGGAGAGGGACAGAAGGACCTTCTAGTTAAAGGGGAAGAACAGGAATATGGAACAGATCCTGTTTGTAAAGTTAAGAGTGAGGGGCAAAGGAAGACTCCAAAAATACAAAGCTGATGTAAAGCAATATAAGCTTACAAGAAGACCAAAAAGATTGGTGACTCCTTACTCCAGGCCTGTGAAGCAGTGGTGATATTTTGGGACGGTTAGGTATCTGAGAAAGTGCACGAAACACAAAGCTTGAATGCACGTGGCACTTCAGGACAGAGGAACACTGGAAGGAGAGAGTAAAACTCTAAAGATGGACCTTTGGTGAAGACATCGGAGAGAAACATCATTTGGAAGAAGAATCCAAGGGCTGTTATAGAATTTTATTAGATAGAATGTTATTGAATTGAATGGTTAGAATTTCATTACATAGAATGTTATTGAATAGTTATAGGCTGTTCTTTGGGAACGGAGATTGGAAACCCTCAAGTGAAAGTTCGTATTCCAGTAAGCTCAGTGCAACAAGCACCTGGGGGCAGTTGGCGAGAAATCGGAGGAGGTTGTTTTGAATGGCATCTGTCACTTGGGTTTCAGAGTGTGGTGTGCCTGACCACACTCCATTGTAGCTATAACGCTGTTATAACTATTGTATTATATTATATATTATATCACATCACTCCACATGCTGCTTGGTCTTAAGGCTGCAAAACCTTTTATCCCCTGATTCTGGTCCTTTGACACACAACTTTTAGCTCCGACCACGAGTTGTTCCCTGCATATTTCCAAAATCAGCACCTGAAGTTAAGCACAATTCCAAAGACGAGCTAGCCATGGAAAATGGCGTCCAAAAGCACACTTAACAGAGCACTAGTTGTATTTGGCATGATTTTCCAAACAAGAGGCCCGAGATGCCCATGGTCTAATCTGCAGGAGATCATCCAATTAAAAAAAGATGCACAACAAGAAATGCGCATTCGATGATGTCAAGCATGGGTTTTAAAACCTATAGGTAAGAAAGGAATACGGAATAAGTAAGGATTGGAGTTTTGATTCTTATAATAAATGTCACGAGTGAGGATGCAGATAAGAGGAAACCTGTATGTATGGAGGATGTACTTGGAGTTATGAAGAAAAAGGTGGAGGTTCAGCAAAGAGCTGGTCAGAGTAGTATTGTCAGCATTTGCAAGCATGGTAAAAGTTATTTGTATTTTACATAATTAATATGGCTTGTACAAATAGATCCAGAATCCAGATTTCCACAAAACCCTTGGGCATCCATTGTTTCTCAGGCTGTTTTCTTTAAGACGTCAAAAAGTGGCAAACAAACACTTTGAATAGTTCAAAATGTAGTTTATATTTAAAAAAAAAAGACTACCTATGCATGTTTGAGGAAAATACACATACTCTGATGCAACTTTCTCCTCCATCTCACAACGTCCCATACCTCTCAGCCACAACTAGCTTTTCTTAAGACACCAATCCTTTTTAGGGTCCAATCAAATACGAGTAAGCAACGTGGGTTGGCAGCCTCTCCTGGTGTCTGGGGAGTGGGAAGAGAACACAGCCCAACCCAATTCTGCTCTGAACCAAGACGACTCGCGCAGTTTCTACTAGCGTTAAAGATCAGACCTAACTACCTTGGTGAGGTACTGATAGGCAGGCTGGCAGTATCTGTGGAGCTGTACAAAAGAAAGTCAATAGCTTCAGGAAATAAGGGGAGGAAATTGAAAGCAAAAAAGGGAGGAAGGTGTGGCAGGGGAGAAAGAGAAAAACCTTCCAGTAACAGGAACAAATTTGAAACACCAACAGCAACGCTCAGGAAAATCCACCCCATTTCTAACATGTTTCTGTCTAAACTCTATTTAGGCGATTTTAGTTTCACCTTCTGCACTGTAGCAATGCAAGAGCTGTACTCTGTACTTCCACTTTTCAGCCAGTTGAATCCCATGTGGTTCATATCAGATTTATAAAAATGGCACAGCCCAACCACAAACGATAAATACCACTGGTGGGTCAGCAAAACGACAGAGACCATTAACTGAATCATCTCTGCAAAATACTAGACAAGCCACATGAGGAAGCCAAACAAAAAAAAACTTATAAGATGAACACCCATCAATGGGTCAAGGGTTATTATTCTACGCACAAACCATTGGAATCTTCCTCCCCACCCCAAAATTAGCTTCCAGGCTGTATCTCACACTCTTGTGCGTAAGCAGATAAGAAAACAAAACATTTTGATAAAATGTCCCATAGTAAGTGTTAAATTGACTGATAGCTTTCAGATACTGACAGATCTGCTGCGCATTTACAGCATTTTTTATTTTATAATCAGGTGTTGAAGATCCTGTTTATCATTTTTTTCCATTTTTAAGATCAGTTCTGATAGATTAACACATTTACAGCTAGGCATTCAGCTAATACCAAAATTAATCATAGTGTTTAATTGATTGATTGATGATTGATATTTATTGTCACACGTACCGAAGTACAGTGAAAAGTATTTTTCTGCGGTCAAGGGAACATGCACAGTATATACATAATAGACAAAAGAATAATCAAAAGAATACTCCTGCAAAGTCTCCAAATCAAGGTTTTAAAATTTTTTTTAAGTACCCAATTATTTTTTTCCCAATTAAGGGGCAATTTAGCGAGGCCAATTCACCTACCCTGCACACCACACAGCAATGACCCGGGGCTGGGATTGAACCCGGGTCCTCAGCACTATGAGGCTGCAGTGCTAACCACTGCGCCGCCTAGTGTCGGCCTCATATAGACTATTGACATGCTCTCCCTCCATAGCGACATACACTTCTCAAAGAATATATAGGTAAACTATTGCAACAAAAACAGAAAATACTGGACAATCTCAGCAGGTCAGATGGCATCTGTGGAGAGAGAGAGAGAGAGAGAGAAGGGAGCTAACGTTTCAAGTCTGGATTACTCTTTGTCAAAGCAGAGCTCTGCTTTTCTTTAGAATTTATTGTTGGTAATTTATCAGTAAGCCTGGCACAAAGTGTCCTGGAGAACTGTGACCTAGTTGATTCAGCTATCAGATTACTGAGTGCCAGGGCGTCTCCTCTGAAAAAAAGTCAAAATATTAACAGTGGGCGTGATCTACTGGCCATTTTGTGCCCTAATGGGAGCATGACATGGCTGATACATGCCAGGTGAAGCCTCCCACAGGCTTCCCAAAAGCCATGACACCTTGCAGGATTTACCAAAGTCCTGGGAGGCATCCGGATCAGGAACCTGCCCACAATGGGTGGGACCAAGCCACGCTCGTGTAAGTAGGCTTAAACCTACTCAAGTCCCTCCTTACCTGGTATCTACAGGGCTCCAGGATCTACCAGCCTCCCCAGGGAGATCACAGCTGGGCACTGTTCAGTACTGGTCCACACAAACATGGACCAGGCGGAACGGCACCCGGGGGGTGGAGTGGGGGGGGGGGGGGGGGGTCCTTCCAGGCCATCAGAGGCCCCTGGGTGACCCAGGAGTGTGCCCCTGGTACCTGGGCACTGCCAGGCTGACACCCTGGCACTGCCTCACGGTAGCATGGTGGTTAGCATCAATGCTTCACAGCTCCAGGGTCCCAGGTTAGATTCCCGGCTGGGTCACTGTCTGTGTGGAGTCTGCACGTCCTCCCAGTGTGTGCGTGGGTTTCCTCCGGGTGCTCCGGTTTCCTCCCACAGTCCAAAGATGTGCGGGTTAGGTGGATTGGCCATGCTAAATTGCCCGTAGTGTAAGGTTAATGGGGGGGGATTGTTGGGTTACGGGTATTCGGGTTACGTGGGTTTAAGTAGGGTGATCATTGCTCGGCACAAAATCGAGGGCCGAAGGGCCTGTTCTGTGCTGTACTGTTCTATGTTCTATGCCAAGGTGCCTGGGTGGCACTACCAAGGGTCAGGACTAAGGGGGGGCTCATGCCCATGAAAGGAGGGAGAAGGGGGGTATGAAGGGTTAGGTGGGTGTAGGATAGGTAGGAAGGGGTCCCTGGGAGGTGTGGGGGAGGGGGTTTGGTTGGGGTTTCTGTAAGGGGGGGGCCCATGGACCACATAGCAGGGTGTCCTCATTTTTGGGGGGGGGGGGGGGGGGGGGGACCTACAAGTTCACTTAGCGATCAGCACACCTTTTCAAAAAGGCAGCTCGATCTCAGAGTTCAGCCCACCAGTGATTTTTTAAAAAGTTTGAACGGTGGGCTAAACCAGTGAGAAACTCCCCAGGGCCGAAAAAAGTGTTGTTAAATAGAGGTGGGAAACTCGCCGACAACCTACAGCAAAGTTTGCTACAATAACACTGAGAAACTTAATCGCGCTCTCTGTTTCTTTCTCCACAGATGCTACCAGGCCTGCTGCAAAATACTGCTGGAAATACTGAGTCCCACAGAGTGACAACTTGCATAGAACAAACAGTACAGCACAGTATAGGCCATTCGGCCACGATGTTGTGCCGACCATTTATCCCAATCGAACATCAACCTAACCTACACCCCTTCAATTTATTGCTGTCCATGTGCCTGTCCAAGAGTCGCTCAAATGACCCTGCTGACTGACTCCACCACCTCTGCTGGCATTGCATTCCACTCATCTACCACTCTCTATGTAATTCACCTGAGGAAGGAGCAGTGCTCCGAAAGCTAGTGTTTGAAACAAACATGTTGGACTTTAATCTGGTGTTGTAAGACTTCTTACTGTGCTCACCCCAGTTGTAGCCACCTGGGTTGGCCACTTCCTCACACAAAATGGAAGAACGCAAAGGTTACAGGGAAAAATGGACATTGGCAAAGAGACAAGCAGTTGGCAGAATCCCCCGTGTATTCTAGCTGCTAAAGAAACCAGACAGCATTGTAACTAACGAGCTGCGCATATTAAGTGAGCGATTCACGGCGATTCCCAGGCACAATGGACACAACAATTGGAAGAAACTGAAACATTCTATAGAAGGTCAGACATCCCGGCGCCAGTGGAGTCTGAAACAAAGGACACAAATAAGGTGGAAGGAACCGCCCAGTGATCGAGGAACAGCCCCGTTATTGGGGAAATTCAAATCAATCGATTGGGAAGAGATCCAATCGATTGCAAGTTTATAGAGGGTCCGCCCAGAAGGACACGAAGCCCCTGGGACCTACAAAAGTCAGGTCCCAGGACCGATTCTTTCTTCTTGACCAGCCGGCCCTCCCAGCAGAACACCTTTGCAGCAGAAGACCTAGAGAAGGAGAGGCCTGGTCAGCAGCCGCCATCAAGTAAGTGTCATACAACGCACGCTACGAGAGTAGACACTCCTGACCCCCTTAGTCCACACGAACTGGAAGCTTGCGGATCCAGGACAAAGCAAGAGGCCATTGTTCCCTGATCCGGCAGTTCTCTTATTCCAGATAAGTATTGGCCTATTAATGGTAGGAATAGCCTAGCCTTTTAGTGTTATATGCATGAGTAGTAAATAACTGTTATAATAAATGTGTCTTGTTTGAACTTACTAATTGCTGTATTGAGTCATTGGTCTGAACTTGAACTTGAATCTTGTGGCGGTATTATAACGATACCTGGTGACTCTAGAGCTCAGGAATAAAACAGAGCCAAATTGAGTGTAAAGCACACTCACCCAGAACGAGCAACACAGTCCAACGCCGGCATCTCCACATTATCTCTATGTAAAGAACTGACCACTGACATCTCCCCTATACCTTCTTCCAATCACCTTAAAATGATGACCCCTTGGGCCAACCATTTCCGCCCTGGGGAAAAGTCTCTGGCCGTCCACTCTATCCATGCCTCTCATCACCTTGTACACCTCTTATCATGTCACCTCTCTTTCTTCTTCGCTCCAGTGAGAAAAGCCTTAGCTCCCTCAACCTTTCTTCATAAGACATGCCCTCCTGTCCAGGCAACATCCTGGTAAATATCCTCTGCACCCTCTCCAAAGCATCCACATCCTTCCGAAAATGAGGTGACCAGAATTGGACACAACACTCCAAGTGTGGTCTAACCAGGGTTTTATAAAGCTGCAGCAAAACCTCGCGGCTCTTAAACTCAATCCCCCTGTTAATGAAAGCCAACACACCATACGCCTTCTTAACAACCCTATCAACCTGGGTGGCAACTTTGAGGGATCTATGTACGTGGACCCCAAGATCCCACTGTTCTTCTACACTTCCAAGAATCCTGGGCGGAATTCTCCGCCAGGCCCGATGCCGCCGTGAAACCTGGAGGGGTTCACGACGGCTTCGGAGGCCACTCCTGGCCCCCTATTCTCCCTCCGCCGGGGGGCTAGGAGGGCCGTGCCGTGAATCCCGGCCGCCGGGCCATGTCGCTGGCGTCAAGGCCCGGCGCGCCGAGAATGACACAGCCGATGCGTGGCGGCTTGATCTTGCGGGGCGGCGGAGGGGAAAGAGTGCGTCCCATTGAGACGCCGGCCCGACGATCGGTCGGGCCTGTCCCCTCCCGAGCACGGTCGTGGTGCTCAGTCCCCTGTATGCCCCCCACAAGCCCCAAACGGGCATCTCACGCCATGTTTACGACGGCAGCGAGCAGGTGTGGTTGCCGCCGTCGTGAGCCTGTCGCGAACGGCAGGCCGCTCGGCCCATCTGGGTCGGAGAATCGCGGGCCACCGTGGAAAAGAGCAGCCCGCAATTCTCCGAGCGGAGTGTCGCAAAACGCGACACGCCATTTTGTGGGGGGGTGGGAGAATCGCGGGAGGTGCGAGAGCGGACCTCCCGCGATTCTCCCACCCGGCGTGGGGAGCGGAGAATTCCGCCCCCTGCCTTTAAACCTGTATTCAGCATTCAAATTCGACCTTCCAAAATGAATCACTTCACATTTATCAAGGTTGAACTCCATCTGCCACTTCTCAGCCCAGTTCTGCATCCTGTCAATGTCCTGTTGTAACCTGCAACAGCCCTTGACACTATCTACAACTCCACCAACCTTCGTGTCATCAACCTTTTTCCTAACTTTCTATTGCTAGGCATGGCACCGAGGAGGTACTTTGACTTAGAGATTCCAGTGTGCAGGAAGCCATCCACCGAGAGGTAAATTGGTCAACATAAAGGGCCAGATTTATTTTTTGAAAGTTAAAATACATCAATTAAGGGGAAGTATCAAAATTTGAGAAAACAATCATTGTGTGCTGTATCCTCATTTATTATAAGAAGCAGATATAGGCCAGCAACTCTGCCAGGCAACTCCGAAACCAACATCAATTGTAATTGCCGAAACTGACTTATAGACCTAGGAAACTAAAATATATTTGTCTTATTGCTTCTACAGTACTAGTAGCGACAACAAGATCGATCCCACATCTTTATCACAATTAGAGTATCCGTGAGAGACCAGGATCAGGGGAAATTCAGCAAACTGGCTGCAACAGGTGTTTGAAGTGGCTGAGGAAGGGTGGCTGATACGAGTGAAATTGGCACAAAAAGGACAAAGTGTGTCCCAAGGTTCTCAGTCACAGTACTTGGAGGTCTTGGCGCAGGAGGTGGACAGGAGAAAAGAGCTCCTCTATTGACAAGGTGGGTGCGTGTGCGAGAGCAAGGTGGGGAGGGGGCAGCTGCCAGATTGGTTGCAAGTGATGTGACCCCAGTCTGCCATACGCAAGGGCAAGTATAAAGCAACAGCAGTAAAATCATTTATTTTTCAGTGGCACAGTAATACGAGCCATCGAGTGGATAGATTTGGCAAAGGGTTGCACCTAATAGCACACATGTTGTCTTTGGACCTCCAGAGAAAAGGCAGTTAAAATCCAGGCTGCTACATATCATAGAAATAGTGGCCGGTAACAGAAGTATTGCTGCCTCCATCCCGTTCCCTGACCCTGCGCTCGCTCGCTGTATTCCTGCCAAGGGCAGTCTCGTGAATGTCACCAGATCAAACCCAAAGCAGCAAATTATTATTACTATGAAATGGAGACCAGCCCAGAAGATCTTGCAATAGCAATCCAGACTCATGATGCAGAGTACTTCAGGGAATTGTAATTCTATAAAAGTGGCCCATTGCAAGAGTTCCAATAAGCTGCTTCACAGCTGCCATCAAGGTCTTGGACCCAACAATCCCAAAATTTCATCTCACGACCACACTGTGGGTCATGACCCATGGTTTCAGAATCTCACTGCAAAGACATTGGGAGCAGTGAGCCATTGCGGTCCACGTAAGCAGTGTCTCCCCAAGTATTTGGATGCAGTCCAAGGTGTTTAATGATCTCACATGTGTGCTTAAGATTGGTGAATGCATCATCAAATACCATGAACTGGTTTCTCCATTGCCCAATGCTGATATCATAGTCGTCGATCGGGTGGAGAAACGACTCAGACTCCCAAATCGGGGCCGGCACCTGTTTAACACCGGTTAGCCATGCTCCGCCCCTCGGAAATGGCATAATCGTGTCGCGCGCTATTGTAACGGCGTTGGTGCGTCATCTGCAGGCCCTCCCATGATGCTCCACCCCCGATAGGCCAAGTTCCTGATGGCAAAGGACACATATGGTCTCAGCGGTCAGGAACCATGGGGGGGGGGGGGGTGTCGGCTGTGGACTGTGTCCAGCGCCGCCACATTTGAGTGGGATCCATGCCGCTGATCAGGGAGTCTTCCGCGAGGGCTGGGGGTGTCCTGTCGGGTGGTGGATTGGGTCCGTGCACAGCCAGTGCCATGTCATACAGCACGATCGCTGCATGACATTCGCCGTGCGCATGTGTGGCCAGGGACGCGGGAAATCTTCAGCCATTTTTGTTTGGCGCGACTGCTGCAGATCATCAGCCGTGTGCATGTGCGGCCAGGGACCTGGCCATTCTCGGCACGGGAGCCGTAAATTTCACCCAGTGCTGCTGCTAGCCCCTCACTGGTCGCATTATTGGCGAGGGGTCGACACTGATTTTTTTGGTCGTAAACCTCCCGCAAATTCTCCATTCGATCCGACACTTAGCCACTGAAATGAAGAATCCAGCTTCTTACCTTTGTAAATTTACCATTAGCCTCACACATCACTCCAGGTCATGAACCCCGCCTTCACTCACCTACTACCATTCTCCAGCAATCACACCTTATTCTTCACATTCATAACCTCACCTTACCCTCACATGCTTAGCATTGCTGCAAGTCTTACACCCACATCTCACAGCTTGCACACGTTGTTGAGATGTTCAACAATGACAAGCGCATCATTCAAACACATTCCTCCACACTGACTGACAAACTCACTTCTTGCAGGCAGGTGGTACATAACCACAGGCTTCAATTCATAATCATTGGAGTTGAGGACAGCTATGTGGATTGAGCAGGCCAAGCTGGCCATCACTGGAGTGGCCATGACTGAGGCTACGGCCAGCGATGGGGCTAAAACACGGAAGATGTTTCCACCTACTCTAACTCATCACATTCCATTTCCCTTTCATCTCACCATTTTTCTGATTTACAAAATGTCAATAGTATAAGCACGCACCTCTTGCTTTCCTCTTCTTCGCTCACTGCAACCCTACCCTTATATCGCTCTCCTTTTAGACAGACAGCAGTGCAGGAGCGTAAAGTCCAAGAGGAATAAGAGAGTGATGATGAAGAAGAAACACCTTCACTCAATCACACACAAATATAATAATAATAAATCTTTGTCACAAGTAGGCTTACATTAACACTGCAATTAAGTTACTGTGAAAAGGCCCTAGTCACCACATTCTGGCACCTGTTCGGGTGCACGGAGGGAGAATTCAGAATGTCCAAATTACCCAACAGCACGTCTTTAGGAACTTGTGGGAGGAAACCGGAGCACCCAGAGGAAACCCACGCAGACACAAGGAGAGCGTGCAGATTTCGCACAGACAGTGACCCAAGCCGGGAATCGAACCTGGGGGTCCCAGGTCAATGGGGCATGGTGGTCAATGAAATGCTTGGTGCATTCACAGACCTGCCAGAAAGCTTGCCATACAAAAATGAGCATGGAGGAGTCCTGCCTCAACTTAGCAGAGGGTTTTTCATGGAGTTCAGAACCCATCCTTTCCAGAATGCAGGTGGAGGCCAATTCAATGAGAACACTTGCAGACGGAACCATTGTGCGGTACATGGTCAATGTCTCAACTTGCACTGCAGCTGGGAGATGGCATGATGAGAGTGCAAGTATGCTATGTTTTTATGAGCTCCAACTCTGGTTATCTTTGTTTTACCCTTGTGCACATTCCTTTTATGTCTTTTTTCAGTTTACACAGCTTTCACTACGTGCCGGGATTTGTTGATCAATGTTTTAGCATTGAGTGGAGATGATAGGCTTTAATCATCATTGATTCGTGGCAGTTGGGAGGGAGTTGGAGTGGGGCCTAGTATTGGGTTGTGCCTTGGTGAGGTTTCCACCTGGATGATATGGTGCACACTGACGGATGATGGTTGCTACCATGAAGGTGATCTGTCTGATAGTCTTGGCTCTGCGATGCAGGATGTCTGGCTCTGCGCTGCAGGATGTTAAAGCCCAATTTCAAGAGTTGCAAGCCATTTTTATGGAGGTGCAGCACACGAGAAGGTTCTTGTAGCAGTGAGAAAGAGCACTGCCTCTGGTGTCAGCCTGCCTCCACACAGTTGAGTTTCTTTTGCAGGCTTGTCATCCATCCTGAGGAATTCAGGTGAGGACAAGTGGAACCAGTGAGGAGCACGATAATGTCTCCAGTGAGGAGGTGAGTTCCTAGCGAAGTTTGAGCTATCTGGCATCCAGATCTAGATACGCATAATAAAAGGTCGCACACAGTTCCCGCGCGCGTGTTGTACCCCTTCTGCTTGACGGCACGGGTTGGATGCACCGAAGAGTTGAACCAGGTATCTGATTACTTGTTTGGAGGGAAGCCATTTGTCCTCTGTCAGACACATGCAGTGCTGACCGGCGACTCCCAGCAGTCTGTCCCGAGGGTCTGGGCAGCTTGATGTCCCGGGAATCTTGATCCGGATGCTCAAATTTGATGGAGCACATTTAATCCAGTCTCAAAGGCTGGGGTTGGATTGGCTTTCCAACCTCTGGTCATGTGTGAACCTGTTCCTGTTGTCAGTCAAGGGGGTTTGCAGTTGCCAGAGCTCGATGGGCTGTCCCCTACTGCTGGAGTCCAGGCAGTTAACCACCTGGGCTTGGTCAAGTAGGCATGTTAGAAGTAATGAGTTTTGTGTTAAGTGCTTTCCATTTCAGATCCTGCTTTATCCTGGTTGGCTACTTTCTTCTTAGCCAGTGGAGTCTCTTTATCCTGATGACTGGCTCATTTTTCAGTTGTTATCCAGGAATTTAATCATGTTGTTGACTGTTAATGTTGTCAATTTATTGGTTTGCAGGGAAGTAAAGATTTTGGGTTTGATGTCCTGCACTGTTGGTTATCCTGATTAAATAAGGTTTATCATGTTAGGCGGAATATTGAGTTTGGGATTTGTGCAGTTTCTTTATCCTAATACATCCTTGGGGAGAGGATGAGCAGAGCCAGAATGGGTGGCAAGGTTGGATTTTGGCCTCGCTACGTTTGAAAGAGGGTCCCCCATAGTCAAAGTTGTATATATTTGTTATTTTGGGCCACGCTTTTTTCTTCTTCAGGCCCAGGCAGACTGTGTATTGTCCTGTTGAGGTCTGGGGTTTGTTGGACTTTCATTTCTCCTCGCATTGATCTTCCTCTTTGACTGTTCTAACTGCTGCCAGAGCTTGGGACGCAGGCCGGTCTGAATATCTTTGATTTGGTGGTCGGTGGTTTCTCCCAAGATGGTTCCTTTTTCTCTTCTGTCGGGACGTATGGTATTGGTTCGGTTGTTGGTATGTGTATTGGATGGTTTGGGGGGGAACTGAACAGCCTAGCCTTGGGAGGGATGGAAGGACTGGGTTGCCACGGGAGTCCTTGGAAATAGTTCTCCGATCTTTTTTTCCCCTCTTTGTGCCGGTGCTGGGCTAGGCCAGGCTCAGCATCACGGTCAGTATCCTATCCTGTTGCTTGGGTGAGGGTACTTCTCTTTGGGTATCGTGGGAGAGTCAGATGTGAATAGGTACACATTCAGAGAGGTGAAGTTTGGGTTAGATTTAAAGGTTGTGTCCAGTTATTAACCTTATTTTTTCATCTTGAGTGTTGAAAAGGGTCCACTTGGTGTTTGGTTGGCTCGCTCTCGTCTTGCTGTAATATCTTATGCGGGGTTTGTGGGTCCGAGGGGTTAGTTCCGACAGTCTTTTTCTTCTGCTTCACTCCTCCTCTGACTTGGAGGGGTTTTGTTGGCTTTGCTTCTCCTCTCTCCGGGACTGGGAGATGAAATTATGGAAGCTCAGACTCTTGCTCTTGTTCTCTTTTTATTTCTATGGGCTAGGCTGAGAGTTACGGTTTGGTTGTGTCCGGTCCCCTCTTTGCCTGTGTTTTTGTCATTTTGCTATCTTGAAGGTTTAGGATGTCTGCCTGTTCCAGTCTTGATGCAAGAAAAGTTTAAATTGCGCTGCAAGTGCTACCCGATTTTCCCTCAGAATTGGGGTTCTCAGGTTATCGTTTTCTTCTTCTGTCATTTTGTGTTGAAGCTGTGGGTGAGATGTAGGCCGAAAATGATGCCTGGTTCCTGTTAAGGTGCAGACAGATTATTCACCTGTGGAAGGAATATGTTGGGGATTTTGTCCCTGATTCATCCGGTCTTAATTGTTCCCATGTACATAATGACTATTGTTTTGTGCTGTACCTCGAGACCTATGGCTATTTTCCTGCTTTTGTTTGAGGTGAATGCTTTGTAACAAAATTGAAAAATCCAATAGACATTTAAAAAAAATTGTATTGCAGCACAAACAGAAGCCACTTTACACCCTAATGCTGCTGTGAAAGCCAAGACGGAGGTCATGCAATATCAGTTCACTGTCACCCAGGTTCAGACAATTGCCATTGTGATTGTGGTGACGAGTATTCAAATGATACTGGGTTTCACAGATGTTGAGTAATCTGTCCTACAGCAGATTACAAAGATTGCTGGGGTGTTGGCAGCAGTGACACAATGAAACACATACCTGCTGTCCTCTCTTAGGATGACAACAGTCAACATTCCACCACTGCCTTACAGCTACCCGTCAACCAGCCAGCCAGATTGTTGCCACCCATGCCGAGGTGGTGCAGTCCAAACTTCTTCTTGAGGTCACTCGCCTCGGCCACCAGCAGCTTTCTCCAGAGAGCTTTAGCACCTTACTGCCAACCACTGGTATTGCAGTCGGATGAGGCAGTCATGGCTATCCCAACAAGAAAGGGGACGTTTTAGTAGCCTCTTCGCTTTCTTCGCCCCCTCTTGAACAGCTACCATATCACAGGTGGAAATGGTAGGATACAACAGATCACAACAAATTGCGATTCGTGATCTGAGAGTACTGCAGGGTTTCTTAAGTTAGCATTGCTGGAGTATTCCAATGGTCTGCTTGATAGCACTAATCTCTGCTGGCCAGGTGTATTTGGATTGCACACTGGAGGATAGGTCAGGTGGCCAGCTGATTGCCTTGTTGTCCAGTCCAACAGCCATCCTCTGGTTTGACTGCTGCCAGGATAGTGAAAATTTGTTGAATGGATTGATACCAAACACACATTCAGGAACGGAAACCTTTTGCAGTTAATATAGAAACATAGAAAATAAGAGTCGGCCATTCGGCCCATCATGCCTGCTCTGCTATTCAATAGGATCATGGCTGGTCCTCTATCTCAATGCCATACTCATGCTCTCTTCCCATATCCCTTGACATCTATAATACCTAGAAAACTATTTCCTTCTTAAATATATTGGACTCCATCCAGCCTTCTGTGGTAGAGAATTCCACAGGTTCCCTACCCTCCGAGTGAAGAACTTTCTCCTCATTCACAGCCCTAAATGGCCTACCCCAATACCTTCAGACTGTGACCCCTTGTTCTAGATCCCCGAGCCAGTGGAAACATCATCCCTGCATCCAGTGTGCCTAACCCTGTCAGAATTGTATACGTTTCAGTGAGAACTCATTCTTTTAAATACTAGAGAATACAGGTCCAGTCATCTCAATCTTTGCTCTGAGGACAATCTCATCATGCTGGGGATTGGTCTACTGAACTTTTGTTGCACATCCCTTATTGTCAGTATATTGTTCATAGACAAGACCAAAACTATACAAACACTCCAGGTGTGGTCTCTCCAAGGCCTGGACAGCTACACCTAGACATCCTTGCTCCTGTACTCGCATATTGAGATACATCTACACATTATGATAGAGCACCCAGAACATTCAAACGGCTCTCTGCACCATGTGGAAGCCCTATATCCTGGCAAAGCTTTGTGTACACTCTGTCTGTTCTCTCTTAGTTGGAGAGAATGCAATTCATTCCCCTCCAGAAATCAGTTCCTTCTGCAGCAGTGGAAACAATGCCTGTGCTACCCTGAAAGGCAAGGCAATTCATGCTCACAGTTGCCTTCACAACCACAGGCATTACCATCCTTGCCCTGCTTGGAGTTGCACGTCTGTCTGCAAGAAGCAGCAGATTTCAGTGAGCACCCCCTTCATAAAATGATGATGGTGAGCCAGTGCAATCCTGATAGTGATGAGTAGTGATACATGGGAAATCCTTTGTACAACTGAGTGGTTTGCAAGGACACTTGAAAAGCCATTAAGGAGCCAGCCATGTAGGGCAAACTAAGTAAAAGTGGCAAGTTCAATTCTCTAAAAGGAATGAGGGAACAAATTAACAAAATGGTGCACACAGGAGTGACAGAAAGGAGCCCAATTCTCTTATACAGTTTATATTCAGAGCAAGAAACCATCAGGATTCCAAGCTAAATGTATACAATAAAAAGTCAAGTATGAGAAGAGTTCACCAAGTTTCTCCATTCAATATTGCAACTTCAAAAGTACATAAATAGTGCCCTTAAATGTAGTAAAACGTTCCAAGGCTTTCTAGCGAAGCAATTATCAAACAATATTTGACAGTATAACAGATATTTTCAACAGATGATGAAAAGGACAGGTAAAAAAGGTAGATTTCATTAAGTGTTAAGAGGAGGAGAGAGAAATAAAGAAAGAAAGAGATAACGAGGTTTTGGGGAGGAAATTGCGGACAGCTGAAAGCACATCATCGATGCTAGAGCAAAGGAAATCATGGATGTGTAAGAGTGCAGAATTAGTCCAGAGATCTTGGAGGGCTGAAAGAGGTCACAGATAGGTGCAGGGACAAAATAATTTGGAATAAAGGATGAGAATTTTTTTAATCAAGGAGTTGCCAGATCAGAAGCAAATGTAGGTCAGAGAGCAAGACTGATCACTGAACAGGACTTGGTGTAAGTTAAGATACAGGCAACAGAGTTCTCTCAAGTACACAAGGGTCATTGAAACATTCAAATCTAGAGATAACAAAGGCATAGATATAGGAACAGGAGTAGGCCATTTTGTCCCTCGAGCCTGTCCCACCATTCAACGAGACCATGACTGAACTGTGGCCTAAATCCATATACCTGCTGTCGGACCATATCACTTAATACCTTTGCTAACAAAAATCTATCTCAGATTTAAAATTAATAAGTGTTCTAGCTTCAACAACTTAGATGAGATACAGTGAAAAGTATTGTTCTGCGTACAGTCCAGGCAGG
This sequence comes from Scyliorhinus canicula, assembly GCF_902713615.1. Taxonomy (NCBI): domain Eukaryota; kingdom Metazoa; phylum Chordata; class Chondrichthyes; order Carcharhiniformes; family Scyliorhinidae; genus Scyliorhinus; species Scyliorhinus canicula. Next base: position 126,912,405 of record NC_052154.1, on the reverse strand, counting down.
TCATTCCATGCATGAAAAACATAGTACATACGATAAATACATAATGTAAATACATAGAGATAGACATCGGGTGAAGCATACGGAGTGTAGTCAGTAGAGAAGATGCGTAAAAAGATCAGTTCAGTCCATAAGAGGGCCATTCAGAAGTCTAGTAACAACGGGGAAGAAGCTGTTTTGAATCTGTTGGTGCGTGTTCTCAGACTTTTGTATCTTCTGCCTGAGGAGGTTGGAAGAGAAAATAATCCGGTGGGAGGGGGGGTCTTTGATTATGCTGTCTGTTTTCCCAAAGCAGTGGAAGGTGTAGACAGAGTCAATGGATGGGAGGCAAGTTCACATAATTGGCTGGCTGTGTTCACGACTCTCTGTAGTTTCTTGCGGTTTTGGGCCGAGAAGTTGCCATACCAAGCGGTGATGCAATCAGATAGGCTTTCTATGGTGCATCTGTAAAGATTTGCAAGAGTTGAAAGGGTGGACTAGGGAAGATTGTTGGTGATGTGTACACCTAGGAATTTGAAGCTATCAACTATCCCCACCCCAACACCATTGATGCAGACTGGGGTGTGTAAGACACTTTGCTTCCGGAGGTCGATGGCCAGCTCCTTAGTTTTGCTGATGCTGAGGGAGAGATTGTTTTTGTTATACCACCCCACAATGTTCCTGATCTCCCTCCTGTCCTCTGACTCCTCATTGGTTGAGACCTGACCCACTACGGTTGTGCCATCAGCAAATTTGTAGATGGAGTTGAAGCCGAATTTTGCCACGCAGTCGCGTGTGTAAAGGGAGTATAGTGGGGGACTAAGTACGCAGCACTGCGGGGCCCCTATATTGAGGATTATTGTGGGGGAGATGTCGTTGTTTATCTTTACTGACTGTGGTCTATGGTTCAGGTAATCGAGGGATCCTTTTGCAGAGGGAGGAGCCAAATCCTAGGTGGAGTTTGGGTATGAGCTTGGCTGGGATTATGGTGTTGAAAACAGAGCTAGTGTTAATGAATAGGTGTCTGACACAGGAATCCTTGGACTGCTGCTTGTGGGAGAGAGTTCCAAACCTCTACCACCCTTTGCATAAAAAGGAGTGCTTCCTAACATCCCTCCTGAACAGTCTGGCCCCAATTGTTAGAATATGTCCCCTAGTTTTAGAATCTCCAACCAGTGGAAATAGTTTTTTATTTCCCCTGTCTTTTCCTGTTAATATCTTGAAGACTTCGATCAGCTCACCCCTTAACATTCTAAATTCTGGCGAAAACAGGCCTAATTTGTGTAACCTCTGCTTGTAATTTAACCCCTGAGAGCAGCAGCAGGAGATTAGCTGAGGCAAAGGGAAGACAGGTGATGTTAGAGAGGTGGAAATAGCCAGTCTCAATGATGGCAAGCACATGGGGTTAGATGGCCGATCTGATATGGTTCCAATTCTCGATTCCCTTACTGATTAGAAATCTACCTATCTCAGCCTCGAGTATAGTTAACAACCCAGCATCCACAACTCTCGGCAGTAAAGAATCTACAGATTCATTACCCTCAAAGAAGAAATTCCTCCTCATCTCTGTCATAAATAGGTGTCCCGTTACTCTGAAATTATGCCCTCTGATCCTCGATTTTCCCCGCAAGAGGAATCATCCCCATAGCTTGTGTCATAATATCCACTCGTATACAATGAGATTTAGACAGGCAGTGATTGACACACAGGATGATCAATGAACACACAACACAGAACAACTAATCACCAGACAGGACACCACCACTATAAAGCTCACAGGGCATTAAGACTCCCGCTCTTTTCGGGCCCAGATACTGAGATAGTCAGAGTGCACAAGTTAGTGGGCACTATTGCCATGTGGTAGCTAGTAAGTCTGGTCGAGCCAGTAAGAGGTCATCAGTAGGATTCGTAGAGTGTTGTTCATAGTTAAATAAAACAGTGTTGGATCATCTCCGGTGTCAGACGGTTGTATCTAGCTTCCCTGCATCCAGTTGCAGTCGACGCCGAACCAACCTGCCTAACACATCATGGTACCAGAGTGCTATTAATCCTGCCGAACCTACCTCGAGTGAATCTGCAACGACCAGCAAGTGGCCATCCAGCGAAATGGAAAACATCCTCCGCAGCTCCGCATCTCCGGCAACCTCGCCACCAATTGGAAAATCTTCAAGCAAAAGTTCCTCCTGTATATAGAGGCCTCCTACCTCGAGGCAGTATCGGATGCAAGGAAGATCGCGCTATTGCTCTCGACCATGGGGGATCACGCCATCCATATCTACAACTTACTTATGTTTGCCGATGGCGAAGACAAGATGAAGTTCAAAACAGTTCTGCTAAAATTCGACAGCCACTGCGATATTGAGGTGAATGAGAGCTTTGAACGGTACATCTTCCAACAGAGGCTTCAGGGTAAGGATGAAGCTTTTCAGTCCTTCCTGACCCATCTCCGCATCCTGGCGCAATCAGGTAATTACGGCTCGACGGCTGATTCCATGATCCCGGATCAGATCGTTTTTGGGGTCCACTCCGATTCCCTGCGGCAGCAGCTCCTCAAAATCAAACAGCTGACCCTCTCCGTCGCTATCGAGATGTGCGTAGTCCATGGGCATGCCAAGAATGGTTACTCCCACATCAGGGCGGCAGAAACTGCAAAACTGGCATTCCACGAGGCAGAACGGGTGCAGGCCATTGCAAAAATGCAAGACCTGAGTATCGAGGAGAGTGGCCGTTTTGCGTGCTTTTCCCGGGTCCCTACGCATGCGCGCCACGACCGGGTGGAAGACGAGCCTGAAAACCCTAATAATGCGCAGATGCGTACGTCGGCCGACCGCACTGCGCCTGCGCGCTGGCGCACAGAACGCGCCGACATCAGCGTTATGACGTGCCCGAATTGTGGCTCCATCCATTTAAAGCGGCAATGTCCAGCCAACGGACGGCGATGCCTACAGTGTGGGAAGCCTGGCCATTACGTGGCCTGCTGCAGGTCCGCTCCACTGATTATCAGCCAGCGATCCCAGACATGACGCAGAAGTATCTGCTCGGTACAACAAGACATGCAGGATTCTGATCCCGACAGCCCAACGGACCCCGATGCTGACTGCCTCGAGTCTCCATATCGGGTGGGCATCATAACCACATGCGAGCTGGTGTCCACTGCACCTGCAACCATCCTTTCAATCCTCAGTGTGGATCCCGACGAGGAGTGGTGTGCTATCCTCACAGTCAACCAGGCTCGCATTTCACAAGGAAATCAAGGCAACTTTACGATTAGAGATCGTCCGGCCTGACAGGACGTCCCTGCTCGGTGCTCGCGCCTGCAAGCTCCTGAATCTGGTCCAGCGAGTCCATACCATGTCCATGACACCGCCGCAATGCCAGCAATCCTGCCTGTCCAAGTGCCGGCGTCTCCTGCTCCACCTCTGCGGCGATCAACCAGAATTCGGCGCCCGCCTCAAAGACTGAATCTATAGACTTTACTTTTGTAAATTTTGTTCAGTTTGCTCTGTATCTGCACGATAGACACCTTCCCATGTACATATGTTCGTTAACTCACCACTTGTACATAGTCAAGCATATATATACCTTCACGTTCCATATCTTATTTTTAAAAAAAAGGGGAGCTATCATAATATCCACTCATGTATATAATGAGATGCAGACAGGCAGTGATTGACACACAGGATGATCAATGAACACCACAACACAGAACAACCAATCGCCAGACAGGACACCACTATTATAAAGCCATTCCCACTCTTTTCGGGACCCAGATACTGAGACAGTCAGAGAGTGCACAAGTTAGTGGGCACTATTGCCATGTGGTAGCTAGTAAGTCTGGTCGAGACAGTAAGAAGTCATCAGTAGGATTCGTAGAGTGTCAACCCACAGCTGAACATGTACAGCAGTTTATAGTTAAATAAAACAGTGTTGGATCATCTCCGGTGTCAGATGTTTGTTTCTAGCTTCCCTGCGTCCAGTTGCAGTCGACGTCGAACCAACCTGCCTAACACATCAGCATGTACCTTGTCAAGTCCCCATCTGACTCAATAAGGTTGCCTCTCATTCTTCTGAACTTCAATGAGTACAGGCCCAACCAACTTAACCTCTCATGAGAAAATCTTTCCATACCTGGAATCAACCTCGTGAATCTTCACTGGACTGCCTCCAATTCCAATATAACTTTCCTCAGTTAAAAGGACCAAAACTGTTTGCATTATTCCAGGTGTGGCCTAATTTATGCTTTGTATAGTTTTAGTAGGGCTTCCCTATTTTTATTCTCCATTCTCTTTGAAATAAATGCCAAAATCTCACTTGCCTTCCTAATTCCCTGAACTTGTATGCTAGTTTTTTGTGATTTGCACAGGACCCCCAAATCACTGTGCTGCAGTGTTCTTTAGTATTTCTCCATTTAAATAATATTCAGCTCCTTTATTCTTCCTACCAAAGTGCATACGTTCATATTTTCCTACATTATCTTACATCTGCCAGGTTTTTGCCCACTCATCTAACATGTCTATATTTCTCTGTAGAGCCTTTGTCTCATCCTCACCACTTGCCTTCCCACCCATTTTTGTGTCATCCGCACACTTGGCAATAGTATATTCACTTCCCTCATCCAATGCATTAATATATATATGTATATATATTGTAAATTGTGCCGTAGCATTGATCCCTGCGGCACTCCACTAGTTGCAGGTTGCCAACCTGAAAATGCCCCTCTTATTCCAACTCTGTGCCTTCTATCAGTTAATCAATCCTCTATCCATACTAATATACTACCCCCAACATCATGGACTCTCATCTTACTAAGTAGCCTTTTGTGTGGTACCTTACCGAACATCTTTTGGAATTCCAAGGATATTACATCTACTGGTTCCCCTTCATCTACCACCTCAAAAAATTCTCATAATTTTGTCAGGCATGATTTCCCCTTTATGAAGCCATGCCAACAATATTCTGCATTTCTAAATGCTCTGCCATTACATCCTTTATAATACTCTGACATTATCCCAATGACAAGTTAAGCTAACTGGCCTATTGTTACTTGCTTTCGCCTTCTTTTTTTTTTTGAATATAGGTGTTACATTGGCAGTTTCCCAACCCTTTGGAACTTTTCCAGAATTTAAGGATTCTAGAAAGATTACTACCAGTGTATCCACTGTAGCTGCCTACTTTAATATTATGGGATGCAACCATCAGGTCCCGGGGACTTATCGGCCTCGAGCCCCATTAGTTTCCCTAGTGCTTGTTATTGTATTTATTTCTACCCCCCCCCCCCCTGATTATTTAGTATTATTGGAATGTTAGTAGTGCTTTCCACCATGAATATTGACATGAAGTATTTGTTTAACTCCTCCACCATTATCTGGTTCCCCATTATTGTTTCCCCAGTCTCATTCTCTAAGGGGCCTATGTTTACTTTGGCCTCCCTCTTCCTTTTTATATCTTTAATACAGCTCTTGCTGTCCATTTTTTAAATACTTGCTAGTTTACCCTCAGTTTATCTTCTCCATCGGTTTTTTTTTGATCATCATTTGTTGTTTATTTTAAAAAAGCTTTCCCAATCCCCTGACTTACCATTAATCTGTGTGTCACATTATAGGTCTTTTCTTTCAGTTTCATATTATCTTTCATTTCCTTGGTTAACCATGGTTGACTTAACCCCTTCCTAGGATCCTTCTTGGGATTTATCTTTGTTGTGAGTCATTTCCTGCTAAACCTCTTTCCCAGTCCAGTCCAGTCAACTCTGCCCTTATTCCGTCATAATTACCCATATTTCAGTGGAGCACAGTTGTTTCTGACCCAAGTTTCTCACTCTCAAATTGAACGCTAAATTCTACCATGCTATGGCCACCGCTTACTAAGGGATCTTATACTCAAACTTGTTTACTGAACCTGCCATATTATACATTACTAAATCCAAAACAGCCTGATCCTTGGTTGGATCCACAACATATTGTTCAAGGATACTGTCCTAAATACACTATGAATTCTTCCTCATGACTACCTCTGCCGAGATTTTCCCAATCTACATGGAAGATTAAAGTCACCTATGATTAAGTACTGCTTTTTTTACATGCCTTTATTATCTCCTGATTTATTCTCCGTCCTGCAGTGGAGCTACTGTTAGGAGGCCTATAGACTTACTCCCGCCAGTGCCTTCTTCCTCTTGTTATTTCTTATCTCCACCCATATGCATTCTGCATCTTCCCAGATGAAGATCATTTCTTGCTATTGTACTTATTCCATCTCGTACTAACAAAGCTACCCCACCACCCTTTCCTTCCTGTTTGTCCTTCCGAAAAGGTGTGTTTTTTGGATGATAAATGCTCCCAATACGTTAAATTCACTGAATTATCTGACAGATATTCCCTTTCTCAAGTTTGGCACTAGACCACTTTTGAATATTTTCAATTTCCACTTTCTAATTCATTTTTGAATTCAGATCCATAATGAATTAAGATTGACCCACATGGATTTCCACAATTTGGCTAAATCAGTCATTTTTGTGTCACTTCAAGTGCAAATAAAATCCACATAAATAGCTCAGGAAATGGCTCGGAGCAGTAAAGTTATATAGAATAATAGAACATAAAAACAGATCACCTTCTCGGCCTCCCCTGGCCCCAGACTTGTATTCCCACAAGATTGGCCTGGCAGGAAAGCTTTCCCATCCAGGCCTTTGATTAAAATAACAAATGAACCCCAATTACAGCATCACAGACCAAGCCACATATTTGAAGGCGATAATATTAAAATCTGCAGGGACAGCATGGGATCTTGGCAGGCAGATCAAGCTAAACCCGACAGTGCACAAACCTAGTGTCCTGACTTTCAAAGTTCAGCTGTAGTCCATCATCAAAATTATCTACTTCTACCTCCATATCAGGCAACTCCATTTCTACCTAACCAGTAAAGTAAGCAAAGTTGCCATAGTCCCAGATGACAAAAGGCTGCTTTCCCCTTTGAGGAGAGCTGACTGGTGGTGATTTAACCTGAGGATCCACACACCTCAGGCAAGGGGCAAGGTTGAGAAGGCATGCCTTCATGAATAACCTCAGCCAGTACAGGAATTGAACCCCTGCCGTTCGCATCGCTCTGCGTCACAGAGAAACAAAGAACAGTACAACACAGGAACCGGCCCCTCAGCCCTCCAAGCCTGCGCCGATCATGATGCACATCTAAACTAAACTTTTCTGCACTTCTGAGATCCATTTTCCTCTATTCATGTATTCATGAAACAGCTGTCCAGCCAACTGAGCTAAACCGGCCCTCAATACCGCTTCTGAAACCCTGGTTTATTTGTCTGGAGATTCAACCTGGTCCATAAACTTCACTCTTAATATGCTTCAACTCTTCCACAACTATTCTTAAAAACAGAATTCACACCAAATCCTGCTCATCTCCCACTCCCATGATTTTTCCCTTTTGTGGCTCCCTATTGTTAGATGCAAGAATAGCAAAATTCCTCTTGCTTGAAAATGATTCCACATAATTATTCTAACCTACTCCAGTCCTATTTTCTGCGCATACCCTTCACTTTTCCAGCACTGGTGCTGCTGCAATGTTTTTCCTGCACAGAGTCGAAATGACCTGCCTTCACCTGAACAAAGTACAACATAGCAGTCCTCCCCTACATCACTGGTAACGGCAAGTCAATTTGACTATCTTCTCATCTTCCTAGTTTTGAGACCACCTTCATGTTTACCCCTTTGACAGCACCTCTTGGTCCACTCCCTTCTTTCCACCAGTGAAGAACTTATAGGATGTCCTAATCTGTAAAAATATTGATACAATTCACAGTGCAGAAGGCGGCCATTCAGACCATCAAGTCTGCACCAATCCTTCTAATGAGCACCCTTGCCCACTTCCCCTATCCCCATAACCTAACCTGCACATCCCTATATACTAAGGGACAATTTATCATGGCCAATCCACCTAGCACACACATCTTTGGACTGTGGGAGGACACCAGAGCACCTGGAGGAAACCCACACAGACATGGGGAGAATGTGCAAACTCCACACAGTCACCCAAGGTCGGATTTGAACCCAGGTCCCTGATGCTGTGAGGCAGTAGTACTAACCACTGTGCCACCGCACCACCCCTGTTGTCAGTTGTCAGAGTGCCAGCAGAAACTGGGCCAGAAACTAAAACTAACTTAGTCTTGTGAAATTATAGTAAAAAAAAAGGAGACATTTATCACAAGGTTTATTTTCCAAACAACACCATTAATTAGAATGATTTTAATTGACTCATTGTCAATGGCAACTTTGATTAAATGTGCCCTGACAAAAACAGTGCCTCTGCTGAGTTACTGAAGTTATTATTTAAAAAAAGGAAACTCTGTAATCTTAAATCAATTTATTTAACAAAAGGATTGGTAGGGAAGCACCCGACCCGACTGGATGTATTTAGAAGCAATTAGTCATAATGGTGTTCTGGACCATTACCCATGAACCTGATAAAGGTGCTTGCTTATTTCAATGGTCTTCAACTATAATTGCACTCTGCCCACAGAGAGAGTAGAGTGGCCATTAAAATTTCAGAAAATGCAATTAATCATTTCTATAAAAAAGTGAACACAAAATAAAACTTTAATGTGACCATTTCTCCAGGAATTCTTTGGAAATGTTATCCATTAAATGAGCATCTGAAACTAATTGTTTAGAGATGTAATATTTAATTTAACCCTCAAGGTATACTAGTTATCATTCCTATCTGCTCAGAGACATGAGCACAAATACAGGTTTCTAGTTACTTAACACCCTACTCTAGAAAGCACTAACAATCTTTATGGTTTTGCCTTTCACCGGCTTAACTGAAACATAAACCATATAGGAGAATACTCCAGAGGAGTGCAACTTCAGATACCACAGAAATCACTATTGTTGACCTCCACCTTGGGATGAACATCCAAGAATTAACCAAACATGTGGTTTAAATTAGTAATGGATAACGCCAAGGCATTGATATTCTTGACATTGAGAATCACAGTACAAAGAAGCTGAGGATTATAGAAAAATTCTAATGTAGCAAAAAGAGAAGATATTACACGTTTTAAATTTAAATTTATCATGTGTCCCGAGGTAGTGATAAGTATTGTTCTGCATACAGTCCAGGCAGATTGTTCCATATATGAAAAATATAGGACATACAATAAATACACAATATAAATACATAGACATCTGTGAAACATACGATACTACAATAGAGAAGATGCGTCGAGAGATCAGTTCAGTCCATAAAGGGCCGTTCAATAGTCTGGTGATAGAAGGGAAGAAGCTGTTTGAGTGTGTTAGTGCATGTTCTCAGACTTTTCCCATCTCCTGCCCGATGAAAGAAGTTGGAAGATAGAATAACCCGGGTGGGAAGGGTCTTTGACTATGCTGCCTACTTTCCCCAGGGCAGCGGGAGGGAATACAGTATGTAGTATTCTACAGTGATTGTTCTCTTAAATCCTAGTTCTCACATTAATTGTAATTAACTTATAAATTAAGTCGAAATAGGGGTGCATGATGATAAAACCGTGCACGTCTGTTGTTACACAGCTTGAAACTTCATAGGGTATACTCGTAACGCTAATTTAGAAGTTTTCAAGGCACGCATGTTAAATCGTGATTGTGCAATATGCAGTAGTCGAGTTAATTGGTAAACCAGTAAGCGATAAACAGCGGTAGGACCCTGGGAATTACACGGAACGTCACATAGAGAATAAAACAATGGTGTAATTCGGAAACAAAATTCCACATCCACAGGTCGGCTCTGCATCCACAGCCCCTCGGGGTGGTGACATGCTACCTGACTGCACTCGGCAGGTGCACTGCGCAGCCTCCCCCACCCCCGCCACCACCTCACCTCCCGCCACTGAGGGGCTGTGGAAATCTCAGTCCACCGGCCAGACAATGATTACCTGGAATAGGGAGACACTGCCCACCAGCAGCATCAGAGCATTCCGCCACCTTGGTTCCATCCCGCTCCAGGGAACGACGCCAACTGCAGCGAAACTTTCCTTCCACTTTTTCCCTTTCCGTCTTTCAGCTCACGAGATTCGGTGCGGCCGACTTTGTCAACTTTTTTATTTCAGAAAGTAACAAACTTCATTTTGATGTTTGGAAAGTCGCAGCCCATAATGTCCGCCGAGTGTGTTAAGACACTGACCTGGGCTGGAAGAAGGAAGAAAGTTTAATTAAATAGAGGGTGGGGCCCAATCGCTGAAACGTCAGAGAAACATTCCGAGCACTGACCTGCTGGAAGTTCAGGCTGCACAAACTCCCCTTCAACCGGCCGGGCTGGCCGAATAAACAGTGAAGTTTACTTGGGACCTTGTTAGTTAGCGATTGTCTGAAGTAAAATGTTAAGACTCAGGTTTCCTCCAATCGTTTAAACTGTAAATATACCGTTTCATCTGAAATGGCTTGAAAATAAATGGCATTTGACATCCCAACACCGGGCTGTTATCTGGCAAAATTTGACACTGAACTACATAAATGTTAGGACGGGTGACGACAAGTTTTGCTGAAGTGGTGGATCTCTTGTGGGGAATCCAAAACATAAATCCAATCAAAGATTTGAGGAGAGAGTGGGAGGAGGATCTTTGAAACATAAACACTGGCAGAAACCAGTTTGGCGGAAATGTCCTATTTCTGTCCAGTAAACTATGTAATTAAAGGAGTAGTTTACAGGAGAAAATGTATTTCTTTAAGGCCTAGGCAGCTGGAGACATTACTGTCAATGGCAGAGGGATGGAAATCAGGGACCAGAATTGTTGGTGTTCAGAGATGAGAGGTTATTTAGGCTGGTTGGGGAAAGTTTCCGATACTTGGGGATACAGGTGGCACGAGACTGGGGCAGGTTACATAAGTTAAATTTGACCAGAGTGGTGGAACAAATGAAGAGGGAGTTTCGGAGATGGGATGCACTCCGACTATCACTTGCGGGGAGGGTGCAGACGGTAAAGATGACAATCCTCCCAAGACTCCTGTTCATTTTTCAGTGTCTCCCGATCTTTATCCCATGGTCCTTCTTCAAAAGGACCAGCAAAATCATTATGAGCTTTGTCTGGGCGGGAAAATCCCCACGGGTGAGGAAGGCAATGCTGGAAAGGAACCGAGGCGGGACTGGTGTTGCCGAATCTGCTGGTTTAGCTCACTGAGCTAAATCGCTGGCTTTTAAAGCAGACCAAGCAGGCCAGCAGCACGGTTCAATTCCCGTACCAGCCTCCCCGGACAGGTGCCAGAATGTGGCAACTAGGGGCTTTTCACAGTAACTTCATTGAAGTCTACTTGTGACAAGCGATTTTCATTTCATTTAATTTCATTACTGGACGGCTAACATAGCCATGATAAGGAAATGGATGGTGGATACGGGGTCTATTTGGGAGCGGGTGGAGGCGGCTTCATGCTGGGGCACCAGCTTGGCAGCCCTGGTCACGGCTCTTCTACCGCTTTCGCCGGTCAGGTACTCCACAAGCCCGGTAGTGGGGGTGGCCCTGCGGATATGGGGCCAGTGGAGGAAACGTATAGGGGAGGTGGGTGCGTCAGTCTAGGTTCCAATATGTGATAATCATCGATTCGCCACTGGGAACATGGATGGTGGGTTTTGAAATGGCGGTGGGCGGGGGTGAGGAGGGTGGGCGAAATATTCCTGGAGGGGAGCTTTGCGAGCTTGAGGGCGTTACAGGAGAAATTTGGGCTGGTAAGGAGAAATAACTTTAGGTACTTACAGATGCGGGACTTTATACGCAGACAGGTCCCATCCTTCCCACGCCTCCCGCCAATAGGGATCCAGGACAGATAGTCTCTCGAGGAGAAGGAGGAGAGGGTAGAGTCTCGGATATCTACAAGGTGCTCATGAAGGGGGAAGACTCCTAGACGGAGGAACTGAAACTCAAATGGGAGGAGGAACTCGGCGGGGAGATGGAGGACAGGGTATGGGCGGAAGCCCTGAGTAGGGTAAACTCAACCACAACATGTGCCAGGCTCAACCTGATTCAGTTTAAGGTCGTTCACCGGACCCACATGATGGTGGCTCAGATGAGCAAATTCTTTGCGGTAGAGGACAAGTGCGCAGGATGCGCAGGAGGACCAACGAAACACGTATACATGTTTTGGGCATGCCCTAAGCTTAGGGGGTACTGGGAGGGATTTGCAGGTGTCATGTCCCGGGTACTGAAAACAAGGGTATGATGAGTCCAGAGGTGGCAATGTTCGGGGTTTCGGAAGACCCGGGGATCCAGGAGGAGAAAGAGGCTGATGTTCTGGCCTTTGCTTCCCTGATATCCCGGCGACGAATACTGCTGGCATGGACTGACTCAAAACCGCCGAAGACCGAACTATGGCTTTCGGACATGTGAGTATCGAAAAAAATCAAGTTCGCCTTGAGGGGATCTGTATTGTACTGGGGTTCGCCCGAAGGTGGCAACCATTCATCGACTGCTTCGCAGGAGATTGAACGTTAGGAGGGCCGGGGCGGGGGGGGGGGGGGGGGGGGGGGGGGGGGGGGAGAAGGGGAAGGTTAGAGTAAAGTAGGAGGGACAAATAGGCCGGTAGTGTTTATGGGAGAGGAGCGGTTATGTGCTCTATGGTTTGGTTGAAGTGTTGGTTTTCCATTGTTGTTTGCATATTTCTGTAATCTGTAACTGTTTACAATGCCAAAAAATACCTCAATAAAATTGTTTGTTAAAAAAAAAGAGATGAGAGAAGGTTGTAGGGCTGAACGAGATTACAGCCATAGAGAAAGCTGTGACCAAGGATGGATTTGAACACTAGGATGAGAATTTTAAATTTGAGGCATTGTCAGGCCTGGAGACAATTCAAGTAAGCACAAGGATGACAGCTGTGCAGGTCTTAGTGCGATTCATGATACGGGCCGCAGTGTTCTGGATGAATTTATGTTTGCAGAGAGTGGAAGGTGGTGCACTGGGCAGGAGTGCATTGGAATAGTTGAATCTGCAGATAAAAAAAGGCTTCAGCAGCAAAAGGAGGATATTGGCAATGTTCTGGAGGTGTAAGTAAGCAGGCATATAGGATTAGAAACCGCGATCAGTGTCAAATAGGACACTCAAGGTTGTGAACATTCTGTTTCAGCCTTAGAATGTGGCTGAGATACCCTCAATTACGACACAGGAGAGAAGATAGGTAATTCAAAGGCTTTAATCATCAAAGCACTGAACAGCAGCCGAGAAGTGTGCTCATCACATGCTGCCGAGTGAGCCTCATCTTATATACCGTTTCCTGGGGGCGGAGCCAGAGGCGGAGTCCCCCAGGGTTCCAAGCCCGGTCTTAAAGGGCCAATGCATTAAAGGTAAGGTGCTGTTACAGCAGCTACTGATACCATTCATCACATTCACCCCCTGTTTAAAAAAAACACCTAGTCCGTCGGGGGTCAAGTGGAGTTATAAATTCAGTCTTGTGGGTGGTTTGACCGTCCGTGCTGACTTTCTCCGCTCCGGTGGTGGTGCCGTGGATACGGTTGGTTTCGATGCTGGTATATCCGGGAGCACGGTTGCCTGAGCCTTTGCCCGCCTTGGAGCGGGGGGGTATCGGCGCTGTCGGGGTCGGCAGTCGGTGCGGGGAGGGGAGCGTCGGTAGGGGGGGGGGAGTCGGTGGGGAAAGCGTCGGGTCGGTGGGTGAGCCAGTGGGTGCCAGATCTCGCAGGGAGACGGTATCCTGCCTGCCGTTGGGGTGCTCGACATAGGCGTATTGAGGGTTCGCGTGTAGCAGTTGGACCCTCTTGACTATGGGATCCATTTTATGGGCTCCTCACGTGTCTCCGGAGTAGGACTGGTCCCGGAGTCGTCAGCCAACATGGAAGCAAGACCCCAGAGGTGGACCTCCTGGGGAAGACAAACAAACGATTGTGAGGGGTCTCGTTCATGGCTGTACAGAGGAGCAACCTAATGGAATGTAGGGCATCGGGTAGGACCTCCTGCCAGCGGGCGATTGGGAGACTCCTTGACCGTAGGGCTAGAAGGACAGCCTTCCAAACTGTTGTGTTCTCCTTCTCCACTTGCACGTTTCCCCGCGGGTTATAGCTCGTCGTTCTGCTCGAGGCGATGCCCTTGCTGAGCAGATATCGACGCAGCTCATCGCTCATGAATGATGTACCCCGGTCGCTGTGGATATAAGCGGGGAAACCAAACAGTGTGAAGATGCTGTGCAGTGCCTTGATCACGGAGGTGTTGGAACCAACAATTCTACGGACACGTGCTTGTAGGATTAGAATAGCGGTTTTAATATACTCACAACAGAGCCAGCCTATTAGCCATTGAACTTTCGGTGAATTGGCCGGCTGACCATGTGACACTGATCTTTTATACAGCAGCTTCCGGGGGAGGAGTCCTGGGCAGAGCCAAGGGAGAAGCCCCGTACAACTAGAGCATTCCCAGAGCTACTCCCCCTGGAGGACAGGTAGTGCAACTGCACTTACAATACAAACACATGTATATACAGGTTATAATCCGGTGTGAATCACATTCACCACATTCACCCCCTGTGAAAAAAATCGAGTCCAGCGGGGGTGGTGGCTCACAGAGTTAGTCTGCCCGGTGGATGAATTGTTCTTTTCGATCTGCAGAGCACCGGGGTTGCAGCCTCTTGCGGTGGCTGTGTGGGTGTTGAGAGCTGGGGTACGATGGCAGACTCCGGGGCGGGTCTCGTCCGAACTTTATACACCTCTGGCTCGACCGGAGGCTGGGGGTGGGCTGGTTCTGGCGCGTGGAACCGGTGGGGTGAGCTTGCGAAATCGGGGGCGCGAGGGGGCGGCAGCATAGGGAACAGGGTAAGGGGTTCCTCAGCGGGGGGTAGGGGGGGGCTGGATCCAGCGGGTGCCAGGTCCCGAAGGGATACTGTGTCCTGGCGACCGTCCGGGAACTCCACGAATGCGCACTGGGGGTTGGAATGGAGGAGGTGCTCCTTTTCAACAAGGGGGTCAGTTTTGTGCCCCCTGACGTCCTTCCTCAGGAGGACCGGGCCTGGTGTCCTCAGCCACGCCGGAAGTGAGACTCCTATGGTAGTGCCCCGAGAAAAAACGAAGAGTCGCTCCTGAGGGGTTTGATTTGTAGCTGTACAGAGGAGGGATGTGATTGCGTGGAGCGCGTCTGGGAGGACTTCTTGCCATTGGGAGACTTGGAGTTTTCTAGACCGGAGGGTCAGTAGGACGGTCTTCCAGACCGTCGCGTTCTCCCTCTCCACCTGCCCGTTCCCCCTGGGGTTGTAACTGGTAGTCCTGCTCGAGGCGATGCCCTTGTCGAGCAGGTACTGATGCAGCTCGTCGCTCAGTACCAGCCTCCCCGGACAGGCGCCGGAATGTGGCGACTAGGGGCTTTTCACAGTAACTTCATTGAAGCCTACTCGTGACAATAAGCGATTTTCATTTTTTCGTTTTCATTTCATAAAGGACGAACCACGGTCACTGTGCACGTAGCTGGGGAAACCGAATAGGGTGAAGACACTATGCAGGGCCCTAATGACTGTGTGGGAGGTCATATCAGGGCATGGAATGGCAAAAGGGAATCGGGAGAACTCATCGATGATGTTGAGGAAATAAATGTTCTTGTTAGTGGAGGGGAGTGGCCCTTTGAAGTCGATCGCAAGGCGTTCAAAGGGCCTAGAAGCCTTGACCAGGTGGGCCCTGTCTGGTCTATAGAAGTGCGGTTTTCACTCTGCACAGATCGGGCAGTCCCTGGTGATCGCTTTTACCTCCTCGTTGGAGAAGGGCAGGTTTCAGGCTCTGATGTAGTGGGCGAGCCGGGTGACCCCTGGATGGCAGAGATCAACGTGGATGGCTTTCAGATGGCTGATCTGCGCGCTGGCACATGTCCCGCGGGATAGGGCATCCGAGGGCTCTTTGAGCTTCCCCGGTCGATATTTAATATCGTAACTATAGGTGGAGAGTTCGATCCTCCACCGAAGGATTTTATCAATTTTTATTTTGCCCCTTTGCAAGTTGTCAAACATAAAGGCAACCGATCGTTGGTCAGTGATGAGGGTGAACCTCCTACCTGCGAGGTAGTGCCTCCAGTGACGAACAGCCTCCACGATGGCTTGTGCTTCCTTCTCAACTGAGGAGTGTCGGAGTTCTGAAGCGGATAGGGTACAGGAGAAAAATGCAACGGGCCTCCCTGCCTGATTTAAAGTGGCTGCGAGAGCTACCTCTGAGGCGTCGCTCTCAACCTGAAAGGGAGTGGATTCATCCACCGCCCGCATGGCTGCTTTGGTGATGTCCTCCTTGATGCAGCTGAAGGCCTGGCGCGCCTCAGCTGACAGGGGAAATCGTGGATAAGTGTGAGGTCAGGCATTTTGGTCGGAAAATTTGGAAGGCAACATATTATTTAAATGGAGAGACTTTGGGGTGCTCCGATGCAGGGGGATCTGTGGGTCCTTGTTCATGAGTCGCAGAAAATGAACATGCAGGTCCAGAAGACGATAAAGAAAGTGAACGGAATGTTGGCATTTATAGCAAAAGGAATTGAGTGTAAAGGCAAGGAAGTGTTGTTGCAACTATACAAGGCATTGGTGAGACCACACCTGGAATATTGTGCACAGTTTTGGTCCCCTTATTTAAGAAAAGATGTAGTAGCATTGGAGACAGTTCAGAGGATGTTCCAAGTTGATCCAGATATGAGGGGTTTGTCATATGAAGAGCGATTGAACAGTTAAGGCTTGTACTCTCTGGAGTTTAGAAGAATGATGTGCAATCAAATTGAGGTACACAAGATTATAAAAGGTATGGATAAAGTAGACGTGGAGCGGATGCTTCCTCTTGTGGGGCATTCTGAAACGAGAGGTCGTAGACTTGGGATAAGGGGTAGCAAATTTAAAATAAAGTTGAGGAGAAACTACTTCTCCCAAAGGGTTGAGAATCTGTGGAATTCATTACCCCAGAGTGCGGTAGATGCTGGGACAGTGAGTAAATTTAAGGAGGAGTTAGACATATTTTTAATTGGTAATAGGTTAAAGGGTTATGGAGAACGGGCAGGACAGTGGAATTAAGGGCAGGATGAGATCAGCCATTATCGAATAGTGGAGCAGACTTGATGGGCAAAATGGCCTAATTCTGCTCCTATATCTTATGAACTAATGATCATCATTTCTTCTTCACAACACCACCAATAATAAGATTAACACCCTCTTCATTTTATTTCTATTTGTGTGGCTTTGTCTTATTCAAGTTTTGGGATGAGAGTGGAAGATCTGGCATTGTTCTCTTTAGAAACTAGTGGTTGAACTGAGATTTGATACAGATATTGAAAATTATGAGGGATTTTGATATTGTAGACAGGGAGAAACAGTTACGACAAGCAAGAAGAGAGGAGAACCAGAGGATATTATAAGGAACAATGGTCTGGATTCACCAGTTTTGGGATAGTGTCCCCATGCTGACGGGAAAACTGTGCGGCGCGATTCTCCGCCCCCACGCCGGGTGGGAGAATAGCGGGAGGGCCTCCCGACATTTTTCACGCCCTCCCGCTATTCTCCCCCCCCCCCCCCCACGCCTGACCCACGCCACGAATCACCGCTCGCCATTTTTTACTGCGAGCGGCGATTCTCCGTGGCCGATGGGCCAAGCAGCCGGCCCTTCATGCCCGTTTCAACACGGCAGCAAACACACCTGCTCGCTGCCGCCGTGAAACGGGTGCCAGATGCCCGTTTGGGGCATCTAGAGGCCCAATTTGGATGGGAGCACCACGACTGTGCTCGGGAGGGGACAGGCCCGCGATCGGTGCCCACCGATCGTCGGGCCAGCGTCCAAAACAGACGGACTCTTTCTCCTCCGCCGCCTGGCAAGATCAAGCTGCCACGTCTTGCCGGGCGGCTGAGGTGAAAGACGGCAACTGCGCATGCGCGGGTTGGCGTTGTCCAACCTGCGCATGCGCGGCTGCGTCACCGGCCGCGTCAGCCGGCGTGACCCTTGACGTGCGGCCTTGACGACCGTCGTCAAGGCTGCGCCGCCGTGACGCATGGGGCCGCGCTCCTAGCCCCGCCCGGGGTGTAGAATCGGCCCCGGAAGTGGCCGTGAAGGCCGCCGTGGGTCACGGCCTGTCCCACGGCAGCCTTTACGATTCTCCGCATTTGCGGAGAATCGCGCCCGTGGTCTTTTACACCAGGAATACTGGCGTCAAAAGGCCACAGATTCCCCGTTTTGCTGTGGGCTAGCAGGCAGCTGTGGTAGAGCTCACAGCTCTAGCTGCCGATGCGGCCCCCCTGCACTTCCGGGTCAGAGGCACGCATGCGCATAGCGCCAGCCACCAATGGCTGCGCCGTGCTCCATGGCGGACTCAGCCCGTGAACCTGGACCCCCGAAATAGTGACCCATATTGGCTGCTTGCGCACCTCAGACTGGCCACACACATTGTCCCCAGCCCCGAATGAAGCCCACCCTGCCCTCCGATCGGCCCTCCTGCCGACTGTGGCGGCCCCGGACTGAGTCCGCAACTGCCACACGAGTGTCACGGACGGTGGGATGATGGTAGAACCACGCAATTGGGAATTCAGCCGGTCAGGGGGTGGGCCTCAGGCAATGGCCTGAGGCGGTGGATACTCGGCACAGTGTACTCCACGAGAACGCTAATTTTTGGAGGGGCGGAGAATTGCAAAACCGGCGCCGGTCCCGATTTCATGCGCCAAAACGTATTCTCTGCCCCGTCGCTGAACGAGTTTTCGGCATTGGGAGGGCGGAGAATCCAACCCAATGTATTGCTTTAAGTTCAATTTGTATTTGAATGTGAAGAAAAGGTGAAATCTAGTTCTAGTTTCATTTAGAGGTTGTTGTGAGTTGGGTGCCAGGAAGCCTGGAGTCCTATTTATATACATGCATTTTCAATTAAGTTTTACAACTCTTGAAGTGAAGAGGTGAGATATCAAGCGGCTCGTGGTTTACTGAAGTTAAAATAAGTGGCAAAAATGTGCTGTTGCCAAATGACAGGGGTCCAGAGACATAGGAAAGCACAGAATGGCAGTCAGATGGTGTATGTATATATATCAGAGTGTCTAATCTCTCAACTACAAATCATGCAAGCCTGTTGGTGAACTGAATTGAGGGAACTTCTGTTTGCTCTGAAGTTTGAGCTGCACACAGAACAATACCTTTCATTGTACCTCGGTACACATGACAATAAACCAATCCAATCCAAGTTGAAGTAATAGTGAGTTTAGATTGCGTTTTTGGGTGTCTCAGGGAGAGATACAAGCTGAAGAAAAGCATCTCGCGAATGCTCAGAAGTTAGCCATAAAAATATTGTTTGAAACTGAGCTAACGCAATTCACAAACTTTGGTGTTGAAACAGTGGTAAATCTTCACTTGGATTTTGGGTCACTAAGGGTTGCTGGGATGAAAGAAATGATGCGAGTTTGAATCATTTTCTGGTATCTGTATTGAAATCTTTCTTGTGTAATATAATTCAGTTTTTCTTATTTATTCTTTGTGATAAAAGTATACTGGCAGACTCTCGTGAACAGATTGAGTAATTGACCTCCACAGTTCCGAAATATAAATGAAGTTTGCGATGGTGTGATGGTAGTGTCACTGGGCGAGTAATGCAGAGACACATAATGAGTTCTAATCCCACCATGACAGATGGTGAAATTTGAATTCAATGAACATCTGGAATAAAAAGTCTAATTGCTGATAATTGTAAAAATCCATCTGGTTCACTCATACCCTTTGGGGAAGGAATGTGAATCCTGATACTCAGCTGTGGTTGACTCTTAAATTAATGTTTTAGAGGCAATGAATAAGGAAAAAAAAATCTACCAAGCCAGTTCTCACTCTGGGATCTGACTTGTTCAGTATTAGCATCAGCTAGAACTATATCAATATAGATTTAAGGTAATTGGCCAAGTATTCAGCCTGGCAGGATTGTTACAATTTGGAATGAACTGCCCTGAAGCAGATTCAAGGTAACCTTCAAAAGGAATTGGATATATATTAGGAAGCAATTGCGCAGCTTTGGGAAAAGAACAGGAACTATAGGACTAATCAGGTAGCAACAGCTATCCAAGAGCTCTTTATAAATGTCAGTAAAGGCATAATGGTCTAAGTGTCCTCTTCTGTGCTGTTTTATTCTGATTCTAACTTGACTGCCAGTTTACCTGTTGGGAGCTGTGGGAGGGGGAGAGAGAGGCGGCTTGATCCGAATGTGCAACTTGATGAATGTGTTGAAGAAATGCGTTTGCTGATTGCTGGTGACTTTCTTGTACTGTTAGCTGTTTATTTGGTTTTCTTTGTACAAATGAACTGTTGTAGTTTTGCGTTTGTACCGATATTCTATAGCAAATAGGTGTGTCTGTGTGTACAGCATGCTGCCTTTTCCTTTTCGGTTAATGTAATCTATGGACTGTTTAGTAGTTTGTTTTCATCTTTTTGTATAAAAATACTGTTGACCATTTAATAAACAAAATATTTAGAAGTGGTGCTGCAGGTTGTGTTTGCTGCTTGCTGCTGCCAATGCCTGGAGGCTACTGCTGGTCTTTCCTTTTTATTCTGTAGTCTGGAGCAGTGTTCTTCAAACTTTTTATCTGGGGACCCATTTTTACCAACTAGCCAACTTCGCGACCCACGCCGGCCGGCCTTCACGACCCACGCTGGCGGACCTTCACGACCCACGCCGGCCGATCTGCGCGACCCACCATTTTCTCTTACCTTGTTTGCTGCTGACAAAAATGGAAGAAATGGTTTTGGGTCCCTTTGGCCCTCGTACACGCTCCTCCAATGGAACCTGTTGGATGAAGGTGAAGCCTTCTGGTGTCAGAAAGTATGGAGTCTCCATCTGTCCAAAGTTCTGAATTTTTTTCCTGTAAAAGTTTATCAAATAAACCCCCGCCCCGAACTTGTAACAAAAATAATAAAATGAGTAAAATAAATGAAAAGAAAGAATAAAACCCCGCAAACGTTCATGGTGGGTTTCATTAGTCGCGGTGCACAGGAGCGACCGAATGGAGTGAAGTGCGTCGAGGAGGACCTCCTGCCAGCGGGAGAACAGGAGATGTCTGGACCGTAGGGCCAGCTGGACAGCCTTCCAGACCATCCCATTCTCCCGCTCCACCTGCCCATTTCCCCTGGGGTTGTGGCTGGTCGTCCTGCTCGAGCGATGCCCCTATTGAACAGGTACTGGCGCAGCTCATTGCTCATGAATGAGGATCCCCGGTCGCTGTGGACGTAGGCGGGGAAACCGAACAGAGCAAAGATGGTGTTGAGGGATTTGATGACGGTGGCAGACGTCATATCGGGGCATGGGACGGCAAAGGGGAATCGGGAATATTCATTGACCACACTGAGAAAGTACGTTTTGCGGTCAGTGGAGGGGAGGTGCTCTTTAAAATCCATGCTGAGGCGTTCAAAGGGGTGGGGGCCTTCACCAGGCGCGCATGGTCTGGCCGGTAGAAGTGTGGTTTACACTCCGCGCAGACCTGGCAGTCTCTGGTGATCGCCCTGACTTCCTCGATGGAGTAGGGCGGGTTGCGGGCATTAATGAAATGGGAAAAACGTGTGACCCATGGTTGAAAGAGGTTGTCGTGCAGGGTCGGGAGTCAGTCCACTTGTGCGCTGGCACATGTACCTCGGGATAGGGCATCGGGGGGCTCGTTGAGCTTACCGGGGCGACACAAAATCTCTTAGTTGCAGGTGGAGAGCTCGATCCTCCACCTCAAGATTTTATCATTTTTGATCTTGCCCCGCTGTGTGTTATTAAACGTGAAGGCAACCGACCGTTGGTCAGTGAGGAGAGTGAATCTCCTGCTGGCCAGGTAATGCCTCCAATGCCGCACAGCTTCAACGATGGCTTGGGCCTCTTTTTCGATGGAGGAGTGCCGAATTTCGGAGGCATGGAGGGTGCGGGAAAAGAATGCAATGGGCCTGCCTGCCTGGTTGAGGGTGGCGGCCAGAGCGATGTCTGATGCATCGCTCTCCACTTGGAATGGTAACGTCTCGTCAACCGCGTGTACCGCGGCCTTGGCGATGTTGGCCTTGATACGATTGAAGGCCTGGTGAGCTTCGGCCATCAAAGGAAAAACAGTGGATTGAATGAGTGGGCGGGCTTTGTCCGCATAGTTTGGGACCCACTGGGTGCAATACGAAAATAACCCCAGGCATCGTTTGAGGGCCTTGGGGCAGTGGGAGTTCCATGAGGGGGCGAATGTGATCGGGGTCAGGCCCCAGAACTCCGTTCTGGACCACATAACCGAGGATGGCTAAGCGGTTTGTGCTGAACACGCACTTCTCCTTGTTATACGTGAGGTTGAGGAGAGTGGTGGTGTGGAGAAATTTGGCAATATGGCGTCATGGTCCTGCTGATCGTGGCCACAGATGGTGACATTGTCCAGGTACGGGAAAGTGGCCCACAGTCCGTACCGGTCAACCATTCGGACAATCTCCCATTGGAAGACTGAGACCCCATTGGTGACGCCGAAGGGAACCCTAAGAAAGTGGTAACGGCGGCCGTCTGCTTCGAATGCAGTGTATAGGCGGTCTGCCTTGCGGATGGGGAGCTGGTGGTAGGCAGAGTTCAGATCCACTGTTGAGAAGGCCCGGTACTGTGCAATCTGATTGATCATATCAGATATGCATGGGAGGGGGTATGCGTCGAGCTGCGTGTACCGATTGATGGTCTGACTGGAGTCAACGACCTTCCTGTTTTTCTCCCCAGTTTTAACTACTACCACTTGGGCTCTCCAGGGCTGTTGCTGGCTTCGATGATGCCTTCCCGAAGAAGCCGCTGGACTTCAGACCTGATGAAGGTCCTGTCCTGGGTGCTGGACCGTCTGCTCCTGGTGGCGACGGGTTTGCAATCCAGGGTTAGGTTTGCAAAAAGGGAAGGTGGGTCGACCTTTAGGGTCGCGAGGTCGCACACAGTACGGGGTGGTAGGGGCCGCCGAATTTCAGGGTTAGGCTCTGGAGGTTGCACTGGAAGTCCAGGCCAAGTAGCAAGGCAGCGCAGAGGTTGGGGAGGACGTTAAGGCAGAAGCCACTGAACTCCACGACCTGGACAGTGAGAGTGGCGATGCAGTACCCCCGGATCGCCACGGAGTGGGATCCGGAGGCCAGGGAGAATCTCTGGTTAGCGGGGTGTACCGCGCGGGAGCAGTGCCTTATTGTATCAGGGTGAATGAAGCTCTCAGTGCTCCCGGAGTCCAGCAGGCAGGAGATCTCATGTCCGTTGACCTTCACTTTAGTTGAAGCAGTTGCGAGGTTGTGTGGATGAGATTGGCCAATCGTGACCGAGGCGAGACGCGGCTGGTCGTCGGTGGTTGCAGGCAATGAGCGGCCTGATGAGGTAAGGGGTCCTGAGTCAGGTAAGATGGCGGCACCCACGAGCCGCCCGTGCCGTGGGGGAGGCAAGATGGCGGCACCCTGGGGCTGCACGTGTTGTGAGGAAGACAAGATGGCGGCGCCTGTTGGTCCTGGGAGGAACAAGATGGTGGAGCCCACGGGCCGCATGTGTTGCGAGTCGAGCAAGATGGCGGCGTGCACTGGCCGCACATGGTCCGAGGAGGGGAAGATGGCGGTGCCCATTGGCCGCACGTGGGGGGTGCCAGGACAATAGCGGCGACTGAGTGGGCCTGGCACACTACAGCAAAATGTCCCTTCTTGCCACAGGCCTTGCAGAGGGCGCTCCGCGCCGGGCAGTGCTGTCGGGGGTGTTTCGTCTGCCAAGAGAAGTAGCATTTGGGTCCCCCGGGGTTGGTTGGCTGCCACGCGGTACAGGCGTGGGGTTGGCTGAGGGCAGTCGCTGATGGGGTCCACGATGGGGCGGCCGTCTGCAGAGTCCACGATGCACAGGGTGGGTGGGCCACGCGGTCGGGGGCATCGGCCTGAAAGTTGCATGATGCGACCGTAAGTGAGAGCTCTAGTTTTCTGGTCGCCGCGAGGTCGAGCGTGGCCCTTTCTAAGAGGCGCTGGCAGATGTAGTCAGACCCTATGCCCGTAACACATGCGTCTCTCATTAGCAAATTCGAGTGTTCCGTGGCCGAAACGGCCTGACAGTCACAGTCTCTAACTAGGGCGAGCAGGGCGCGCCAGAAATCTTCCACCGACTCACCGGGAAGTTGGCGCTGCATGGAGAGGAGGTGTCTGGCGTAGATTTTGTTAGTCCACTGACCATAGTTTTCCTTCAGTAGCGCCATGGCTTCTGCGTAGGTCGGCGTGTCCTGGACGAGTGGAAAGACGTTGGAGCTCAGCCGTGTGTAAAGAATCTGGAGCTTCTGTGCTTCTGGAATTGTGTCTGGCGCAGACCCGATGTACGCTTCGAAACAGGCTAGTCAATGTTCAAAGTCCTTTTTGGCGTTGTCTGCTTGAGGATGCAGCTGCAGGCGATCCGGCTTGTGCGGAGGTCCATCTCTGAAAAACTCAGTGTAATAAATTGATGCACCATCAATTACGCAAAGACAAGAGTAGGCTGTAATCGAGGCTTTATTACACTGAGATGTGTGGCCTCCTGCAGCAGCTGACGAAATGGCTGCTGTACAGGGAACACACATATTTATACTCCGCCTACTGGGCGGAGCCAGCAGGCAGGGATCTACCCCCGTACCTGTAGTACAGGGGCCTTACCGTAAAGCAACTCTCTCAACATCCTATATATACAATATATGCATCAGTGCTGACTACCACAATAATAATCTTTATTGTCACAAGAAGGCTTACATTAACACTACAATGAAGTTACTGTGAAAAGTCCCTAGTTGTCACATTCCGGCGCCTGTTGGGGTACACAGAGGGAGAATTCAGAATCCCCGAATTACCTAACAGCACGTCTTTCGGGACTTGTGGAGGAAACCAGAGCACCCGAAGGAAACCCACGCAGACACAGGGAGATCATGCAGAGTCCGCAATGTGACCCAAGCCGGGAATCGAACCTGGGACCCTGGCGCTGTGAAGCCATAGTGCTAACTGCCGTGTTGATCACCCTGGGGTAACACGGACTGCAACTGGATGCAGTTGTACTTGAAAGTAGGCTCCAAACTTTGATGATAGTTCAATACGCTTTATTGAACTTGTTAAGCAATGCACACAGTTCGCTGTGGGTTTGACACTCTACTAATCTAAGTGTGCTTACTATAACTAACTGGACCAGACTAGCTCTGAGCCACATGTAGAAGGTGCTGATACATACACCCTGGCTGTCACTAAAGTTGTCACCAGTGGAAAGTGACAGAGTGTTGATGTCTTGTGTGTTTTATAGTGGGAGACCACCTTCTTGTGTTCTGTCTGGTGATTGGTTGTGTTCTGTCCTGTGTGTTGATTGGCTGTACTGGGTGTCTGTCATGCCTGTCTGTATCTCATTATGTGCATGAGTGCATATCATGCCACTAACCACTATGCTGCCGTGCTCACCATAAGGAGCTAGCACCGGCGCCATGTGGAACACAATCGATTCCAATGAGAAACGGTGCCGAATTTACCAGATTCGCAACTGACACTCTGGAGGCTGACTGCAGCCACATATACACATTGCATTCCCCACACACACCATCCCAGTCAACAAGATGGCAGCAAGAAGAGCGGCCCCGAGATTCACCGACGTCGAGTCTGAGACCCGCCTGGATGTCATGGAGGAGAGGTGAGCTATCCTGTGCCCCGGCCCAGGAAGGAGGCTGCCAGCCGCTGCCATTCACCGTGCCTGGGCGCAGTTGGCAGTGCCAGCAGCAAAACCGTCCGGATCGGCCTGCAGTGCCATAAAAAACTGCACAACCTCCTCAGGCCAGCCAGGGTAAGTAGGCTGCACTGTGCCCCTGGCACTAACCCTCATCCCACACACCCATTACCCCATCCCCTCCAACCCAGAGGGCGGCCGAATCCCTACCCTGCACCACATGCCGGCACCCATACCGGCCGCCATGGCCGATGACCTGGCTACTAAAGCCACCAGCAACCCACCCTGTGGGCTGTATGCTTCGGACAGTCTAACACTGTGTGTTTTCTGCTTTCACCCCCCCTCCCCCGGAAATTCCCGCTCAGAACCGCAGGGATCGGGAAAAGACTGGAGGGAGACCGCCAGACCTGCGGCTCATGGGGCGGGTCTGGTGTCCCCTGCCCCCAGCCACAGCCAGAATGCCGTCGTGTGCAGAGCAGCGATGATGACACATACAGGGAGGGGACCCATATTCCCAAGATCCAGGACACCCAGGAACTCGAATCTGATGTCGACACAGATTTCCTGTCACACTGTATCCAACACCCTGCACAATCCCAGAGACATTCATCTCCGTTGGGCACTTTAGTGAAGAGGCTCCTGGAAATCTCTCTGGTGCTCACCACACAGATTCTGCGGTACACCAGGTGGAGGTAGGAACTCCTGAGGGGACAGATGGTTGGAAGACGGGCCAATTCCAGCAACTAGGTGCTGTTTAGATGGGTTTTAGGCTTCTGGAACGTACAGTCATAGAGTCAAGGAATATATGAGAAGCTGTCGGGAGCATCCAGCACCTGGGTTGGCCATAATTCCCATGGTTCTATGCAGGTGGCCATCTTAGATAGCGACAGTTCTGATGAAGAATCAAATTATGAACCTGACCTCTGCTTTCATAAAAAATTGATCAGGACATTGTGTATTTGAAATGTTTACTGTTTTTAAAACCTTAAAATGAGACCAAAATTCAGATGAAAGTAATACAGGGTAACAGACAAATCATAAATGTGCTTGTATGACACTTCTCTAGACATCGTTTGAACAAGTGTTCACCCATGGTTTAGCACACTGGGCTAAACCGCTGGCTTTGAAAGCAGACCAAGGCAGGCCAGCAGCACGGTACAATTACCGTACCAGCCTCCCCGAACAGGCCCCGGAATGTGGCGACTAGGGGCTTTTCACAGAAACTTCATTGAAGCCTACTCGTGACAAGAAGCGATTTTCATTTTTTTCATTTAATTTAAAATAACTTGATTAATTCTTCCAATTAAATGGAGAAAGCTATTTGAGAACAAGCATTTGTCTTGGTGTTAGCTTCAGCCCTAATTCCCAGTCTGTATTGTTTTACTCATGCTATTGTAAAATTCTGCAGCGGGAAATAAACGTGATTATGACCGTACAAGCTAAAACGTGCTTAAAATAAATTGCAGCAATAGGACGCAGAGCTGATTTTTGTGTTTTGGGCAGGGTTTGACTAATTAGTCTGGTGTCAGCCTTTGGTCAATGGTCAGAAAGTCATGTGTTTAACTCCAGCGACTTGAGATGCAATCCAAGTGGATATTTTTATGTTTCAGATAGGGGTCTCCGTCTGCTTAACCTGGTAATGTCTACTTAAATATTTTCAACTGGTCATTGACCCAAATGCACCACTGGATCTAATCGGCCTTCGTTCGCACTCTCCAATGATCTGATGCTTGATTCATCTTTAAACCTCTGCTTGAATCAATGTGTATGGCTCTGATGAACTGGAGGCCAATCTTTCAACTGATATAATTTTCATTCATAGACTCCAGGACTGCTTTCAAATAAATCTTATGTATACACTGGCAACCTCCAATCTCAGTGATAAAAGCTGAATTTTGTTGTGAAAGCTGACACATGGATTGAACTGTTGTTTGCCAGCTACAAATGCCAACGGCTGGCAT
This sequence comes from Scyliorhinus canicula, assembly GCF_902713615.1. Lineage (NCBI taxonomy): Eukaryota > Metazoa > Chordata > Chondrichthyes > Carcharhiniformes > Scyliorhinidae > Scyliorhinus > Scyliorhinus canicula. The sequence continues at coordinate 126,884,877 of NC_052154.1, read as the reverse complement.
GTTGTTAAATATACATTTCCAGCTGTCTACATCTTCTGTATAGTTCAAATGCCAAAACCTGCCAATTTTTGTGTTTTCTTCATAAGAATATTTACTCTTTCCAGTTTGTTTTCCTATTCTCCAGATGACAATGGTTCTTCTTTCACAAGTGGCTATTCTTCTAGCCTTACAGCTAAATAAAAATAAGTGACAGCAATTCACTGACTTATTCCTGAGGGCAATCCTTGACCAATCAGGTTCAAACTGCCTGGTTTAAATTTCAAACAATGCACAGCAGTTAACTGTCAGTTACCTCCACGGTAACATTACCAATCAGTCTACTTTCCAATTAGCACTTTCTTCTCTTCCAGTATGAATTGATGTTTCCCTTTATCTTTCAGTATTCTTGTGAAGTGTCCTGATGATTGCAAGGCGAAAGCTTCGATATGCCTTTTTTCAGCATTACTAAACTTTTATAAAATTATTTATTTTTATTTTTTGAAAATAAAACTCAAATTGTTTCTAAGCATTTCCCATTAAACTTCTGTTTTTCCTTTCTTAGATTCTACATTTCTAAAATATTTATTTTAATAGTGCTCATCAACCTTTTTTCAATTTTAATTAGTTTCTTTTTTTAAAATAAATTTAGAGTATCCAATTCATTTTTTTTCCAATTAAGGGGCAATTTAGCATGTTCAATCCACCTAGCCTGCACATCTTTGTGTTGTGGGGGTGAAACCCACGTAAACACGGTTGAAGTGCAAACTCCACACGGTCAGTGACCCAGAGATGGGATTGAACCTGGGATCTCAGCGCCGTGAGTCTGCAGTGCTAACCACTGCGCCACTGTGCTGCCCTAATTTTAATTAGTTTCTACCCGTATTATTTAAAACTACAAACACTTTTCTTTTTTAATGTGATGTATGTATTCTACACCTTTACTCTCAGTATTCCTAAAGGCATCCAACCATTGCTTGACAGTCATATGCAAAGGTTCACCTTCCAGAAAGAAAAACATCAGCTGACACGCTCCTCGGGCTGGATTCTCCGCCGGTGGAATGCTCTGCTTTGCCAGCAGCCCGGGGGTTTCCCAATGGCGTGGGGCTGCCCCACAATGGGAAACCCTATCGATCAGCTGGCGTAACGGAGCATCCCGCTGGCGTGTGGAACCAGAAATGTGGCGTGGTGGGATGGAAAATCCAGCCCCATATCTTTCTAAAATTTGTCCTAATCCAATCTGATGCTCTAATTTGTGCACTAACGTCTTCCCTTTCAAATTGGATCTTAAAACCTTTCACATATTGTGGCCATTATTCCCAAGGTGCTCACCCCCCATTTTGCTCATCTGTCAGATCAAGCAATGTCTCTGCATTTGTAGGCCTTCTAATATACTGGTTGCATACATTTTAGGGATTCCATTACTCTTTCTTCATTTACCCCTGTCGTAAGCGGACAATTAAAAAATATCCTCAACAATCATTTTGCCATTCCGACTCATCTCTCTTTTCTTGTTCCATCTCCGCTCCATAATTTGAACATGAGTACTACACACCTAATCCACAAGCACTTTTTAAAATCTTGAACTCCAACCATAGTGAGTCTGTATTCCTTTCTTGTATGTCAAACCTCTCTACATCCTTCCCACGCTTCCTAACTACAGCATATTTTATCCTGATATTGATTTTTCTTTCTTATTGAGGTATTTTGTCTCATTCATGGGGTGTTTTTGTCGCTAGCAAGTCCAGGATTTATTGTCCATCCCTAATTGCCCTTGAAAGGATATTGTGAGTTGCCTTATTAACCCATTGCAGTCCTTGTGGAGAAGGTCCTGACACCATGCTGCTAGATTAGGGAGTTCAAGCTTTTGACCCAGTTACAATGAAGATATATTACCAAGTTAAGATAGTGAGGAACATGGAGCTGTTGGTGTCCTCATGCACCTGCAGTCCATCCAGATAGTAGAAATTGTGGTACACGCTGAAGTCACTGCAGCTGGTGTTTTTAAGATTTAAGGTGGTGTACTGGGAGCCAATTGAATGGGTTGCTTTGTCCTAGATGGTGAAGAACTTTTTGATAGTTGTTGGAATTGCCTCACCCAGGTAAATGGAGAGTATTTTACCCTACATCTGACCTTTTATCTTGAAGATAGACATGTCTTTGGGACTCAGGCCACCGGTGAGTCACCCTGACTCACCCCAAATACCTGGTCTCAGACCTGCTTTTGTAACCACAGTATTTCTGTGGTTATCCATCTCCCAGGATGTCAATGGAGAAGAATTCAGTTGTGATAATGTCATTGAATGTAAAGGGGAGGTGATTAGGCTTTCTCTTATTGGAGTTGGTTATTGCCCAGCTCTTGTGTTGCGCAGAAGTCACTTACCACTTCTCAGCTGAAACCTAAATGTTGTCCACGTTTTATTGCATGCGGACAGGGATGACTTTATTTCCCGAGGAAATGCAAATGGAACTGAACACTTGCAATTGTCAGTGAACACCCAACCTCTGGTCTTATGGTAGAGGAAACATATAAACATTCAAAATAGCAGCAGATGTAGGCCATTCAGCCCCTCAAATCTGCTCCACCATTCATTAAGATCATGGCAGATCCATTTGTGGTTCTCAATCCATATTCCCATATACCCCTGGTTACCTTTGATTCCCTAGCCTAACAAACACCTATCAATCTCCAACCGAAAAGTATTCAATGATCCTGCCTCCGCTGCCTTCTGAGGCAGAGAGTTCCAAAGTCAGACAAGTCTCTGAGAGAAGGAAATTCTCCAAATCTCTATCCTAAAATGGAGACCCCTAATTTTAAAACAGTATCTCCCTAGTTCTGGACTCAACCACAAGAGGAAACGTCCTTTCCATGTGCGCTTAGTCAAGACCATTCACAGTCTTATAGACTTCAATCAAGTCACCCCTCACTATTCTACTCTCCAATGGAAACAAGCCAAGCCTGTTCAACCTATCCTCATAAGACAACCCGCTCATTCCAGGTATCCTCTGAACTGCCTCCAATGCATTTACATCCTTCGTTAAATAAGGGGGCCAAAACTGGACAAAGTATTTCAGATGTGGTCTCACCAATGCCCCCGAGAACTGAAGCGGAACATCCTTACTTTTATGTTCAATTCTTGTCCTAATAAAGGGTAGCATCCCATCAAGCCTTCTTAATTACTTGTTATACCTGCAGACTAACTTTTTGTGACTCAAGCACTAGAACACTTCAATCCTTCTCCAGCTCTGAATTCTGTAGTCATTTTCCATTTCAGTAAAACTCTTGGTTTTTATTCTTCTTGCCAAAGTGAACAACTTCACGTTTTCCAACATTGTGGTCTATCTGGAGGATTTTAGCACTCGCTCAACACATCCACCTGCAATCTCCTTATGTCTCTTCACAACAGCTGGAACTTTTCAGTTGTTTACACCGGCGGCATCTTCCAATCCCGACGGTGCACCCCTGGCGGGGGTTTCCTGGTGGCGAGGGGTGCATTCAATGGGCAACCCCGTTGACAATGGCAGGACAAGAAGATCCCACTGCCAGCCAGTGGCAGGCTTTCTCCGCCCCCATAAAACACATGACGGGTTGCTCTGAAAATCCCGCCCAACTCATTTTCCGACCTATCTTTGTGTCATCTGTAAATTTAGCTACCGTGTCTTCATCCTCATCTAAATCATTGATACAAACTGTAAAAAGTTGCAGTCCCAGCATAGACCCCTTCAAGACTCCACTCATTACATACTGTCAATCTGTGCCCTCCGTTTTCTTCCAGCCCACCAATCCTCTTTTCATGCTACTGCTATCCTCTACACCATGAGCCTTTATTTCCCACAATAGTCTTTGATGTGACACCTTATCAAATGCATTCTGGAAATCTAAGTACCGCACTCTACAGGCTTCACTTTCTCCACAGCACATGTTACTCCTTTAAAGAACTCCAATAAATTGGTTAAGCATGTTTTCCCTTTCATAGAGTTTATTTAAGTGCCTAGCTATAACCTCCTTAATGATTACTTCTAACACTGTGGTAGTCAAGGAGAAGTCTGGAAAGAAGAGTTAAAAAAGGTTTATTTCCAACTCTTGGTTTAGGAAAAGTATATACAGGCAACAGTCCAAGTCCCAGCCGAAACTATTCTGGAAACTCGGCTTCTGTCTATGCCGGCTTTTATGGTACTGGGTTAACTAGGTTGCTGATGGGTCTCTGCCACTCAGCAAGGGAGCTCACATTCCATGAGACTCATGGGGGATTACTTGGGTTTTGCCCTTGGGTCTTGTGGGAGTTATAACATCCCTCCCCGCCCCAAAGTCTGTAAGTCCCTCTGAAGTAGGGAGTGTAGAAGGATGTCTTCACCTCTTTGCCCACAAATGCACTTTCTGTTACTGGGGGTTGCTGGTTCGCGGGTGTAGCGTGTCGGGGATTGTTGCTTACGTGATGCCCATCTGGGAGGTACTGCTGGCGATTGATCCCTGGCAAGGTTGCCATCAGAAACCTCGGATGTCTGGGTCTTCATCTCGGAATCTGAGTCCATCACCTCTCGCAGCTCGGTGTCGGGGCGCCAGGGAGCAACACCCCCAGGCCCCCATGTGCCAGGCTGATGTGGCTGGAAGATGCTTCCTCTGGTGGGGCGTATAACACTGGCTCTCTGCCCCTGTGGTGATCAAGGTGTTTCCGCACTGACTGTTCAGAAGTCTTTACTTGTTCCGATACTGAGACTGATCCAGTCTCATGTACTACAGTCCCTGGAATCCAACGGGGTCCGGCCCCTAAGTTTCAGATGTATACTGCATCCCCTGGTCTGTGTCCACCTGTCTCAACCTTGCCTCTGCAGGTCCCGACTGCATTGCATTGCCCCGGCAATATCAGGGAACATGAGGCTAAGGCTTCTGGCCCATCAATAGTTCAGCTAGTGCCAAGCCGGTCGTGACATGTGTTGTGATCCGGTAACTAAATACAAATCATGCTAATCTCGTTTCCATGGATCTTGTGGTTTGTTTCTTCATCCCTCTATTTTTAAATAAATGTTTTTTTAAAATATTTTTTATTCTCCTCCCTTTTCCCATTTTCTTCAAAATTTACACCCACCAACAAACAATCAACGGTGACAAATACAATGTCAATTCCCTTATCATCAACAACGTTCCCATCCTCCCACCAATCCCCAAACAACAACCCACATGTGAACTCAAACATCAAATAAAAATGTAATAAATGTTTTTATTTGGTTTTCACATTTTTATGTTACACATTTCATATTGTACGTTAAATTACAAGTTTCATAACTGTGCATAATATCACACAAAAACAACCATGGCAAAATTAAAATTAAAATTAAAAAAGAGAGATAAACCAAAGAGTGAGAAAAGACAAAAAAACAAGAGCATCACTGCAAATATTTACATCTACATGTTTTGCCTCCCCCCTCCCTAACTTTGGCTGTGGGCCCCATTTGCCCGGTCTGCCTCAGGCGCCCTGCCTAATGTTGACCCCAGCGTGTATTTCCCCACGTATTGCTGCTTGTTCTGATTCTCCGATGGCCCTTCGTCCTGTCCCCTGCATTATGCCTCTTGTGTCCCACAATCTTTATGGGCTTTTGCCCCCTTCCCCCGCCCCCTTTCTATCTGTGGTTCGTCTGTGTCTTCATCCCTTTCTTGGAAGTTCTGCACCACTCATTCGGCCAGCCTATTCGAGGAAGGGTGGTATGGAGCAGTCCGGATGTATCTCACTCAGTTTGCCCTCATAAAGTGTGCAAGCTTGTCAGTGGTGAACGGGGTACCATTGCCCGTAAGTTGCACGTGGAATGCCGTGAGTGCTGAAGGAGAGTCGTAGCTTCTTCACAGTGGTCTTCGACATGGTGAATGGACATCCAATGGACATCCATCCATTTGGAGAGGGCGTCTACCCAGAGTAAAAGTATGGAACCTGGGAAAGGCCCGGGAAAATTGGCAAACAGGTGCAACCAAGGGCGGCCTGACCATTCCCATGGGTGAAGTGGTGCGGCTGGCGGGAGCTTCAGGTGCTCCTGGCATATGGTATATTGTTGGGCCAGTTGTTCAATCTCACTATCCAGGCCTAGCTATCACATATAGCTTCTGAAATGTATCTACATTTTCGACACTACTGGCTGTTGGTTGTGCAGATATTGGAGTATAGCCCATCTGCTCTGGCTTGTGATCACGACACGAGCCTCCCTCAGGTGGATGCCATTTCCACATCTTGGTGTCAAAGGCCTATAGTTCTTTGGGCAGCTTCCCTTGCTGGCTCCCCCGCCAGAGTACGTGGCATATTTTCACCAATGCTGGGTCATTTTGCATCCAGTTGTGTATCTGGCTGGCGGTGACTGGCAAGATATCCATAAGGTTTAGCACAGTGGGCAGCACAATTTAGCACGATAGGCAGCATGGTAGCACAGTGGGTAGCACTGTTGCTTCACAGCTCCAGGGTCCCAGGTTCAGTTCTTGCTGGGTCACTGTCTGTGTGAAGTCTGCACGTTCTCACTGTGTCTGCGTGGGTTTCCTCCGGCTGGGGGCCCCGAAGTGACGTCAGCCGCGCATGCGCAGGTTGGCCGGCTCCAACGCGCGCATGCGCGGTTGCCGTCTTCCCCTCCGCTGCCCCGCAAGACATGGCGGCTTGATCTTGCGGGACGGCGGAGGGAAATGAGTGTGTCATTTACAGACGCTGGCCTGACGATCGGTGGGCACCGATCGCGGGCCAGACATCTGATGAGTACGCCCAGTGGTGCTCGATCCTCCCTCCGCCCCCCACAGGCCACACACTTACCGGTCATGCGCTGTTCACGCCAGCATGACCAGGTGTGGTTGGCGCCGGCGTGAACCGGTCGGGTTCATCAGGCCGCTCGGCCCATCCAGGCCAGAGAGTCGCCGGTCGCCGTGAGAAACAGCAAGCGGCGATTCTCCGAGCGGCGTGTCGCAAAACGCGACACGCCATTTTGGGGGGGGGGGTGGGAAAATCACGGGGGGGGGGGGGTGCCAGGGCGGCGTGCCATGATTCGCCCGGCTTTTCTGATTGGAGGGCTGTGTCTAGTAGTGTTCCACAGGGATCTGTGCTGGGACCTTTGCTGTTCGTAGTATATATAAATGATTTGGAGGAAAATGTAACTGGTCTGATTAGTAAGTTTGCAGACGACACAAAGGTTGGTGGAATTGCAGATAGCGATCACGACTGTCAGAGGATACAGCAGGATTTAGGTCATTTGGAGACTTGGGTGGAGAGAAGGCAGATGGAGTTTAGTCCGGACAAATGTGAGGTAATGCATTTTGGAAGGTCTAATGCTGGTAGGGAATATACATGAATGGTAGAATCCTCAAGAGTATTGACAGTCAGCGAGATCTAGGTGTACAGGTCCATAGGTCACTGAAAGGGGCAACACAGGTGGAGAAGGTAGTCAAGAAGGCATACGGCATGCTTGCTTTCATTGGCCGGGGCATTGAGTATAAAAATTGGCAAGTCATGTTGTAGCTGTATAGAACCTTAGTTAGGCCACACTTGGAGTATAGTGTTCAATCCTGGTCACCACACTACCAGAAGGATGTGGAGGCTTTGGAGAGGGTGCAGAAGAGATTTACCAGGATGTTGCCTGGTATGGAGGGCATTAGCTATGAGAAGAGGTTGAATAAACTCGGTTTGTTTTCACTGGAATGACAGAGGTTGAGGGGCGACCTGATAGAAGTCTACAAAATTATGAGGGGCATAAACAGAGTGGATAGTCAGAGGCTTTTTCCCAGGGTAGAGTGATCAATTACTAGGGGACATAGGTTTAAGGTGCGAGGTACAAGGTTTAGAGGAGATGTACAAGACACGATTTTTACACAGACGAGAGTGGGTGCCTGGAACTCTCTGCCAGAGGAGGTGGTGGAAGCAGGGACGATAGTGATGTTTAAGGGTCATCTAGACAAATACATGAATAGGATGGAAATAGAGGAATACGGAACCAGGAAGTGTAAAAGATTTTAGTTTCGACGGGCAGCATGGTCGGCGTAGGCTTTGAGGGCCGAAGGGCCTGTTCCTGTGCTGTACTTTCTTTGTTATTTGTTCTTTTATTAGCAAGTGCGGCTTGATAGTATTGTTTTTTTTAAACCAACATGTATCAAAACAGGTTACAACACACAAACGCCCCGGGAAACATACTTCCCAGCAATCAACTATACAGTCTGTAGTTGTTGTTAATATGTTGTGTTGTTCATTGAGGAGGGGCGAATGTTTATGATTGCTATTATTATTGTTATTGTTGGTATTTTATTATGGTTCGATGTTGTTGTATAAATACAAAATTTTTCAATTAAAATTATTTTTTAAAAAACTATAGTCTGTAAAATGTTTTCCCCCTTTTTCACCCCCCTCCCCCCCCGCGATTAACAGCTCCTCAACATGGTCACAATCATCCCCCACCTTAGCTCATACTTTATATTCTCCAACCACAGGAAATTGTACAGTTCATCCAAACAAGCCACTACCCCCGGTGGCGATGCCGACTGCCACTCCAGTAAAATTGGCCGCCGTGCAATCAGGGAGGCGAAGGCTACAACATCGGCCTTCCTCCTCTCTATGAGCTCCTGCTTCTCTGAAACTCCAAACATCGCCACCAATGGGTCTGGGACTACCTCCTCCTCCACTATCCTGGCTAAGACCGCGAACACTCCTACCCAGAATCTTCCCAATTTTTCGCAACCCCGCAACATGTGCATGTGATTCGCTGGCCCCTGCCCACACCTCTCACACTCATCTGCTACCCGCTGAAAGAACCCACTCATTCTCGTCCGAGTCATACGCACACCCTTAAACTCTATCGGGCTCATCCTTGCACAGGTGTAGGTCCCGTTTACCCTACGCAGTTCCTCACTCCATACTCCCCAATGGATCTCCCCTCCCAACTCCTCTTCCCATTTCTCCTTCATCTTCACCACCCGCTCGCCTCCCTGCCCTCCCCAGCCACTTGTGCTTGATAGTATTGTCGATGACCCTTTTTTATCACAACCAGTACTGAGAGGGTATTGCTACCTTTACTGAGAGCTGCTAATATAGTTTAACCCAAGGATTGAACAGGGCACCTCATCCATCTGTATGGCTGAATACCACACTGAGCAATGTAAATGTCCACTGAGCCATTGAGTAACTTGAATTTGCAGCCCGCAGAGTTTGTGCCAGACCTTTCGGCAGCCTGCATGCCATGTTGTATCCTACTTGCTAAGGGCACCCAAGAAGATCCAGCACAAGGAAATACTGTACTTGAGGAGATAATAGTGATTACATACCTGATATTGCAAACTTCCTTACTTAGGGGCCGGTTAGCTCAGTTAGCTGGACGGCTGGTTCATAATGTAGAGTGAGGTCAACAGTGTGGGTTCAATTCCTGTATGGGCTGAGGTTATTCATGAAGACCCTGTGTCTCAATTTTGCCTGAGGTATGGTGATCCTCAGGTTAAATCACCACCTCTCAGCTCTCCCCCTCAAAGGGGAAAGTAGCCTATTGTCATGTGGGATTATTTAGAACAGTACAGCACAGAACAGGCCCTTCGGCCCTCGATGTTGTGCCGAGCAATGATCACCCTACTCAAACTCACGTATCCACCCTATACCCGTAACCCAACAACTCCCCCTGAACCTTACTTTTTAGGACACTACGGGCAATTTAGCATGGCCAATCCACCTAACCCGCACATCTTTGGACTGTGGGAGGAAACCGGAGCACCCGGAGGAAACCCACGCACACACGGGGAGGACGTACAGACTCCACACAGACAGTGACCCAGCCGGGAATCGAACCTGGGACCCTGGAGCTGTGAAGCATTGATGCTAACCACCATGCTACCGTGCTGCCCTGATTATGGTGACTTTATTTAGTATTACAGTTCCCTGAAAATGTATTTTCAGTAATGTGCTGTACCTTAGCAACAATGCAAATTAACTCACACCATAGCACTGTGACAATACCTGCTGATTAAACTCTATGAGGCACTGCTAACTTCTACTTCTGACTGACAAAACAAAAGCTGTTGTTTGGAAATACCGGAGGATCTAAAGTGGTCAGACAGGTTGGGCAAGAGACATTGAGAAGGTAGGCGGTACTGTATTACTAGTTCATCACAACACTGTGATAGCATTCCTCATTCAACACTCAGACAATATTTTTTGTTTAAGTCTACGGTGACTCCTCCCACGTTGTTGCTGAATTTAAAGGAAGTTGTAATGGTGGAAAAGAAAGGCAAACTCTCTTATCTCAAACTTTTCATCTATGCAACCTCTTAGTTGTTCAGAAATTATCATTCCATCATCAGTTATTCAAATTTCCATCCACCCTGCTTTTCTTCATTCATTCAAACAATACCAGCATTCACCCAGAAACCATTTCTTCCTCATCGGTGTTTGAGCCATCTAGTGTTTACATAAGAACATTTGCAATTGGACAATAGACTGTTCAAATGTTGAAAATGTTTCCAAAAATAAACCTCGTGGCTAATCTCCAACTTTTGGAAGTCTAATAACATACTGGAGAACAGCATACTTTTGGGACTGATTCGTGTTTATGGATCTACTCAGCCCGATGCACTCTGATTGAACCAATGACCCAGATTCCTTGTGCCTCATCGAATCACCCTGATTCCTCCCAGTGACTCTAATTTCCTGAGATGGCTCCAGTCTGCCATATCTTGAGTCAACCTGAGTCCTTGGAATGTGCTCCAATCTTTGTGATGGTTCCTGTCGCCCAGTTTTTTTTTTTTACATAGAATTTACAGTGCAGAAGGAGGCCATTCGGCCCATCGAGTCTGCACCTGCTCTTGGAAAGAGCACCCTACCCCCTATCCAAGGTCAACACCTCCACCCTATCCCCATTACCCAGTAACCCCACCCAACACTAAGGGCAATTTTGAATACTAAGGGCAATTTATCATGGCCAATCCACCTAACCCGCACATCTTTGGACTGTGGGAGGAAACCGGAGTACCCGGAGGAAACCCACGCACACACGGGGAGGATGTGCAGACTCCGCACAGACAGTGACCCAAGCCGGAATCGAACCTGGGACCCTGGAGCTGTGAAGCGATTGTGCTATCCACAAGGCTACCGTGCTGCCCCCTATAGATTGGATAATGTGACAAGTCAGCATCGCCACATTTTCCTGCCCCGCCTCCAATTAATCCTGTCAATGTCGAGGCCTGAATATCCTAGCCTTGACTGTAAGAGTGATTTACACTATTCAGAAAGCAGAAAATTGAACTTCAATGAAACGGAAAAACTTAGGTGGGAGTTGGCATAGGTAGACTAGAAAATTAGATTATAATGCATCATTAGATAAGCATTCACAAACATTTGAACACATATTTCATAATTTTCAACAGATATATATTCCACTGAGAAAGTGGGGAAATGATCCATTGCGGCTAATAATAATGCTAAGAATTGTATGAGATTTGTGGGCAGCACGGTGGCGCAGGGGGTTAACCCTGCTGCTTCATGGTACTGAGGCCCCAGGTTCGACCCCGGCTCTGGGTCGCTGTCCGTGTGGAGTTTGCACATTCTCCCCATATTTGCGTGGGTTTCGCCCCCACAACCCAAAGATGTGCAGGCTAGGTGGATTGACCACACTAAATTGCCCCTTAATTGGAAAAAATGAATTGGGTATTCTAAATTTAAAAAAAAGAATAGTACGAGATTTAAAAAGGCTTACAATACTGTAGTGTCAGGTAGAGTAGTAAGGCTGTGGATCTAGCAGGCAGCACTGTTGCTTTACAGCTCCAGGGTCCCAGGTTCGATTTCCGGCTTGGGTCACTGTCGGTGTGGAGTCTGCATGTTCTCCCCGTGTCTACGTGGGTTTCCTCCGGGTCCTCTGGTTTCCTGCCACAAGTTCCAAAAGACATGCTGTTAGGTAAGTTGAACAACTGAATTCTCCCTCTACGTACCTGAACAGGCGCCGGAACGTGGCGACTAGGGGATTTTCATAGTAACTTCATTGCAGTGTTAATGTAAGCCTACTTGTGACAATAAAGACATATTATTAAAGATTATTATTATTATTAAAACTTTGAATAAGGAAGAGATAATGGAATATTAGAGTAAACTAACATGAAATATAAAAAGATTAGAAGTGATTGTAAACCTGAAGTAAACTAGTATCCCTTAGAGACTGAGACAGAAGAAATTATAATGGGGAATAAGTTAAATGGCAGTTGTTGTTTTTCTTTCCACAGATAGTGGTGCACAAGACAGATTTTCAGTTGTTTTTCCTGGAACAGGTCACCAGAGGTTTGACTGCATCAAGCATGACTGATCAGGAGTGTCACTCACTTTTACCACCTGCCGTGTTGGAAGAGTTTAGCAGGTTGATGCACAACCTGTTTGGCCACATTATGAATGCACTTTCCTTGACCATCGAGCCCTGGGGTGGGACTTGAACCCAGAGCTTCTGGCTCAGAGTCAGGGGTGCTACCCACTGTCTTGTTATGCTCTTGGCGTAGCATAAGCAGCTTCCTTGATGTTCACTCTGACAAAGGAAGATTCAGACGTGGAGATAACTTCAACACGTTTATTGAACTATTTACAATTCTCCTACTTAGATTCACCACTACTGACAATGCTTCTATAGCTACTCAGACTGACAAACCAGTCTGCTACAATCCATGTGGTGGGTGTGATCAACCCTGTATCTGTACTCACTAAGTGTCTCCACTGGAAAGAGGGAGATCATGTGTGCTGTGTCCTTTATATATGGGTTCGTGTAATGCCTCCCTGTGGTAGTGTCACCTCTATGTGTATCGTGAATGCCCATTGGTCGTGTCCTATCTTGCTGATCTATTGGTTGAGTGTCTGTGTGTCATGTCTCTGGTGCTGCCTCTAGTGTCTATCTAGTCTACATGTGCTTACATTAACCCTTTGTGTATCTACAGTGATGCATATCACCACACCCAGTGATGCTCTTCTAACTGCCAGTGACATTAACTAAATATTTTGAAGACGGGCATCTTGGGCTGTGGATTGTCACTCTGTGACAAATTACCCACATGGTTTTTCTTTCCAGCCTGTCTCACCTGACCTTCTGGCTAAAGGGAGGTGGTGGTGGTGTAGTGGTATTGTCACAAGACAAATAATAACAGAGACCCAGGCACTGCTCCGGCAACCCAGGTTTAAATTCCACCACTGCAGACGGTGAAATTTGAATTCAATAAAAATCTGGAATTAAAAGTTCAATGATGACTTCCGGTGGCGGCCAGGGAGTGAGAGGTTGCTTATTTGGTAGCTCCTGCTCATGGTAGACTTTTAGGACCTTTTCCCTCGATTTAAGGGAGATTTGACCAGTAAAATTGGAGACTGGTGAGGCAGAGAAGAGGAACCCCCACCAGTTTATGGAGTCGTGGACCAGAAGTGGTCTGCAAAGGGGAGATTGTTGGGCAAAGAAGAGAGTGGAGCCTGCAGCACAGGAAAGCGTGGCTGAGGTTCAGGAGCTGGGATTGCCGGCCCAGTGGTCAATGGAGCAGCTGGTGAAATTCCTCCAGGTGAATTTCGCCAAGCAAAGACAGGACCCAATTAAGACTGGGATTGATCGGGTGGAGCAAAGGTTGGAAGCCCAGGATCTGGCGATCCAGAGGTGGAAGAGAAGGTGGCTAAGCACGAGGACCATGCTTAACCGTGATGGCAATTGAGATGGATCTGATGAGGGGACATCAGAAAAGGCTGCAGGAGAAGATGGAGGATTCGGAGAACAGGTCACGCTGGCAGAATTTGAGGATCGTTGACCCCTTGGAGGGCATCGAGGGTTCGGACGCAGGGGCATACATGGCCTGTATGTTTGCGAAGCTGCTTGGCGAAGGTGCATTTGCTCGACCCCTGGAAGTGGACAGGGCGCATAGAGCACTTGCGTGGAAGCTGCGGAGGAATGAGCCACCGAGGGCAGTGGTGGTGCGAATGCACCGGTTCCTGGATAAGGAACAGATCTTGAGGTGGGCCAGGCAGACAAGGAGCTGCAATAGGGAAGACAGCGAGCTGTGCATTTACCAGGACTTGGGTGCAGAACTGGCCAAAAGAAGAGCGGGCTTTAACAAAGTTAAATCGGCCCTCTTCAAGAAGGGGGTGAAGTTCGGCAACAAATGTGATGTACCCAGCACATTTGTGGGTCACTTACGAGGGCCAAGAACATTATTTCGGATCGCCGGATGAGGCGATGAACTTTGTCAAGGATGGGAGATTGGCACGTGACGGAGGACATTGAACTTGGGGACGAGTAATTTTGTTCCTGTGCTGCTAAATTTATTTTCCTTTTGAGCTGCGCATGTAGTGTTTTTGTACCAATTTTTTTGGGAAGTTGCTCAGTTTTGTGCAACTTTGTTCCTGTGGGGGGATGGTGGGTGGTATTTTCTTCGTTGTGTTTGTTGGGGATTGTGATGTTTTGCATATGTATGTTTGAGTGGGGTGGGGGGGGGGGAGAACAATAGGGGGGAGGACACTTGGCGCCATGGGCAGCGGCAACGAGGCTAGCTGGGCAGACTAGCTCACGGAAGTGCAGTGGGGGGCAAGCAGGTGACTGGTTTGATATGGGGAGTTGGGATTGTGGTTCTGTTAGTGTGGGAGGTATAGAATTGTACTGCTGACAGGGGAGGGACTAGCGTTGGGTGATGAATGGGAGGTCGAGGGCAGGCCTGAGGAGGCGTAGGACGTGAGCTGGAGGCTGGCCTAAGAAGGGTGATGGTTGATCGGCAGGGGGGTGAGTTACGGGGTGCCCCTGACCAGGCTGATCACATGGAATGTGAGAGGGCTGAATGGGCCGGTTAAAAGGGCTCGCATGTTCATGCATTTGTGGAGGTTGAAGGCGGACATGGAAATGCTACAAGAGACACACCTGAGGGTAGCGGATCAGACTAGACTGAGGAAGGGGTGGGTCGGGCTGGTATTTCACTCTAAGACTAGGGGGCTTGTGATCCTGATCAATAAGTGGGTGTCATTTGAGGTAGGGAATATAGTGGCGGACTCAGGGGGTAGGTATATCATGGTGAGCAGGAAGCTGGAGGGGATGCCGGTGGTATTAGTGAATATTTAATCAACAAATTGGGATGATGCAGAGTTTATGAGGCAGGTGTCAGCGAAGATCCCGGACCTGGAATCGCATTAGCTGATCTACGGGGGGGGGGGGGGGGGTTTGGAATGACTGAGTTCATGGACAGGGAGGGTGCCAGCTGGGGCAAAAGTTTGCAAGGGGTTTATGGAACAGATGGGGAGGGGTACACCTGTGGAGGTTCGGATGGCCAAGAGCGAAGGAGTTTTCTTTTTTTCCCACGTGCACAAAGTGTACTCCCGGATTGATTTTTTCGTTTTGAACAGGGCTTTTCTGGTGGGGGTGGTGGGTACTTAGTATTTGGTATTGCTGTGTCGGATCATGCCCCACACTGGGTGGATCTACGGGTGAGCAAGAAGAGGGTCAGTGCTCGCAGTGGAGATTGGATGTAGGATTAGCGGATGAGGGGGTGTGCGAGCGGGTGAGGCCATCCAGAATTACTTGGAGATAAATGATACGGGGAAGTTTCAGCAGCAACGGTATGGGAAGCGCTGAAGGCAGTGATTAGTGGGGAGCTAATTTCTATACGGGCTCATAGGGAGAAGATGGAGCGGGTAGAGATGGATAGGCTGGTGAGGGAAATACTCCAGCTGGACAGAAGGTATTCTGAAGCCCCAGAGGCGGGGTTGTTGAAGTAGCGACAGACACTGCAGATGGAGATAGGTCTGCTATCCACAGGAAAGGCAGTTTGGCCGTTGAGGAAGGCAAAGGGGGTGAGATCTGAGTATGGGGAGAAGGCCAGTAGGATGTTAGCACACCAGCTAAGGAAGAGGGAGGCGGCCAGGGAGGTAGGAAGAGTGAAGGACAGATTGGGGAACATGGTCTTGGACCCAGCGGTGGTGAATGG
Organism: Scyliorhinus canicula; assembly: GCF_902713615.1. Taxonomy (NCBI): domain Eukaryota; kingdom Metazoa; phylum Chordata; class Chondrichthyes; order Carcharhiniformes; family Scyliorhinidae; genus Scyliorhinus; species Scyliorhinus canicula. Next base: position 126,868,991 of record NC_052154.1, on the reverse strand, counting down.
GGTATTTAAGGAGTTTTACAGGCGGCTGTATGAGTCGGAACCCCCAGCTGGGATGGAGGGGACGAGGCAGTTTTTAGAAGGATTGGAGTTTCCGAAGGTGGATGGGTTGGGATTACGGAAGTAGTACAGGGATTGGAGGCCATGCATCGGGCAAGGCCCCGGGACTGGACGGCTAGCCAGTGGAATTTCACAAGAAGTTCCCTGGGATACTGGGCCCACTGTTGGTGAGGGCATTTAATGAGGCTAGGGAGTGAAGTGTCCTTCCTCCAACAATGTCGCAGGCTTCAACATCATTGATCCTGAAGCGGGAGAATGACCCAGAGCAATGTGGATCATACAGACCAATCTCCCAGCTGAATGTCGATGCCAAATTGCTGGCCAAAATTTTGGCCTCAAGGATAGAGGACTGTGTTCCAGAGGTGATAGAGGAAGACCAGACGGGTTTTATTAAAGGCAGGCAGCTAAGGGCCAACATTAGAAAGCTCCTAAATGTGATCATGGTGCCCGCTGGGGGGAGGGAGGCGGAGGTAGTGGTTGCTATGGACCTGTAAAAAATGTCTTTGACTGGGTGGAATGGAATTATCTGTGGGAGGTCCTAGACAATTTGGGTTTGGGCAGGGCTTTATTGACTGGGTTTGGTTGCTATACCAGGCACCGGTGGAGGGTGTGCGGAAGAATCGGCTGAGCTCGGACTACTTTAAATTGCACCAAGGGACAAGGCAAGAATGTCCCCTCTCCCCACTGTTGTTTGCCTTGGCGATGGCGCTGAGAGCATCAAAATACTAGAAGGGGCTAGTTGGTGGGGGAGGGGGGGGGATGGAACACAGGGTCTCATTATATGCAGACGACCTACTCCAATACATTTCAGGACCGTTAGGGGGGATGGGAGAGATTACGCGGATCTTAGGGGAATTTGGCTGGTTCTCAGGGTACAAATTGAATATGGGTAAAAGTGAGGTTTTTGTGATCCAGGCGGGGAGGCAGAAGAGGAGACTGGGGGAGCTTCCGTTTAAAGTGGTGGGAGGGAGCTTCCGTTATTTGGGAATTCAGGTGGCACAGGGATGGGAGCAGCTACATAAATTTAATTTGACCCGGCTAGTTGAGCAAATGAAGGAGGACTTTCGGAGGTGGGGCATGCTCCCGCTGTCACTGGCGGGGAGGGTACAAACCATAAAAATGACGGTCCTCCCGAGGTTTCTGTTTGTTTTCCAGTGTCGCCCTATTTTCATACCAAACATCTTTTTTAAGCGGGTAAATAGGGTGATCTCTGGTTTTGTGTGGGTGGGTAAAACGCCGAGAGTAAAGAAAGTGCTGCTGGAGTGAAGCCGAGGGGGGGCGTGGGCTGGCACTGCCAATCTTTAGTAATTACTACTGGGCGGCAAATATAGCCATGATCAGGAAGTGGGTAGTGGGGATGAGAGTTGGTGTGGGAGTGAGTAGAGGCGGCAGCATGTAACGGCACAAGTTTGGAGGCATTGGTAACGGCTCCTCTGCCATTCTCGCCAGCCCGGTCCTCCACAAGCCCGGTGGTGGTGGCGGCTCTGAGAGTCTGGAGGCAGTGGCGGAAACATATGGGAGTGGAGGGAGCTCCAATTTGTGGTAACCACCGGTTTGTCCCAGGGAGGCTGGATGGGGGGTTTCGGAGGTGACAGAGAGCAGGGATTGAGAGGCTGGGGAATCTATTTATTGACTGGAGCCTTCCATGTTTAAAGGATATGGAGGAGGAGTTTGAATTGCTGGGAGGGAATGGGTTTCGATATCTGCAGATAAGGGATTTTGTGCGAAGACAGATTGCGACTTTTCTGCTTCTACCGCCACAGGGGATACAGAGTAAGGTTTAAAAAATGGGAGTGTGGAAGGGGAAGGTTTTGGATATCTATAAAGAACTCATGGAGTCGGGTGAAACTCAGATTGGTGAACTAAAGCATAAATGGGAAGATGAGCTGGAGGGGAGGTAGAAGCGGTCTGCAGAAGGATGCTCTGAGCAAAGTCAACACGTCCTCATCATGTGCCAGGCTCAGCCTGAATCAATTCAAGGTGGTTCACCGGGCACATATGACAGTGGCCCCGATTAGCATGTTTTTTGGGATAGAGGACAAGTGTGTGAGGTGTACGGGGTGGGCCCAGCAAATCATGTCCATATGTTTTGGGCATGCCCGAAGCTTAGGGGATACTGGCAGGGCTTTGCGGATATCACGTCCACGGAACTAAAAACAAGGGTGGCGCCAAGTCCAGAGATGGCGATTTCCGTAGTGTTGGAAGATCCAGGAGTCCACGAGATAAGAGAGGCTGACATTTTGGCCTTTGCCTCCTTGGTAACCCGGAGAAGAATCTTATTAGCATGGAGGGACTCGAAGGCCCCAAAATCAAGGGTTTGGGTTAGTGACATGGCTGGATTTCTCAAACTTGAGAAAATTAGGTTTGCCCTGAGAGGATCGACGTTAGGGTTTGTCCAGAGGTGGCAGTCGGTGATATCGACTTCTTCGGAGAAAACTAAACTGTCAGCAGATTCGATAAGAGGGTGGGGGGTGGGCGGTGGAGGGGTTAGGGGGTAGGGACAGGTTAGGCTATTTTTTGTTTAGAGTAGGTGTGAACAATGGGAGATGGTGGGATGTGTTATGCACAGAACTATGTGTAGATAGAACATAGAAAAATATAGCACAGAACAGGCGCTTTGGCCCACGATGTTGTGCCGAACCTGTGTCCTAGATTAATCATAGATTATCATAGAATTTACAATGCAGAAGGAGGCCATTCGGCCCATCGAGTCTGCACCGGCTCTTGGAAAGAGCACCCTACTCAAGGTCAACAACTCCACCCTATCCCCATAACCCAGTAACCCCACCCAACACTAAGGGCAATTTTGGACACTAAGGACAATTTAGCATGGCCAATCCACCTAACCTGCACATCTTTGGACTGTGGGAGGAAACCGGAGCACCCGGAGGAAACCCACGCACACGCGGAGAGGATGTGCAGACTCTGCACAGGCAGTGACCCAAGCCGGAATCAAACCTGGGACCCTGGAGCTGTGAAGCAATTGTGCTATCCATAATGCTACCGTGCTGCCCTTAAGAACAAATTAATCCACACTCCATCATTCTACCGTACATTTGTATTAATATTGTTTATTGTTATAAAATCACAAATGCCTTAATAAAATGTTTGAAGAAAAAAGTTCAATGATGACCATTGATTGTTGGAAAAACCCATCTGGTTCACTAATGTCCTTTAGGAAAGGAAATTTGCCATTCTTACCTGGTCCGGCCTCCATGCAATGTCAAGATCCACAGCAATGTGGTTGACTCTTAACACAGGAAATAGCAGCAGGAGTAGGCCATTCGGCCCATCACACCTGCTCCACCATTCATTATGATCATGGTTCATAAAACCATTGAATGACTACAGTGATAGAAGTAGGCCATTTGGCCCATTGAGTCTGCACCAACTCTCTGAAAGAGCGCATTCACCAGGCTCTCACCCTATCCCTGCAACCCCACCTGACCCACACATCCCTGGACAATAAGGGCAATTTAGGATGGCCAATCCACCCAACCTGCACATCTTTGGACCGTGGGAGGAAACTGGAGCACCCGGAGGAATCTTAGACACCGGTGGGATATACAAGCGCCACACAGACAGTCACCCAGTGCTGGAATTGAACCCGCATCCCTGGTGCTGTGAGACAGCAGTGCTAACCACTGTGCCACTATGCCGCCCCCAAATTGATTACCCAACACGGTAAACTGGTCCCGCTTTCCCCATATATCATTCGCTGGCCTGACCCGGTATTCCCCGGAGGGGTAAGTGGAGGTGGTGGTGGGGTGTTGAGGAGGAGGCATAGGGCATTTGTCAGGGCTAGAAGGCTGGGAACAGATGAAGCCTGTGTGAACTATAAGGAAAGAAGAAAGGAACTTAAGCAAGGAGTCAGGAGGGCTAAAAGGGGTCATGAAAAGTCATTGGCAAATAGGGTAAAGGAAAATCCCAAGGCATTTTATACAGACATAAAAAGCAAGAGAGTAGCCAGGGAAAAAGTTGGCCGACTGAAGGACAGGGGAGGGAATCTATGCGTGGAGCCAGAGGAAATGGGCGAGGTACTGACTGAATAATTTGCATCAGTATTCACCAAAGGGAAAGAATTGGTGGATGTTGAGTCAGGAGAAGGGTGTGTAGATAGCCTGGGTCATCATTGAGATCCAAAGAGACGAGGTGTTGGGTGTCTTGAAAAATATTTCGGTAGATATGTCCCCAGGGCCTGATGGGATCTACCCCAGAATACTGAAGGAGGCGAGAGAGGAAATAACTGAGGCCTTGAGAGAAATCTTTGGATCCTCACTGTCTTCAGGTGATGTCCCGGAGAACTGAACATAGCCAATGTTGTTCCTTTGTTTAAGAAGGGTAGCAAGGATAATCCAGGGAACTACAGGCCGGTGAGGTTTACGGAAGTGGTAGGGAAATTACTGGAGAGAATTCTTTGAGACAGGATTTACTCCCATTTGGAAACAAATGGACGTATTAGCGAGAGGCAGCACGGTTTTATGATGGGGTGGTCGTGTCTCACTAACTTGATAGAGTTTTTCGAAGAGGTCACAAAGATGATTGATGCAGGTAGGGCAGTGGATGTTGTCTATATGGACTTCAGTAAGGCCTTTGACAAGGTCTCTCATGACAGACTGGTACAAAAGGTGAAGTCACGTGGGATCAGGGGTGAACTGGCAATTGGCAATTTGGATACAGAACTGGCTAGGTCATAGAAGACAGAGAGTAGCAATGGAAGGGTGCTTTTCTGATTGGAGGGCTGTGACTAGTGGTGTTCCGCAGGGATCAGTGCTGGGAGCTTTGCTGTTCGTAATATATATAAATGATTTGGAGGAAAATGTAACTGGTCTGATTAGTAAGTTTGCAGAAGACACAAAGGTTGGTGGAATTGCGGATAGCGATGAGGACTGTCAGAGGATACAGCAAGGATTTAGATCGTTTGGAGACTTGGGCGGAGAGAAGGCAGATGGAGTTTAATCCTGACAAATGTGAGGTAATGCATTTTGGAAGGTCTAATGCAGGTAGGGAATATACAGTGAATGGTAGAACCCTCAAGAGCATTGACAGTCAGAGAGATCTAGGTGTACAGGTCCACAGGTCACTAAAAGGCAACACACTTGGAGAAGGTATTCAAGAAGGCATACGGCATGCTTGCCTTCATTGGCCGGGGCATTGAGTATAAGAATTGGCAAGTCATGTTGCAGCTGTTTAGAACCTTAGTTAGGCCACACTTGGAGTATAGTGTTCAATTCTGGTTGCTATACTACCAGAAGGATGTGGAGGCTTTAGAGAGGGTGCAGAAGAGATTTACCAGGATGTTGCCTGGTATGGAGGGCATTAGCTACGAGGAGCGGTTGAATAAACTCAGTTTGTTCTCACTGGAATGACGGAGGTTGAGGGGCGACCTGATAGAGGTCTACAAAATTATGAGGGGCATGGACAGAGTGGATAGTCAGAGGCTTTTTCCCAGGGTAGAGGGGGTCAATTACTAGGGGGCATAGGTTTAAGGTGTGAGCGGCAAGGTTTAGAGGAGATGTACGAGGCAAGTTTTTTACACAGAGGGTAGTGGGTGCCTGGAACTCGCTGCCGGAGGAGGTAGTGGAAGCAGGGACGATAGAGACATTTAAGGGGCATCTTGACAAATACACGAATCGGATGGGAATAGAGGGATACGGACCCAGGAAGTTTAGAAGATTGTAGTTTAGTCGGGCAGCAACGCCAGTACGGGATTGGAGGGACGAAGAGCCTGTTCCTGTGCTGTACTTTATTTGTTCTTTGTTCTTTGGGTGGTGGTGGAGCGGGGGTGTGAGGATGGTGTGGGGTGTGAGAGTGGTGTGAGGGTGAGAGTGATGTCAGGGTGAGGGTGGTGTTGGGGAGTGACACACGTGTTACAGGGAACCACAACTCAGCGTGGTCTCACTTCCTCACCCAATGACAACATCCTCCCCGGCGAATTTCCATTCCGTGGGCCCAACGACCACATCCAGGGCCCCCTGCTCTGCCATGGTAGGGGCCTGTTATGCCTAAACCACAGTGTGTCTTAACCCGTATGCATTGGACAAATGACTACAAGTTTGTTTAATACAACAGTATAATATTTATTTACGTTCACACAATGTTAAGGTTATTCAATCAAACACACATAAGTTAAACTACAAAGCTATTACATCCAAGACCTCAACATCTTTCAAGTGACTGACAAGTATGGACTTTATCTGTGATCTGCAGTCTTGCAGTCTTGATGGTCAGTTGCTGGTTGTCAATGTCCTTGGCTCTGGTCCTTCTATCGGTGGCATGGATGGTCTTCTTCTTTGGCCGGTAAAGGGTCATCGTTGTTGGTTGCTGTCGAGAGAGCGAGTGAGGGATTGCGCAGCATTTTTTATCCCTGGGGATTTCTCACCCTCTTGTGTGGTCCAAGTTAAGCTACGAATCAATTGATCAGGGTTCAATCAACCTGATCGATCGTCCTTACTGGCCATGTCCGTTGATGTCCGAGGCACCTAGGCCTTTCCAAATAAGGAAATAGACGCCATTGTAGTGATTTGCATTTAAGCCCATTGTCCCAGGATGGCCTCTTGATGGCCTCTTCCCTGTGTTATTTGCGAAGTTTGGGCTGCAGCCTTTTGTATATTTGGAGATGCAGCCTGTTTGTCGCTGAACTTGGGCACCTTTCCCAGTGTCCTTTGCCGGGTGCCATTTTAGGTGGTCACAGGCCGCAAGTCTGGCGGTCCCCCTCCAGTCTTCCCCTGCACCCGGTAAAGGCTTACAAGGGAATTATTAGATCCTAGGAAGAGGCATACAAATTGGCCAGTAAACCTGAGGATTGGGCGCAGTTTAAAATTCAGCAAAGGAAGACAAAACGATTGATTAGGAATGGGAAAACAGAATATACGAGCAAGCTTGTGGATAACATGAAAACTGACTGTAAAAGCTTCAATGGGTATGTGAAGAGAAAGTCGTGGTGAACGTAGGTCCCTTACAGTCAGAAATAGGGGAATTTATAATGGGGAACAAAGAAATGGCTGACCAACTACATACATACTTTGGTTCAGTCTTCACAAAGGAGGACACAAATTGCATACCAGAAATGTTGTGGTGCACAGGGTTTGGTGAGAGGGAGGAACTGAAGGAAATCAGTATTAGTACATAAATGCTGTTGGGGAAATTGATGGGATTGAAAGCCGATAAATCCTCAGCACCTAGTAATCCACATCCCAAAGGATTTAAGGAAGTGGCCCTAGGAATAATGGATGCATTGGTGGTCACCTTCCAAGATTCTATAGACATGGGAACAGTTCCTATGGATTGGAGCGTAGATAATGTAATACGATTATTTAAAAAAGGGAGGCAGAGGGAAAACGGAATTATACCAGTCAGCCTGATGTCAGTAGTGGGGAAAAGTCTAGAACCCATGATCAAAGATTTTATAGCAGAGCACCTGGAAAACAGGATCTGACAGAGTCAGCATGGATTTCCGAAAGGGATGTTTTTGAGACGGCCATGAGGAATCCAGCACAAGTTTGCAGAGTTTGGCAGCATGGTAGCATGGTGGTTAGCATCAATGCTTCACAGCTCCAGGGTCCCAGGTTCGATTCCCGGCTGGGTCACTGTCTGTGCGGAGTCTGCACGTCCTCCCCGTGTGTGCGTGGGTTTTCTCCGGGTGCTCCGGTTTCCTCCCACAGTCCAAAGATGTGCGGGTTAGGTGGATTGGCCAGGCTAAATTGCCCTTAATGTCCTAAAAAAAATAAGGTTAATGGGGGTTGTTGGGTTACTGGTGTAGGGTGGATACGTGGGCTTGAGTAGGGTGATCATTGCTCGGCACAACATCGAGGGCCGAAGGGCCTGTTCTGTGCTGTACTGTTCTAAAAAAAAAGAAAAGAACTTTATTTACAACACTATATACACAGCAGTAGTAGTTCACCACTGCTCCCTCCTCTGGCTTGTACCTCACTGGCCAGCTCTATTTATCCAGGTGAAACTGTAATGATTTCTCCGTCCCCCTCATTGGGGGAGATCATACACCCAAAGAACTTTGGGATAACCAGGCCTTCCGTGCTTGGTGCACACCGCAGGTGTTGGATTGTTTTGTCGACCCTTCTTTCCCCATTTTGATTTGATGTTTTTTAAGTTTCCATTCCTCTTTGTTCTTTTTGGGCTGTGCTCCTGGCAGGGGTGGCCCCTTTTAATTACCCCTAAGTTAATTTCTCTTATTCTATTAAGTTGATGCACCCTATAATACATTATGGGATAACCAGTAGTCCCCAGCCAATAGTATTCAGGCAGGCTGTAGCAGAAATCATGCTTGCCAAATGTACTGGAATTCTTTGAGGATGGAACTAATAGAATTGGACTTTCAGAAGGCTTTCGACAAGGCCCCACATAAGGGGCTGGATTCTCCAAAAATGGGGCTATGTCCTCATGCCGGCGTAAAAACACTGCCGTTTTACTCCAGACTTTCCTGAAAAACATACAGAGCAATTCACCGACCTGCAGGGGGCTAGCAGGGACCCGAGGAGCTTCACGCAGCTTTGGCTGCGGATATGGGCCCCCGCACTTCCGGTTCCGATTCCACGCATGCACACGGTGGCGCCCTCCAGCAGCCGCGTTGAGCACCATGGCAGACTTGGAATGTGGACCAACACTAAGAAACAAAGTCCCCCCCCCCCCAATCGGTCCTGCGCCACGTGATCCGACCCGCCCAATCGCTGCCTCAGCTGACCATAAGGCCCCCCTGATGATGGACCCCTGCCCCCCCCCACCAGAGCGGCGCGGACTGAGTCCGCAGCTGTGGCGCATGAGTCCAGACTGGCCATACGTGGTTAGAACCACACCGTCGGGAAATCGGCCGGTCGGGATCGGAGTATCACTGGGAGGGCCTCTCGCAATGGCCACCCAGCCGCGCGCCGTGATTCACAGGCGAGCGATTCTCCAGGGCCCGGAGAATCGCGGGAGCGACACTGGGCCTGATTCAGGCGTAAAAGTTCATTCTCGAGCCACGCACCAAACGCGATTTTGGCGCGTGGCTGTGGAGAATCCAGCTCAAGAGATTTAGCATGTAAAATTGAAGTGCATTGGATTTGGTGTAATGTATTGCAATGGATAGAAAACTAGTTGGCAGACAGGAAACAAAGAGTACAAACAAATGGCTCTTCTTCCAGTGGTAGGTAATGATTAATGGGGTACCACAGGGATCAGTGCTGGTCCCTCAGCTATTTGCAATGTATATTAATGATTTAGATGAGGGAAACTAAAATTAATGGGCATGATTCTCTGGCCTCATTATGCTCTTGATCAAGATGCAGTCCCCATGCCCCAGGCCAGTCCCACCCCTCCCAATTGAGGAACCTGGAGCCAATCAGTGCGTCTCGTGCGCGCTGGCCCTGCCGCACATGTCATGCAGCCTCCAATGCTTGCCTGAGCCCCAAACCCTGCCCATTCTCGCCCTCCCTCACATCCTTCTCATCGGACGAGGAGGCCTGCCATTCATCCTCATCCTCCAGCACATCACCCCTCTGCTACGCGATGTTGTGCAGGACGCAGCAGGGCACCAAGATGCAGCGACCCTCCCAGCGCTATACTGGAAGGCTCCTCCAGAGCGGTCCACATTGGTCTGTGGCCTCCAGATAGGCCATAACCGCAGTGGATAATCCCTGTCGCCTAGGAGCCAACTCCCCAGCCAGGGGTGCACCTCGAATAGGCCAGGAACCGTTGAGTGTGTGATGATGAAGGCATCGTGCACACTGCCTGGGTATCGGATGCAGATGTGCATGATGCGCATCTGATGGTCACTCACCAGCTGCACTTTCATTTAGTGGAACCCCTTACAGTTTGTGAACAGCGGCCTGTCACCTGCAGGTACGAATAGGGTGATAGGCATCCCGTCAAACTCCCCCTGGATCCGAGGCATTTTGGCGATTACCCCTCCAAAATAATATCCCAAAACCCCTGCCTTGCTGTTCCGCTGTCCTCCATGCTAGACTCCTTTTCCAATTAACTCTGGCCAGCTCCTCCCTCATGTCTTTGTAGTTACCCTTATTTAATTGTAATACTGTTACATCTGATTGCAGCTTCTCCCTCTCAAACTGCAGGGAAGCGTCTACCATATTGTGGTCACTGCTCCCTAAGGGTTCCTTCACTTTAAATTCCCTTATCAAGTCTGCCTCATTACACATCACCAAATCCATAATTGCCTGTTCCCCAGTGGGCTCTACCACAAGCTGATCCAAAAATAGCATCTCTTAGACATTCCACAAATTCCTTTTCATGGGGTGCACTGCCGACCTGATTTTCCCAGTCCACCTGCATATTGAAGTCCCCCATGATTATTGTAATATTGCTTTTTTTACAAGCCTTTTCTATTTCCTGATTTATTTTCTGCCCCACATCCTGACTACTGTAGGGGCCTGTACATAACTTCCATCAGGGTCTTTTTACCTTTGCGATTCCTCAACTTTACCCACAGAGATTCTATGCCTTCTGATCCGATATTGTTCGTTGCTATCGATATAACGTCATTCCTTACTAACAATGTACCCCCGCCCCCTTTGCCCATCTGCTTGTACTTTCAATAGGACACATATCCTGGTATATTTAGATCCCAGCCCTGATCTCCTTGTAGCCATATCTCTGTGATGCCCACAACATCGTACGGGCCAATTTCAATATACGCAACAAACTGATTTACCTTTTTCCCTATACTGTGTGTATTTAGGTACAACACCTTCAGTCCAGCATTGACTACTTCCCTTCTCACACTTGTCACTTTTTTTACTCTGCCTGATGGCGATGTTGTTCTTATTTTTGTTCTCTATTTCCCCTTCAGTTATGACACCTTCTAAGCTAATGCTCTGCTTCCCACCCCCCTACCATACTAGTTTAAATCCTCCTGAGTGACTCTAGCAAACCTTGCAGCTAGGATATTTATGCCCCTCCAGTTTAGATACAACCCGTCCTTCTTGTACAGGTCCCACCTACCCCGGAAGAAAACCCAATGGTCCAGAAATCTGAAACCCTCCCTCCTACACCACCAGTTTAGCCATGTATTTAGGTGCAATATTCTCCTATTTCTAGCCTCACTGGCACATGGCACAAGGAGCAATCCTGAGATTACAACCCGAGAGGTCCTACTTTTTAGCTTACTGCCTAACTCCCTGAACTCCTTCTGCAGGACCTCATCACTCTTCCTGCCTATGTTGTTAGTACCTATGTGTACTACGACCTCTGGTTGTTCACCCTCCCCCTTCAGGATGTCCTGTGTTCGTTCAGAGACATCTTTGCCCCTGGCATCTTTGACCCTTGACACTTCCTACACATATGTTGGCCCCAGGCACTAGAAATGTTCCTGAATTCCCACATGGAGCAGGAGTGGCATACCACAGCTTTAAGCTTTCCTGCCATGACATACCCTTTTCAATTAAACCTTCTGGAAGGTACTTAAAATCAAATAATATCAATTACTCTAGGGTCCTTCTTCCCTGGTCCTCATTGCTGCAGAATATAGTCCTTATGAACTCTAAGCCACAAAATAAAGACCTTCTAAACGATAAAAGCAATAAAAGTAGTCAATGCTCATCCAATTAACTGTTTCCACTACTCCTCTCAAGGTGTTGTTAACTACCTGTCCCTACTACTTTCCTCTAGGTGCTGTTAACTGCCTGTCCTGGTGGCCTCCTCTTGCATTCTCCTGTAGGTGCTGCTGACTGTCTGCCCAAGTGTTCCTCTTGCATCCTCCTCTCAATGACGGCAGATTTCCTTCCCTCAAGGATATTAATGAACCAGATGGGTTTTTTTTTAATGACAATTGACAATGGTTTCATGGTCATCATTCGACCTCTAATTCCATATTTTCATCGGATTCAAATGCCACCATTCGCCATGGCGGAACTTGAACCAAGGTCCCCAGAGCAAAGTGGTATGTAGCCCACTGGGACCCTAGAGCAAAGTGGTACATTACCTGCCGGCTCTACTGCCAGCTATTTCTGACACATTTGTTGACACTTGGTCACACTGGCAGAGCTGCTCCGCCCCGCCTGCAACATTGGTCTTAACTATAATAAAAATAATAAAAAGGGTGCCCCACTCAAATGTTAACAAGCCAATTGACCTACATATTATGCTGCCCACATTATAATATGATTGGGATGGGCAGATGACGAGAGTGGAGAAACCGCTTTTTCACCATCCGAGGTGAAAAAGAGGAAGGAATGAGGTAAATCCTTTTTACTACGACCTCTGGTTGTTCACCCTCCCCCTTCAGGATGTCCTGTGTTCGTTCAGAGACACCCTTGACGCTGGCATCTTTGACCGTTGACACTTCCTACACATATATTGGCCCCTGGCACTAGAAATGTTCCTGAATTCCCACATGAAGCAGGAGGGGCATACCACAGCTTTGAGCTTTCCTGCCATGACACGAAAGGAGGTGCCTGTGTGCATCAGTGGCATCTCTCAAGATGATATCCTCCACATTTTGTACCTCCCCAATCCCTCCCTGCCCGGACTCAGGGTCCTCCGGGATCCATTGTTTTCTTCTTTGTGGGCCGACTTGCAGTCCCAGCAGCACCGGCTACTGAGTTCTGGTTCTGCTACAGCTGCTGGCTAATTAAATTGGCTGCAGCGCATGAGGGCACACCTTTCTCTCACTCTGTTTATTTAGGCCGCCTGCAGCATAATACGTCTGCAGCAAGGCAAACTTATTTTAAGTCGGCTGGTTCGTGATGACTTTTGTAATGGAGAGGGGAGCAATATCAACCCCCATATAAAATTCACCCAAGATTTCCTTTCCTCTAATTGTGGGTGCATTTTAGAAGAATATTTAAATTTAAAGCTACACCTGTTCATTCATTTGCGAAAGAGATCACTCACACATTGCCGCTGCCCAATTTACACCATGATTCCACCCTATGATTTAAAAACTTTTAAAGAAATGCTATGAAATAAATATTGTTTCGCTGAAAAAAATATTAATTGTTACAGATAATATTGAATGGGATAAGGCCTTCAAAGCAGCACTTTTCTATAATTAAGAAATCAATGTGCAAATGTTGCCTCAATGCTGGTTGATATGAATGTATACACACTTGCTTTGTATCATTTTATTGTTCAGATAATGCTATCTTTATTGAGTGTTATAACATGCACCAACATTTCCTCATTGGTGAAGCTTGTTATTATTATAAGCGTCTTATCAGCTCCTTGAAATAATATTTACTGGTGAAACAAAGGAAATGATAATGTCTGTGTGGACAATTCCATGTTTCTTTGGTGCTTGAATTTTCTCTCCGTTTACATATCTTTTCTTGTATTCTTGTTCTTTATGGATTCACTGAGCTATAGGAGTTCCACAATCTATCATGGTACAACTTTATTGTCAACTTACCTTACATTTTCAGCTCTGACTCAGTTGGCTGTACTCTTGTATCTGAATCAAAAAGGTGTACGTACAATCCCCACTCGAGAGATTTAAGCATAGAACCTAGACTGATACATCACTGCATTACAGAGGGAGTGCTATGCTTTCAGAGATGCTGTCCATCAGATGAAATATAAACAAAGACCCAATCTACCCACTCATATTGATGCAACAGACTCCATGGCACAATTTCAAAGAAGACCAAGGGAGTTTCCTGTGTCCTGCCTGATGTTTAATCCCTCCAACCAACACCAATAAAACAGATTGGGTACAGAATTAACTCACCCTGATTTATTGACCAGGAGGCTGCAATTTACAGTGGGCCCATGCCTGTTGGAAATGAAATGGATCACTTTCGTGGCGGCCATGGAGGAGTACGTCGCAGATTTGATAGCTCCTGTCTGTAACGGGCTTTTGGGCCTTTTTCCCCTGTTTTTTCCCCGGATGTTCTGGAATAAATCGGTGAAGAGTGAGACAGTGAGGAGAAATCCCCCTCCAGTGTATGGAGAATTGGACCAGAAGTGGCCGTGTGAGACGACCAAGTCCTATAAGGGAGACGCAAGTAGAGCTAGTAACACGGCACAGCATGGCGGAGGGCAAGGGCTGCGGGGAGACGGCACAGTGGTCGAAGGAGCAGCTGGTGATGTTTTTCGAGGATTGCGTCGCCAAGCTGAAGAAAGTACCCTGGACCCGATTAAGGCTTCGATTGATCAAGTGGCTCAGAATCAGGAAACCCACAGGAGAGCGATCCAGGAGCAAAAAGTTGTCCGAACACGAGGAGTATATAACTGTGCTGGAAAACAAGGTGGGGATGATGAACGACTGCAAAATAAGAATGCAGGAGAAGCTGGAGGACCTGGAGAATAGGTCCAGGAGGCGGAATCTCAGAATTGTTGGCCTCCCTGAAGGCAGTGAGGGATCGGATGCGAGGGCCTATGTGACGGACATGTTGGAGAGGTTGATGGAGGCTGGGGCGTTCCCTCGGCCCCTGGATTTGGACAGAGCGCACAGAGCCCTCGCGAGGAAGTGAATGAGCTGCCGAGGGCCATGGTAGTTTGTTTTCACCGTTTCATGGACAAAGAACAAGTTTTGCGGTGGGCCAAGAAAGAATGGAGCAGCAAGTGGGAGAACTATAAGTTGCGCATCTATCAGGACCTGGGAACGTATTTGGCCAAGAGGTTTTTCAATTGGGCAAAAACGACCCTCTTTAGGAAAGGGGTGAAGTTCGGGATTCTGTACCCAGCCCGTCTGTGGGTCACACATGAGGAACGGTACTTCTACTTTGAAACGCCAGACGAAGTATGGACCTTTATTATAGAAATTAAGCTGGAGGCAAATTAAAAGACACTTAAGCCTTGGAGAGTACTGTGGCGGCGTTTGTGGTGCTGGATTGTATAAATTTAAGTAGCTCTATGTGAAATAATGGGCAGTGTGGATCTATGTCAAAGGTTGCTTTGTCTCACAGGGACCTTGTTATAGGCGGGGATGGGCTTTGAATTTGGTTCTGGTTTTTGGTCGAATATTTTTCGGAAGTGACTGTTTCGTCACTGTTTATTTCTGATGTTTGTTTACTGGGGAATGTGATGCTTTTAAAATGTTTATTCATGTGGGGGGACAAAAGAAGAGAACAATAGGGAGGCAGACTGCTTGGTGCCAGGGATGGGAGCTACCGAGTCAGCATGGGTCAGCTGACTCTCGGAAGCGCAGTGGGGGGTGAGCAGGTGTTAAGCTGGAGCTTGACTTGGGGGATTGAGTTTCTAGTGTTGTTGCTGGGGTGGTGGAGGGACGGGGGAACTGCTTTGCTGAGAGGGGAGGAACTGTTACTGGGGGACAAATGGGAGGTTGGGAACAGCGACAGCCCAAGTGGGGACGCAAGGAAGCGGAGGGTGCGAGCTGGAAACTAGCCAAAAAAGGGTGATGGCTAGTCGGCGGGGTGTTGGGGGGGAGGGTTGGGTTGGGTTGGAAGCCCCCCATCCAGGCTGATCAAATGGAACGTGAGAGGACTGAATGGGCCGGTCAGGAGGGCTCATGTGTTCGCGCATTTGAGGGAACTGAAGGCAGAGGTGGCAATGCTACAAGAGACACACCTAAAGGTTACAGACCAGACCAGATTGAGAAAGGGGTGGGTTAGCCAAGTGTTCCACTCAGGACTGGACTCAAAGACCAGGGGGGTAGTGATCTTGATCAGCAAACGAGTCGCATTCGAGGCAGAGAGAATCGTTGCAGTCAAGGGGGGTAGGTACTTAATGGTGAGTGGGAAAGCTGGAGGAGGTACGAGTGGTACTTGTGAACATATATGCTCTGAATTGGGACAACGTGAAATTTATGAGGCGGGTGTTGTGTAAGATCCCAGACTTGGAGTCACATAACCTGATCATGGGAGGGGACTTCAATACAGTCATTGATACGGAATTGGACCGGTGAAAATCCAGGATTGGGAGGAGGCCAGATGCGGCAAAGGAATTGAAGGGTTTTATGGAACAGATGGGGGGAGTAGACCCATTGAGGTTTGCACAGCCAAGGACGAAGGAGTTTTCCTTTTTTTCACATGTCCACAAGGTATACTCTCGCATCGACTTTTTTGTTCTGAGTAGGGCTCTAATACTGGAGGTGGTGGATACTGAGTACTCGGCAATCGCAGTGTCGGATCATGCCCCGCATTGGGTGGATCTACGGCTTAGTGTGGAGAGAGGGCAACGTCTGCTGTGGAGACTGGATGTGGGGTTACTAGCGGATGAAGCAATCTGTGGGCGGGTTAACAAGTCGATCCAGAACTACCTGGAAACAAATGATATGGGGGAGGTTTCTGCAGCGTCGGTCTGGGAAGCTTTCACGGCAGTAGTCAGAGGGGAATTAATCTCGCTATGGGCCCACAGAGAAAAGGTGGAATTGGCTGAGAGGGACAGGTTAGTTGAGGAGATACTCCAGGTGGACAGGAGATACTCGGAGGCCCGGACGCGGGGCTACTGAGGGAGCGGCAGAGGTTACAGGTGGAGTTTGGGCTGTTGACCACAGGGAAAGCGGTGGCACAGTTGAGGAAGGCAAGGGGGGGTGGGCGATCTATGAGTACAGGGAAAAGGCAAGCAGAATGTTGGCGCACCAGCTCAGGAAAAGAGAGGCAGCCAGGGAGATAGGTAAAGTAAAGAGTAGAGACGGTAATACTGTCCTGCACCCAGAGGGGGTGAATGAGGTGTTTAAGGACTCTTATAGTAAATTATATGAGTCGGAACCCCCGGCTGGGGTGGAGGGGATGAGGCAGTTTCTGGATCAGTTGAGGTTCCCAAGGGTGGAGGAGGACCTGGTGGAGGGGCTGGGAACCCCAATTCAGATTGAGGAAATAATCAAGGGGCTGAAAGGCTTGCAGTCGGGCAAGGCCCCGGGGGCCGGACGGCTACCCGGTGGAATACTATTAGACGTTTTCGGAAATATTAAGCCCACTGCTGGTGAGGACATTTAATGAAGCAAGAGAGAAGGGAGTGCTCCCCCCAACAATGTCGCAGGCCTCGATTTCATTGATCCTAAAACTGGAGAAGAATCCGGAGCAATGCGGGTCATACAGGCCAATTTCTCTACTGAATGTGGATGCCAAACTGCTGGCTAAGGTACTGGCCACAAGGATAGAGGACTGTGTCCCGGGGGTGATAGGGGAAGACCAGACGGAATTTTTTGAGGGCAGGCAACTCAAGGCCAATGTTCGAAGGCTGGTTTGTACGCACACTCGCTACTGGTGCCTGATAGAGCAACCGCACCCAGTCAATAAAGCCCTCACCAAACCCAAACCTTCCCAGCACCTCCCACAGTTAATTCCACTCCACCCGATCAAAAGCCTTCTCCGCATCCATCGCTACCACCACCTCCACATCCTCTCCTTCTCATGAGCTAGGAGAAGTGATAGAGGCGGGACTATGGGCAGATGCCCTAAGCAAGGTTAATACCTCCTCATCATGTGCCAGGCTTAGCCTGATACAATTTAAGGTAGTCCACCGGGCACACATGACAGCGGCTAGGATGAGTAAGTTCTTCGGGGTAGAGGACAGGTGTGCGAGGTGCGTGGGAAGCCCAGCAAATCATGTCCACATGTTTTGGGCATGCCCAAAGCTTAGAGGGTTTTGGCAGGGTTTTGCTGAGGCAATGTCCACGGTGCTAAAAACACGGGTGGTGCCGAGTCCGGAGGTAGCGATCGTTGGAGTGTCGGAAGATCCGGGAGTTCAGGGGGCGAAAGAGGCCGACATCTTGGCCTATGCCTCCCTGGTTGCCCGGAGACAGATCCTTTTAATGTGGAGGGACTCAAAGCCCCCGAGTGTAGAGACCTGGGTTAGTGACATGGCTGGGTTTCTCAGTCTCGAGAAAATAAAGTTCGCCTTAAGACGGTCAATGTTAGGCTTCACCCGGAGGTGGCAGCCGTTTGGCGACTTTCTCTTGGAAAATTAAAATGTCAGCAGATGCAGTATTCCAAGGAGGTTGGGGGGGGGGGGGGGGGGGGGGGGGGGAGGATTGTTGATGTATGGTTGAGGCGTGTGAAGATTGGGCGGGGGGAGAAATGTTTATTATACCATGTTGATGTTATTGTTTATGTTACTGTTATAAAAATTTTCAAATACCTCAATAACATATTATTTTAAAAAAAGGAAACAAAATGGATAGAACACAAAATTCTTCCGTAGTAACGTGGCTGAAAGCAGGTCCAACGCAGCCCAGACTCCATTATGCTGCTGCCATTCTCTGTGCATACCAGGGGGCCAAGAAGGACATGCTCCAGGCAGCCTTCCGTTTTTAAAGGTGCAGTCCTGATAAAAGGAAATTTGCAGTAATGTATAACTGTTAAGGTGATGGTGATCTTTGCAAACACTGGGAGGCCCATTCTTGCTCTCGGTCAGAGTGAAGGAATTATCACAATTCCGACACTACCTCCTCACTGAAGCAGAGTCTCCTCAGGTCCTATGGATGACTCATCACAATGTAGGATTGTTGGTCCCAGACTGCCCTTTGTGGGTGGACCTTCCAAAGAGAACTCTCCCTCTCCTGCCTCTGTACAGAGGTGCCCCCTCTGCCTCCTCTACAGGTCATGCTCAGGTTGCAGAGCAAAGTCTATCTACGCAAGGCAGTGGCTGAAATTTTTAATCAATAAACACTTTTTAACTCCTCCAGCTTTACATTCCCATTTTTCCTACACATGGTTACTTTCAGCGACAAGTAAGGCTGGGAGTTCAATTTTCGCAGAGTTGTCCGGCTTTATATACACCATTCTTTGCTTTACAGCTTTTACCTCTTTATCTTAGTCTTCTTAATCCTAGTGTCCAGGACCCAAATGTGCTTTCCTTTGTTCTCTGCAAAATCATCCCATTCGGGTAGGATCCAATCTCCGCCTGTTACCGGGCAGAGTACTGCTTTTTAGCCAATTGGCCACCATCCAACCAATCGAACCAAGTCCCACCAACCTCTCGGGTGCCAAAAAGTCTGAGTTCTGCTGTCGGAAGGCTAGCACAGTGTACTCTGTTGTAACTTTTGAGTTCCTCACTTCCCTCTGCTCGGTGGCCTAATGGTTAGCACAGCTGCCTCACGGCACTGAGGTCCCAGGTTCAATCCCGGCTCTGGGTCACTGTCCGTGTGGAGTTTGCATATTCTCCCCGTGTCTGCGTGGGTTTCACCCCCACAACCCAAAAATGTGCAGAGTAGGTGGATTGGACACACTAAATTGCCCCTTAATTGGAAAAAATAATTGGGTAATCTAAATTTATCTGTGCGGAGTCTGCACATCCTCCCCGTGTGTGCGTGGGTTTCCTCCCACAGTCCAAAGATGTGCAGGTTAGGTGGATTGACCATGCTAAATTGCCCTTCGTGTCCAAAATTGCCCTTAGTGTTGGGTGGGGTTACTAGGTTATTGGGATAGGGGGAGGTGTTGACCTTGGGTAGGGTGCTCTTTCCAAGAGCCGGTGCAGACTCGATGGGCCAAATGGCCTCCTTCTGCACTGTAAATTCTATCTATGATATATGTCCATTAAGCATCAAAATGATTATGGCAAAAATAAAGAAATAGGAAATATGAAGTGAATCAGGAAGGGCCCTTACAGTAATCATTTGGCTTCCAAGCCTCCCCTCATATGTTATAAAAATTCTCGTCATTCCCTGTAACACAAGTACTTTTTCATTGTAAAAATTAGTTATACAATTAAGTACACAAATTTAATATTATTTTTGTTTTACTTAATGTGAAACTCGTTGCTGATGCCAAACTTCAATTTTGTCACAATGTGGTGTCTTCTCTGACAAGCACACACTTGTCTCATAGTGAATGTTCGTCCCGGTGTAATATTTCATTGATGCCATTCTGAAAATCCAGCTTTGCATAAGCGGATTTTACTAAATGGGATCTACACTTTCAGTGCGGCAGAAGAAACAGTACTTAATTCATTCGAGTTTTATCACCAAAATATCTCCAGTGGCAATTCTCAGAACTGAGTGAGCCAACTCGTGAAATGTCATTGGGGACTTTTAGTAGCTGTGATGAGGCAAAGGTGGCAGTCCAGCTTCAATATTCTCACTAAAGGAGTTATAGCCAACAGGTGTGTGACACATTGTTCCCTCTTGAGTTCTGGAAAGTAATTATTAAATTTGTTGCACAGACCAGAAAGTAGCATTACCACCTGTGGTTTAAGTACGTCAGAGTCAATGTTTTCTTCTTGAATGTAAGAATGTGAAAATTCAAACATGTCCGTACTCCCCCAGAGAACTTTCCAGGCTTACTGTTTTCCTTTGAATGAGTCAATTCTTTTATACTGGACAAAAAAATGAACTCTCAAACCTTGCATAATTTTATCAGTTTATTCATTTCACTGAATGTATCTGCGAGGTTACCTAGTTGAGCCACCCACACATCATTATTCAAATTCTTTGTAAGTTCAGGTTTGTTATCAGTTTTGTTGAGATTAAATATGTAGGTAACAATTCCGCCTTGAGGCAGACATCTTAACTCTGCTCTCATGAATGCTGAATGTTACAAATCAATTATACTTTTAAATGTCCTCTTTAACTTAAGGTAAGACAGAACGTTCTGAAAAGGAGGTTGAATTCCTGACACACCTCATTTCAGAGAAATGCCCATGCATCTGTTTGCCACGGGGTGAGAAATTCAATTGGAAACTCATTGAGATAGGGTGGCAGTTTTAACACCTTTCACAGTACCTTATACAGAGAAAAGGACAGCTACGGCAGGAACAAAGAAAGCATTGCTGTGAAAAAGAGCTACGCTGTGTGTGATGAATGGTATTAGTAACTGCTGTAACTGTACCTTGCCTTTAATATATTGGCCCTTTAAGACAGGGCTTGGAACCCTGGGGGACTCCGCCTCTGGCTCCGCCCCCAGGAAACGGTATATAAGATGAGGCTCACTCGGCAGCATGTGGTGAGCACACTTCTCGGCAGCTGTTCAGTTCTCTGATGATTAAAGCCTTTGAATTACCAATCTTCCTCCTGTGTCGTAATTGAGGGTATCTCACTGCTAACAACTAAGCAGGATACATAAAAGAGTTTAATTTCTGTTCAAAAGAAAGGGAAAAGAACAGGCGGGCTCATGAAGATTTAAGGAATGGGGAGTCATCGAGGCGACCCTTGCTTGTGATCATTTTGGTGATCATTTTATGCAGGAGATTTCATGCAGACTGAAATAATTGTCAAAGGACTGGAAATGTTGACCTGGCATGGTGGGGAGAAGTGAATCTCTGCTGAAGAGCTGGGAGTGATTTTGAAATGACTAATTTAATATTATCTATCTTCCAGACACATGATAACAGGGTTTTGTTATGATCCCAGTTGGTGTTAAAACTGGATAGGAAGATCCCAGGATGGCACCTGGCTCAAAAGACCGTGGGCGGGATTCTCCGTCCCGCCACACCAGATTTCTGGTGCAGTGCGCCCCCTGGATTCTCTGTCCCGCCAGCCGGTCAATGGTGTTTCCCATTGTGGGCAGCCCCATGCCGTCAGGAAACCCCTGGGCATCCGGCTCAACGGAGAATCCCAACAGTGGAGAATCCAGCCCTGTAGCTTTTACTTTTTTTCAGACGATATGGAGGAACAGAATGCTGGATTCTCCGTTTGGGAGGTAAGTCCCCATGCCGCCATGAAAACGGTGGTATTTTACGCCAGAAAAACTGGCACAAAATGGCCACCGATTCCCTGGGGATGGGGGGGGGGGGCGGGCAGGGGCTAGCAGCCAGGCAGTGTTGAGCTCCCAGCTCTAGTTGCTGATACAGCCTGGAGCATTACCGGGTCGGTGGCCGCGCATGCACACGGCGGCGGTCTGCAGCGGCTGCGCTGTGTTTCATTGCGGGTGCAGCCCGCAGACCCAGACCGCAAAAATAGTCTCCCACTTCGGCTGGCTCACGCGGCCTGGATCGCCCCCCACAGTGCCCCCAGCCCCAAATAAAGCCGCCCCCCCGCCCGCAAATCGGCCCCCCCCCGCTCCCCCTCCCCCCCCCCCATGCTGAGTTCTCTCCTGATACAATACACCTTTACTGCCTCCTTCGATTCACAAATATACATAGATTTTAAGGTTAACATGGATCACAAACTATATCTTAAACTACAGTGGTCTCAGTAACACAAAGTCCCTTTAAACACACACGCTGGCTGTGGCAAAACACATACTCCCATCTGAACCGAAGCAAATGTTTCTTTCTCCTGGGTAGCGCTGTTGCTTCACAGCTCCAGGATCCCAAGTTTGATTCCCGCTTGGGTCACGGTCTGTGTGGTGTCTGCATATTCTCCCTGTGTTTGCGTGGGTTTCCTCGGGTGTTCTGGTTTCCTCCCACAAGTCCCGAAAGAGTTAGGTTATTTGGACATTCTGAATTCTTCCTCTGTGTACCCGAACTGGCGCCGGAATGTGGCAACTAGGGGCTTTTCACAGTAACTTCATTGCAGTGTTAATGTAAGCCCATTCGTGAAAATAAAGATTATTATTATATCGTGAGACACCTTGCCCCTCTGAACTCCAGCTTCTACAAGAGTGATTTCAAATTCCGCTTTCAAAAATACACACTTTCAAATCTTCTTATAAACCAGGCTTTCCTCCCAGGGTTTGCTTACAGATGCTACACCTTCCCCCTTGAGGATTGCATTGTCTTCATAGTTGTTTTAACTATCAATTCCCAGACTGTATTAAAATGGCATCAAACCTTTGATTTTCCTCTGAAGTCTGTTTTCCCACTTTAAATCTGGTTATTGCAGCAGTCTCTTTCACTCACAACACTTTGTCTGCTTTTTCCTTGAATTGTCTTGAGCTGTACCTTGTTCAACTTATTGGCTTCTGTTCCCTTAACTTCTAAAAAAATCTTTCTGACCTCATTCCTTGGTTCTCTGGTCTGTATCTTTTGGCAATTCTGCCTCTTTGCAGCTCCTTTGTCCTGTCCAGTTTGCATTTTCCTGGCAGAGTTGAGAGATGCTCATTCCCTGGCTTCCTAATTCCAACTGCAAACTAATTCAATTAAAACTAAATTCAAAAAGGCTTTCTACCTCAAAAGGGCCGTCAGTTGCTAAGCAACACCACATGAATCTGCTAGCTTTTATTTATT
This sequence comes from Scyliorhinus canicula, assembly GCF_902713615.1. Lineage (NCBI taxonomy): Eukaryota > Metazoa > Chordata > Chondrichthyes > Carcharhiniformes > Scyliorhinidae > Scyliorhinus > Scyliorhinus canicula. Next base: position 126,845,975 of record NC_052154.1, on the reverse strand, counting down.
CTTCACGCTGTAACGGCCACTGATTCCCCATTTTGCTGGGGGCTAGGAGGACGGCAGCGTAGAGCACCCGGCTCTAGCTGCCAATATGCCCCGGAGAATTGCTGCGTCCGTGGCCACGCATGCGCATGGTAGCGGCCTGCAGTGGCCATGCCGTGCTACATGGTGGTGGTCGCTCGCGGACCCGGCCTGAGAAATGGTCCCCCCGTTGGCTGGTTTGCACACCCCAGACCACCCCCCCTTGGTGTCCCCAGCCCCGAATAATGTTTTCCCCTGCCCATGCCTCAGCCCTCCCCCGATTATGGTGCCACTGGACTGAGTCTACAGTCACCATGCCAAGTTCCCAACGGGTGAGACCATGAGAGGCCCACGCCGTCGGGAACACGGTTGGTCAGGGGCGGAGCATCAGGGGGCGGGCCTCAGGCAATGTCCTGAGGCCATCAAAACGGCATGCGGCGTACTCGTAGAGTAAGTCGCTTTGGAGGGGCCAAGCATCACGAAAGCAGCGCTGCCCCTGATTTCGTCGGAAACCTGGATTCTCCGGCTGATTGCCAGGCGCCGAATGCATTTTCGGCGTCGGCATCCGGAGAATCCAGCCCCTTATTTCTCATATTTACCAATACAAATATAAATTCCTTAAAACTACCTTTATTTTCCTAACAGTTTAGTAAGGCATTTTTTGGTCATATTAGTCAGTAAATGCAAAAGTTCCTTTTCTTTAGTTGGTCGTATTAGTTGCTTGTTAATTAATGTTTGATCTATGTTGATTTTAGTTTGTTACAGTCAAGTCTTCAAAGTAAAATCTCAGTCTTTGGTTCTTTCCATTTGTAATTGGGAAATTCATCTCTTTAAAATTCATCAGTATCTATAGGGATTGTGACAATGCATGAACATTGAATTGTGCTCTGTATCCACTTCCCCACAAAGTGCAGCAAATCACCTTGGTTTTGTTGCTCTGGATTTAATGGAATTGGCAAGTTTTGCTGCTGTGTTGAGAATAATGTGAAGACCTGGCTCAATATCTTTCGCAGCACGTGCTTCTCAATGTAAAAAGCAACGTGACAAATATCACTGGTGCAGAGACTTTTATTTTCTGCACATCCCTCGAAAGATTCTGGTCATTGCTGAAGGACAATTTGTGCAGACCTCATTCTATTCGTCCAGTTGATTTCAGCTGAAGTCATGAAATCATACAAACAATTTGAAGATATCATCCAACTTTGTTGCTGTCTGTCTTGAGCTCTTTGGAAGACAAAACATCTCTTTTTATTTCCTTATTTCACAGATACCTGTTAAGATCCTGGGCCGGACATGGTGGGACATCCTGTTAAGGATCCATAATATTTGTTTAAAGTTGACACAGTTTGAGATTCCAGATACGTACAAAGTGAATGAAGCCACAGGATTCCACAGGTTTTGAACAAACAAAAATAAACTTTGCTATACAAGTTCAAAAAGATAAAACAATTTACAATATCTATCTTGTACTCTAACATTCATGGGAACATGAGGCACATGTGAATTAACAGCCAAACTGTGGGCGGCCACATTACACTACACAATAAGTACAAGATGCAACGAAAAATGCTTCCAGGGATTTCTCAACAACCCAGCCAGATGTTAGTCACACTGTGAATCAACCAACCTCACTGAAACTTTGTCTTTCTCACGAGAGATTCCAATCATCACCTTCAAAGATCGTGTCTTGGAATTCTCTCCAAAACTGGTTCCAACTCGGACGGCTTAAACAACATCTAACCTTGCAAAGGTTTCAATTTTGCCTTCCAGAATTATGGTCCCCTGGATTTCCGGGTACACTCAAGCATCAACTTACAAGCGCAATTTCAGATCTTTGGCTACCAAGCAGAACACGACTGCTCCAAAGAGGTACCTATTCCCCATTGGCCTCCAGCATGGAGTGACTAACCTTTGGCTGCCTTCTTGGATCTTCAGGCTACTTTTTAGACCACTTTGACAAGGTGCCGCATAGGAGACTGAAAAATAAGTTAAGAGCCCATGGTGTTAAGGGTAAGATCCTGGCATAGATAGAGGATTGGCTGACTGGCATAAGGCAGAGAGTGGGGATAAAGGAGTCTTTTTCAGGATGGCAGTCGGTGACAGTGGTGTGCCTCAGGGGTCTGTGCTGGGACCACAACTTTTCACAATATACATTAATGATCTGGAAGAAGGAACTGAAGGAACTGTTGCTAAGTTTGCAGATGATACAAAGATATGTAGAGGGTACTGAGGAAGCAGGGAGACTGCAGAAGGACTTGGACAGCTAGGAGAGTGGGCAAAGAAGTGGCAGATGGAATACAATGTGGAAAAGTGTGAGGTTATAGACTATTTTCTAACTGGGGAAATGCTTAGGAAATCAGAAGCACAAAGGGACTTCGGAGTCCTTGTGTTCAAGATTTTCTTCAGGTTAATGTGCATGTTCAGTCGGCAGTTAGGAAGGCAAATGTAATGTTAGCATTCATGTCGAGAAGGGTAGAATATAAGAGCAGGGATGTACTTCTGAGGCTGTATAAGGCTCTAGTCAGACCCCATTTGGAGTATTCTGAGCAGTTTTGGGCCCCATATCTAAGGAAGGATGTGCTGGCCTTGGAAACGGTCCAGATGGGGTTCACAAGAATGATCCCTGGAATGAAGAGCTTGTCGTATGAGGAAAGGTTGAGGACTCTGGGTCTGTACTCGTTGGAGTTTAGAAGGATGAGGGGGGAACTTATTTAAATTTACAGGATATTGTGAGGCCTGGATAGAGTGGACGTGGAGAGGATGTTTCCACTTGTACGAAAAACTAGAAGCAGAGGACACAATCTCAGACTAAAGGGACGATCCTTGAAAACTGAAATGAGGAGGAATTTCTTCAGCCAGAGGGTAGTGATTCTGTTGAACTCTTTGCCGCAGAAGACTGTGGAGGCCAAATAATTTGAGTGTCTTTAAGACAGAGATAGATAGGTTCTTAATTAATAAAGGGATCAGGGATTATGGGGGGAAGGTAGGACAATGTGGATGAGAAAAATATCAGCCATGATTGAATGGCGGAATGGACTCGATGGGCCGAGTGGCCTAATTCTGCTCCTGTGTCTTATGTTCTTAAGTCTTCTCCGTGCAGTCTTTTCCCTAAAAGTGTCTGTGTCTTGGCTCCTTCTTTCTCTTATCTTTACTGGGACCTCTCCTTGCCTCCTTCCCTTGTCCCTTCCTGGGACACTTGCTGGCTGACTCCCCGAAACTGGCTGCCTCCCAATTGTTTTTTTTAATTTAAAGTGACCAATTCCTTTTTCCCCCCAATTAAGGGGCAATTTAATGTGGCCAATCCACCTACCCTGCCCATCTTTGGGTCATGGGAGTGAGACCCAGGCACACACGGGGAGAATGTGCAAACTCCACACGGACAGTGATCCAGGGCCGGGATTGAACCTGGGTCCCTGGCGCGTGAAGCAGCAGTGCTAACCACCGAGCCACCGTGCCACCCCACTCTCAACTGTTGTTCACTGGCACTTGAACTGATCTGGTGACCTATCACAGCAGTCCAATAGGCTCTCACCCTTGTCACAAGGCAAGAACCAATGTGACAAGCATTGGAAAATCCTGTACCTTAAGTGTTACAATCTCCGCAGACTTCTAATTCAGAACCCAGGACCCGGAATGAATTGATTTCATAATATAGCAAACATAGGCAAGTGGATAACTGGTTTAGATAATTGTTTATTGAAAAACCATCATGGTGGCAGGTGCTGAATTGCGATCATGATATAAATAAAAGTAATCGTAATTCATAACATGGTGTAGACAATCGTTAAATTGAAATAATGAACAATATGATAAAAAGATTGCACAATTCTCAACGCTTCGGTCGACAAATAATTACAAAATATTTCAAAATGCAAGTCTCCTTTGGTAGATTGGATTCCCCCAATTTTCCTCCCCCCCACCTCAATCTCCCCCGCCCCCACCAATCTCCCTTCCCCTTCCCCCCAGTACCCCCATTTCCCTCCTCCACTCTCCTTCCGTCCCCCCTCGCTTAAACCGCTCCCATACCACCCCACACCAGCCTTCCACTCACACCACCCTCACTCCCACCCTCACCCCCGCACCACCCTCACCCCACTCCACCCTCGCCGCCACCCTCACCCCACACCACCCTCACCTGAAACCACCCCACCCCACTAAACCCCACCCCTACCCATACGCTTACTCCCCACTCCCCCCCCCCCCCTCCACCAGCCCGCGGTCTCATCATACGCTTTGTCTTTTGTCTTACAGGAGCTTCTGGAGATGGGGCGGGTCCATCTGGCCTCCTCCACCACCAGCCAGTGCCACAGCCGGAGCTCCCCCGTGAGCCAAGCAGTGATGAGAGCAGCTCGAACACCAGCTCTCCAACCAAGACTCAGGACACCCCGGAGCTCGGGTCGGAGGATGACACTGACTTCCCATCACAGCTGTCACCAACATCCTCCCCCATCCCAGAGACACTCACCTCAGTTTGGCACGTCAGTGAAGAGGCTCCTGGGACACTATCTGGTGCTCACCACACAGCTGCTCCAGTACAGCAGGTGGAGGTAGGAACCCCCGAGGGCTGGAAAGTCGGAGGGCCAGCCGACCCCAGGGACTAGGTGCCATCCAGATGGATTTTGGGCTTCTGGAACGGACAGTCCCATCAATTGTGGAGATGCAGTCGCAGAGCCAGGGTCTACATGAGGGGTTGTATTGAGAATCCAGCACCTGCAGGTGCAGTTGGAGGTGTGCTACCGCATCAGGAGCAGGAGGTGGTGCCGCCCATGCGTGCCACCCAGGCTAACACAGCACGGGTGGCATCCACGGTGGAGGCATTGGGGGTGACAGTTTAGGGTATGGATCAGCAGGCCCAAGCCATGGGGCATTCTGTGCAGGCGCTGGCCAAGGCCCAGGACAGGGTTATTGACTCACAGGCAATCATGCGCCAGAGCCACCTGGTCATTGCAGCAGCACTCCTGAGCATGGCCCAGTCATGGCGGCATTGCCCAGGCACTGGCCGACTTGGTGAAGACACAGAGGGAGGTGGCCCAGTCCCAGAGGGAGATGGCGCAGTCACTGGCTGATGGGACAGAAACCTAGAATGTGGTGGCACTGTCAATGAGTGATGTGGTAAAGTCCCAAACGGAGATGGTCCACTCCCTGTTCTCTTTGGCCACAAGTGTGTGGACCCTGGCCGAGACCAGATTGAGCCTCCAGGACTGGCAACGGTAGGTGGCGGGGGAGCCTCAGGGGATAGAGATACTCACATCCCCATCCCATGGAGTAGCCCAGCGGCCATCGGGCACCCCGAGGGAGGAGAAGATGATGGACCCGTGCCGGTGACTCCCGCAGGGGAGGTGCCAGAACACCGCAGCACCTAGGACTCCCCCCTCCTGTCCCTGGTGCATCGAGGCCCTGTCATCCTAGAAGATACCAGCCAACGGGGACCCAGGACACAGGAATCGCAGCAGGATGCCTCTCGTCCTGATGTACTGTCTGCGGAACCACCTAGATGTAGCGTTAGAGCCCGTAAGGCCAGAAAAGTAGACACTAGTTTAGTTGGCGTGGGTGCAGGACCACTCAGCCTGTTCCCCCGTCACCCCCCACCCACGGCCCTGGCAGGGCCCCCTCACCCCAACCAGCCCTGCATGTGTCTGACCCGGCAGCCCACGGTCATGCTTTTCTGTGTCCTACCTCCCCTCTCTCTCCCTCATCAGCCACGATGCTGGTTTCACGATTTTTAAAAGAACCTCGCCGTCGGGAACTCGGTCCATCGGAGGTGGAGAATCACGGAGACCCCGGAGAATACCGGGTCAGGCCCGCTAGTGATATACAAACGGTTTTTACTGTACATCCGTTCAGGTACGCATTGACGCCACTGTCGAGGTGACGTAGAATTGCGATTTTACCTCAAATCTGGGCCTGCCGTGATTTTAGCGTTGGAACCTTTTCTCTGCCCAATTGTGTTTCCTGGTTTTGGCTTCAGTCAATGGAGAATCCTGCCCCTGGTATATGATGATGGATTTCTCCAAGTGCAGAATTATAGCTTTTCATTACTCAAAATGGAATCTTATTCTGATTGGAAGCTGGAAGAGGCATCTGTGATGTCAGCTTTAGACACGGCTCGCCAGCACAACACTCAGAGGGAACAAAGGCTTTGCCTGCGGGTATGTAGCAGGCCTGATGCTTTGAGAAATGGGTGTGATGATGTCGGGAGAGCTTCTTGACATCATTGTGCTATCTCATGATATTTTGGTTGGCCCACGCAGAAATCTGAAGTGTACCCATCAACAATTAAAAGGCAGGCCTATTGAGACTATTGAAGGCCCAATTCACTGTGATTTTGAATGGCCAGTGCACCTTTGTGCTTGGTGCCTGGACGAATCGGCCAGGCAGCCTTCACCTTTTTAATTGATACTGGGGCAGGATAAGAGGCCCAGAAGATGCTGGAGAGGTGTGTGTTTGTGTGAAGGGGCTAGGGGGTGGGGGGGGGGGGGGGGGGGGGGGTGGATTAAGAGTTTTGGTTGATTGTACCTTGTTTTTGGTATATTGTGGTTTATTTAGATAATTCTCAGAGGATTAAACATTTGCCGAGGTTTTCTGCAGAAAGGCCCCTTCAGTGCTGAAACATGTGCAATAATCAGCTCACACATGGGAATTGTGTATGTAAATGGACTTCCCTGGAGGGCCAGAAGGGAGAGCAGGCCAGTTTTCCACAGGCACTGTCCCAAAGATTACCCCCTGGACTACGAGGCACAGCCAGAAGGGGTGGGAGCCTGCAAGCCTTATGATGTGCCATCAATTGCACGAGACGAGTTGCTTTACAAAAGTTAGGCTTTCATAAACTAGAACTTAGCCCTGCGGTTGTGTACAATAAAATGGACGACCGCCGGGCGTTTGACTATTTATACCTCGGCAAGGAGGCGTGGTTAACTCAGCCTCTCGACCAATCGGTCGAGAGGCACATGACCGACCAGGGCCAATGGTAAGCCGGTGTTCTGCCCCAATGGCAGACAGGTATGCAAATCATATCACCACACCTTACAAGGGAGAAGGATCAGGAGAAGTTGCCAATACCCAGCAAGTAGAGTGTTTAGATAGCGATCGTTCTACTTAGACATGGCAGAGGCACAGTGCTGAAGATGGTGCACCTCTCCAGGTTAACAGTCAACTCTATTAGTTGATTCATGTATACTTGGTAATCAAGTACCTGCACCAATGAAAACGTATCCAATTATTTTTTTCCAATGAAGGGTCAATTTAGCGTGGCCAATCCACCTACCCTGCACGTCTTTTTGGGTTGTGGGAGTGAGACCCACGCAGACACGGGGAGAATGTGCAAACTGCACACGGACAATAACCCGGGGCTGGGTTCGAACCCGGGTCCTCAGCACCGTGAGGCAGCAGTGCTGACCACTGCGCTGCCCTATTCTAGTTCATTGTTGACGAATGATCAACCAGCTTGGCTCATTCATGTGATCAGGTGCTGGAGGTTGAATCTTCCTGCATGCCTTAGTGAACCAAGCAGACCGGTGTTCTGTATTTGATTGTTGACAATGGTATTCTTGTGCACATCTAGGAGACTCTAAGTATTGCCTTCTGACAGGCTTCTCCTAAGCTCTCTGGACTCAGGTACATACAGCATATACTTCTAGGAAGACATATCAGGTAAACAGGAACTACTTGTGGGAACTTCTCAGTAGGTTGATTTGGAGATTTTAAAGTATATTTTAGGTCATTGGTATATAATAAAAACAAAAACAAATAGAATTTAAACCCCAAAATGGACGTTTTGTGTTACAATTACATGAGCTGGGAATTTACAGTGGTGGCAGTGACACCGCCCACTGTTCAGAAAGTTGGGACAACCCCCTCTAAGCTGATCAATTAACTGCCTGCAGCCAGGGCTTCCGTATCTTTAAGGGATGAGCATCTGCTCCCGATCGGAGGGCTGGCAGCTGTTCAGTCTTAGCAGCACAACTGGGACCAAATGCAACCGACCAGCATCAGCGACAATGGAAGAGCCTCTGGAATGGAGGTGAATTGGGTTGGGTTCACTGGGGCTAAAGAGGCAGGCCCCAGAATTTTGCAGATGCTTGTTTCTGAGAGTATGACTTTTGTAAGGGGCAATGAAGAGTCCACACTGAGTGGTAGAGAAGACAAAGCCTTTTACACATAACTAATATGTACAGATCCAGTAGTCCGTACTGGGTCTTCTCTCGCCTGTGCCTTAGTGGCCTACTCTATTTACACAAGGTGAAGTGGACATTGTTAAGGGTCCCCCACCCCCTTATTGGGGGAGCTCATATTCTGCAAGTTCCACGGGGTAGTGGATCGCCCCTCCCCCGTAAAACACGTGCGGGTTATAACAATGACTGGTTCTTTCATTTGTGGTTTCCTTCGCCTCGTTAGAGGGGGAGGGCCCCTCCATGGGCAGTAGGATGTCAGGAGGGAGGGCCCCTCCATGGGCAGTAGGATGCCAGGAGGGAGGGCCCCTCCATGGGCAGTAGGATGCCAGGAGGGAGGGCCCCTCCATGGGGAGTAGGATGCCTGATCAAGGGTGCGTCTGCCTCCCCCATGCCCCCACCCAAGCCCACAGGAAGGCTGCCAAGTAGTCTCTCCACATGGCAAAGTGCCCACCCTCCACGGGTAAAATTCCAATGACAGTGGGAAGGCGGTGAGTATGCCAGCCCCCCCCCCCCCCACCATCCCACCCGATTGTATGCCCCCCCCCCCTCACCCACCTGCAGCACCATAGCACACTCCCTGAGACTCTGCAAAATCCTGGCAATATATTTTGAAAGTATTGAAAATGTCTTCAGAATATAAAGAATCACTGTGTTGTGTACTGGTTCTTGTCCATCTTCATTCCTCTGTGTCTGCACTTTGACAGGTTAAGATGTGCTAGTCTGTTTCAAATGTATCATCCTGCACAACCACATGCCTAAGGTATTAGCATTTTTTTTATTCCTTTAGTGACGCATGAGAAAGACTGAAATAGAATCACCCGGCACATTTCTACCATCAATTGGTGACTCAGAATACTGTAGGAGGATGGCAATGTAAAATCTTTCTAAATTTCACAAAAATCAAGATGAGGGACATCATCACTGGGAAAAGGAACATTTCCTTATTTCAGACATCCAATGATGATAAGTATTCTCAGCTTCTTGTAGTGTCGGTGCCCTGTTGCCAACATGACTTTATAACTAAGATGCAAATAATTTATAAATTAATGCACTCCTGGATCCTGGGGAAATTGCAACCTATCTATTACTATATATTCTTAGAGATTTTGAACTTATCAGTAAATGCAGGTGACTTTGGAAATAGTAAAGTTGTGTAATATGAGGACAATATATGCAGATCCATCATTATTTCTGTTCTGTGTCTGAAATGCTGTAAATGAATAAATCTGCACCATGCATGACTGAACACAATGTTAAATGAAAGGCACAAGTTGCCCTTAATGTTCGGAGTGTTACCTCTGTTTCATCCATGCAGATTAAGCATTTACATCAGTGCATCCTCTCTGAAATATAAAATCTTTTTTATGCAAGGCCAATCTGATTTAAAATTGCAAATTCAGGAGTGGCACAAAGGGGAATGATTCTGGAAGAAGATACTGGCGCTCACAGTATACTTTTAGAAGTAGCCAGGGGAGTTTGCACACACCAGAAATGTGTGTATAACAAAATATTTGCCATATGTCAATCATTGCCTGTGGCAATATCAGAGCATCCAGGTATTAATAGAAATGATGACACAATATATACCTACCACATAATAATAACATGCTCTCAATTATCCCAAGGCTATTTGGACTTTCTGCTAATATTGTCACAATTACAGGACAACTAGATTATCCATAGGTGTGGGGCTGGATTCTCTGCACCCTGACGCCGAAATCTGGTGTCCGGCGCCGGGACAGAGAATTCAGTTTTGCGCATGGAATCAGGACCGGCGGCGGTTCCCCGATTGTCCGGGCCCCGAAAAGGTACGCCATGCCGCGTATCCCCCACCTGCGGCCATTGCTGGAGGCCCGCCACGCCATTCTCCACCCCCGACCGGCTGAATTGCCGACGACGTGGATCTAACATGGTCCTGTCAGTCGGGATACTAGCGTGGCGAATGACTGCAGATTCAGTCCACGGCCGCCATGGTCGGGGGCAGGCCGATCAGAGGGCAGGGGGAGCCTCATATGGTACCGGACTAATTCTGGGCGAGTGGTCCGGGTCGGGCGACCGGCTGATCAGGGCACTATTTGGGAGGTCCAGCTCCACGGTCTGTGTCCGCCATGGAGTACGGTGCGGCCCCCGTTGTGCGTATGCGCTGCCTCCGACCAGGACGTGCGGGGTCCCATATCTGCAGTAAAAGCTGCTAGCTTCCAAACGGGTCGCTGCTCGCTCCCTGCAGGGCTGTGAATATGTCGCCCTTTCATGCCTGTTGTTCTGGCGTGCGAGTCCACAGTTTTTACGACGGAGTAGTCCCCACATCGGAGAATCCAGCCCATGGTGTTCTTTGTGTTCTAAATTCAGGATGGTTGGCATAGTGTTCACAAAGATCACAAAATAGCTTGAACTTGAACAAGCTATAAATTTATTAACACTACTAATTTGGATTCGACATGCACTCCTAAAGAATACACAGTTGATTATTAACATATAAACTACACTCATCTACAACTAATCTATATACTGATATAAACTATGATCTGCTCTGGCTTACACTATCTTTACTTCTGACTGCCTCGAGCTGACTCCCGCACACTCTCCCACAAGGCTTAGTATCAATGCCTGTATACATGTAATTGTAGCTCCCTCTAATGGCTATTCTAGACATTTCATTAACCCTTGCGGCTCTTACATTTATAATACCACAATAGGAACATAGAGTATAGAAGCAGGAATAGGCCATCCAGCTCTACGAGCCTGTTCTACCAATGATAAGATCATGATTGAACTGGTTGTGGTCTTAATTCCAATTTCCTGTCAATTCCCCATAACCCTCGACTTTCTTGTCCATCAAAAACCCACCTGGGGGGGTTCACGCAATGTGAGTATGGAAGTCGTTACATTTTCACGAATTCTGGCTCTGCTCATCTTGTAATCGTTTGTTTTATCCTGGTGCACATTTCAGATGAATCATTTCTTGGGTTAAATGGCTTGCGCTATGTCCCTGGAGGATCCTGACTGGTGTTTGGCAAAGAAGAGCCAAGATAAAACCTAAAAACCTTTATTTGATCATGGCAGTCTGAGTGGGCTGGGGTGGGTTGCTGGTGAGCGTGAACTTGCTTCAGCACTGCTGTGTGCATCTAGATGAGGACCGCTATTGAAAATGTCCTGGATGAGGATCTTGGCTCTATGGTGTAGGTCGTTAAAGCTCACTTTGAAGACTTGCATGGTATCCATAGGAGAACGGTTGAGGTGCATGAAAGAGTTATTGCATTTGAAAGAGAACTTCGAGTCACCAAGATCCGGATGCATGGTGGCTAGGCAGATGGATTCAGGAAGTGGGAGCTGGGCAAGGTGTGCCCGTGAACCCGGACTCTGGTGAGAAGTGGGTGGCATGCTCATGATTGGGTTTGAAAATTGAGTGGCACGGTGGCGCAGTGGTTAACACTGCTGCCTCACGGTGCTGAGGACCCGGGTTTGATTACGACCCCGGATCACTGTCCTATGGAGTTCGCACATTCTCCCTGTATCTGTGTGGGACAAGGAGAGTCAAAGATGTGCAGGCTTGGTGGATTGGCCACGCTAAATTGAAAAAAAAAGAATTGGGTACTCTAAATTTATTTTTTAAAAAGAGTTTGAAAATTGGTTGCCTTGCTTTAGTAGACTTGATCTGGAGGCTGGGTGCATCAGTTTCAATGGAACACAAGGTATTCGCTCTTTGAGGCCAGGGGTCGGTTGGGCCCCTTAATACACCTATTCTCAATGATCATTGTGAGAGGTTGAAGGTGGCCAAGCGGGTCAAGTCATTTCCCTGGCTGGGGCCTAGACTATGGGTCACCTGGGCATTGGAGTGATGGCATGGTGGAAGTGATGGTGCTTTGTTAGTTCATTGGAATCCTTGCGAGATCCTGAGGGATGTTTGCTGGTCCTGTCTTAGGATTTGCCTTCTTGAGCAAGAGATGCTGTTATTATCCTGTAATTCTCTATAACCCTGGACACTGCTCCCTTGTGATTATGTTGCTGATTATTTATTATCTTTTCTTCTGTAAGGGCATATGAGCACAAGGACAAGTGCAGTCTGTTATATTGTTTTAGCAAAACCATATTGAGTCTATCATGTGAAGTGTGGTCTGTGCACAGTTTTACTCCTTTTTGGTATCAAGTGTTATAATCCTTGTGGTTACGGGAGGCTTTTTTGTTACTCCTTATCTCATTCATAATGAAGGTGAGTGGAGCCAGAGAGGGGTAACGGGTGGATGATTGAGGTGGAGTTGGATGGTGGGGTTAATTCAATCCTCACTGAGATTGAGGATAGTCCCCAATTAGAGCTAACCATATTGGGTTTTAATTACTTTTTCTGTTGTTTCAATTTTAAAAAACCTTGCCGTCCTCCTTCAATGGCCTCTGCAGTCCTGGAGAGGATGGAGTTCTTTCTGACTATTCCTTAAGGTTGTAGTTTTTTCTTTGGGTCTTTCCTTTTCACTTTGAAGCTATTAGAATGAGAGGCGTTGAGTCAGGGCACACGCTGAGGGGAGGTTGGTTAATCTGTGGTTGCTCTGTTAAGGAGAGTGATTGTTCCCCTTCTAAGATGGCGGATAGTGTGGGGTGCTGCTTGATGTTTTTGGGTCAATTTGGGCGTCGCTCCCTTGGGGTGTTTTCTTTCTCTTCTCCTCATTCGGGTGAGCAGAATACTGTTTCTAATCCTGGGCCGGTCAGGTGGTTAGTGGGGGGTTCCCCTGGTTATTCTGGGGAGGGAGGGAATCAACTGTGGATCCCAGGTTGCCTAATTGCTGGGTGTCTTGACAATTCTTCTCCTTTACAATGATGGGGTCTCCCTTGCTGGGACTGGCATAATTATCCTTTTTCTTCATCTTAGTATACGTGGAGGAGATGCATTGCCCTGGATGTGGTTGGAGAGGTGCAGATTTGGCTGATTTGTAGGTTTTGGGGTGTTCTGGAAGTCCTGAGGGTATCAATTCCTGTGTGTCGGGAGAACAAGACCAGGTCTGGTGCAGTGGGTAGTATCCTGTTGCCCCTGGTTACGTGGGATGTCCCTTCACGAAGGCACTTTTTAGGGACATCCTGAGAAGTTAGATTTTGCTCCTTTGGTGTACGGGGGCCTGGGGATGAGCCGAGTACTTTGCCTGTTGGGGGTGGGGGATGCTTTCTTGTTTGAATGAGAAGTCTGTACTTTTCTTTATTAATGGGTGCTCGGCATGTGCCAGGGAAATAGGGAGCCAGGGTTGGGCCCTGATCTTTTGTTATCCTGCAGGTTACTCTTAGTAGTTTCAGCTCTTCCTCCTTTTTTTTTCTTGGGAGGCACTGAAGGCTTGATCCTTTCTGTACAAACATATGGAATGATGTTGGTTCTGTGCTGGGCTTGAGATTGGGGTTTAGTTGCGTGGTGTGATAAATATGTAACTCCCCTTAGACCGGGGGCTTTTGCGTATTTTCTTCTCTTTTTAAAAAAAAATGTGAATCCATGATTGGCTCCTGCATGGGTGTAGATGGGTCTGGTATCCGAGGAGAGGAGGCTGGTGCCTTTGGTGCTGCTGGTGTTGAGGGAGATATATATTGGTGCGCGCCAGAACATGATTCAGAACATTTATCCTGAACTCTCACGATAATTGTGAGCAGACGCAGTGTGGGAGTGTGTAACATCTTTCCATGTTTTCATTGCTTAATTCTGTATCTGCCTTGGACTCTGGAGGGGCGATAAAGGTATCTAGTTATGTCTAATGCTTGTTTCGAGCCAGTTATAATGTTGTCCTCTTGTCCCCCTCTGTATTCATGTATGTTGAGTTGTTTTTTCTTTGCTGAAGGAGATGTAACTATTTTTGTAATTTTCTTCTAATAATTATTATTGTCACAAGTAAGCTTACACTAACACTGCAATGAAGTTACTGTGAAATCCCCTAATTGCCACATTCCGGTGCCTGTTCGGGTTCACTGAGGGAGAATTCAGAATGCCCAATTCACCTAACAAGCACGTCTTTCAAGACTTGTAGGAGGAAACCGGAGGCAACTCACACAGACACGGGGAGAACGTGCAGACTCCGCAGACAGTGACCCAAGCCGGGAATAGAACCTGGGTCCCTGATGCAGTGAAGCAACAGTGCTAACCACTGTGCTACCGTGCCGTCCATATGTTATTTGCTAAACTGTAAAACCTTAATAAACATATTTTTAAACAAAACTCAGCCTGAAATAAATTCCATGACCCAGCTTCTGCTGCTTTCTGGGGAAAATAATTTAATAGAATAAAAACCATTTGAGGGAAAATAAATTCTCGTTTCCACCTTAAAGGGAAGACCTATTATTCCTAAACTGTGTCCCAGATTACGATTCTCCCCACAAGAGGAAACATCCTCCTGATATTCACCCTATTCAGTCCTCTCAGGGTCTTACATGTTTCAATAATATTGGTAACATTGTAGCATAGTGGTTAGCACTGTTGCTTCACAGTGCCAGGGTGCCAGGTTCGAATCCCACTTGGTTCACTGTCCATTCGGAGTCTGTACATTCTCCCTGTGTCTGTTTGGGTTTCCTCTGGGTGCTCCGGTTTCTTCCCACAAGTCCTGAAAGACGTGCTTGTTAGGTGAATTGGACATTCTGAATTCTCCCGCAGTGTACCTGAACAGGTGCTGGAGTGTGGCGACTAGGGGATTTTCACAGTAACTTCATTGCAGTGTTAATGCAAGTCTACTTGTGCGAAAGATTATTATTATTACAAATATCACCACTCATTCTTCTACACTCCAATGGCTATCGGTCTAACCTAGAACATAGAACATAGAACAGTACAGCACAGAACAGGCCCTTCGGCCCTCGATGTTGTGCCGAGCAATGATCACCCTACTCAAACCACGTATCCACCCTATACCCGTAACCCAACAACCCCCCCCCCCTTAACCTTACTTTTTAGGACACTACGGGCAATTTAGCATGGCCAATCCACCTAACCCGCACATCTTTGGACTGTGGGAGGAAACCGGAGCACCCGGAGGAAACCCACGCACACACGGGGAGGACGTGCAGACTCCGCACAGACAGTGACCCAGCCGGGAACTGAACCTGTTCAATGTTACTGCATAAAATAAGCCTTTCACCCCAGGAATGGGTTGAGAGAACTTTCTCTGAACTACTTTTCATGCATTTATATACTTTTTTAAAAAAATGACCAAAACAGGACACAGTACTTTAGATGTGGCCTTAACAAGCCCCTATACAGCAACAGTAACACTTACATATTTTAACATTTAATTCTCCATGCAATAAACACCAGCATTCCATTTACCTTCCTAATCATGTGCTGCACCTGCATACTAATTTTTTGTGACTCATTAACCAGGGCATCAAGGCCTTTTGTACTACTGAGTTCTGCAATCTTGCTCCATTTAAATGGTATACTGTTCTTCTGTTCTTCCCACCAAAGTGGACAACCTCACATTTTCCCACATTATACTCCATCTGCCCAATTTTTTGCCCACTGATCTAATCTATCCTTTGGCGGGATTCTGCGTGAATCGTCAGGGCAGGAAAAAACAGTGCAAACCCTGGTGGGAAACACTGCGGCGTTGAGCCGCCTCAAAGGTGTGGAATCCTCCGCACCTTCGGGGGCTAGGCCGGCGCTGGAGTGGTTTGCGCTGCGCCGGCGGTAAGGGGCTTGACGCCATGCCAACCGGCGCCGAAGGGCCTTCGCCAGCTGGCGGGAGTTAGCGCATGCGCAGGAGCATCCCCGCACATGCGCGGGGGGGGGTGGTCATCTCCGCGTCGGCCATTGCGGATCAGTACAAAGCTGACGTGGAGGAATAGAGTGCCCCCACGGCACAGGCCAGGCCACCATGGGGGCACCCCCCCCCCCTCCCCCCCCAGGGCCAGATCGCTCCGTGCCCCCCCCAAGGATCCCGGAATGCAGACAAGTTTCGGGCTTCTGGAACAGACAGTCCCATCAGTTGTGGAGACGCAGTGCCGGGGACTACATGGGGTCATCTAGGATGGGAAGATCTTTTTTGGGCCCCATTATATTCAAATGGTCCCAAAATGCTGCTCGTGTCGTATCCTCCATCTTTGGTGTCTCTGCTGAAGAACCCATTTGTACCATAAAAGCAGCCAAAAATGAATACATTCACAAAAATGTTTTTAATGATTGGACATTGTAATCAAAACTGTATCTCTCTCTTTAAATCTTACTCTGGTTAAAGCTAATTCATATTTGATTTCCTAGTTACGTCAAATAACTTAGGTGAATATTGTTTGAAGCACATTTCCGAGCAGAATCGCCTATATAGTCGATTAAACTCCATGATGTATTAAACTTCAAGTCCAATCAAGCCTCCTGGGCTTTCAACAAGTCATCTTTCATATGGAATTTATGCATGAATTTTCAGAAAATGTCCAAACATTCTTCATTTTCCTGGTTCTGCACATCTAGTTCTGAGAAGACTTTGCAGCTGAACTTGCTTCTGGCAGGAAGTGAAATTATCAGAGACATCCATCACTTTCTAATCAGTAAAGGCATAAACTGTGTTCATGCATCGACTTTATTTTTCAATTGAGTGTTAGGTTCCGTTTGACAAAGCAGTGTTGGAAAATCACATCCTACTATCTTATACCTGGATTCAGTCATCTTTCTTCAAAGAGTCTCCACTTACAGTGTTTTCTCAAAAAGATTAAATTCTAACTTTCAGTCTGAAAGTAAATCTTGGGGTGGAATTTTCCCCAAATCTGGCAGAGTGTCGGTTTCAGATTGAAAACCGTCACGTACCACTACAGATGCACAGTCTCGTTTTCACTCCAGGTTTTCTGGCATTCTGTGCACTGTTATGGGAGCAGCGTTTTCAGAACCCCAAAATGTATCATGGAGTTCAACCAACCCCCACTTTAATGTATTGTTGCTTTTGAAGCACACGGCTTGGTCTCCAGGTGTGGTATTACAATTATGGACACGTGGGGCGCGATTCTCCGCTCCCCATGCCAGGTGAGAGAATCGCGGGAAGGCCGGACGACTCACGACACACGCCGCCCTGGCACCCCCCCCCGCGATTCTCCCACCCCCCGCTCGCAGAATCGCCGCTCGCCGTTTTTCACGGCGACCGCCGATTCTTGAGCGGCCTGACGTTCCCGACCTGTTCACGCCGGCGGCAACCACACCTGGTCGCTGCCGTCGTGAACATGGTGCCAAATCTTCATTTGTGGCTTGTGGGGGGCGGAGAGGGGAGTGAGCACCACGGCCGTGCTCGGGAGGGGACTGGCCCGCGATCGGTGCCCATCGATCGTCGGGCCGGCGTCTCCAAGCGACGCACTCTTTCCCCTCCGCCGCCCCGCAAGATCAAGCCGCCACGTCTTGCGGGGCAGCGGAGTGGAAGACGGCAACCGCGCATGCACGGGTTGGGGCCGGCCAACCTGCGCATGCGCGGCTGACATCACATAGGCGCCGCCATCGCGTCATTCTCGGCGCGCCGCCTTAACGCAAGCGTCAAGGCCCGGCGGCCGAGATTTAAGGAGCGCCGCTCCTAGCTCCCTGCGGGGGGTGAATAGAGTGCGAGGAGCGGCCTCTGAGGCCATCGTGAAACTCGGCCGAGTTCACGACGGCCTTGCAGATGCCGCGCGGGAGCGGAGAATTCCGCTCGTGGGTTTTTAAACAGAAAACAATGTTTATTCCATGAATTCAACTTAACCTTTTTAAATAAACATTGGATCTCTTAACATCCCTTACTTCAAAGATAACCCCGAAAATAATACAAAACTAAATAATCCCTCAAAATGTTCCTTGAAACCTCCAAAAGACTTAACACCTTTAAACAGAAACACATCAGGTTAAAGACATTACTATTATGAGTTTAAATCACCCAAATGATTCAGAGATAGTCTTTCCTGGCAGAGATCACAGCAGACCCAGCTCACTGCAAACACAGAAACACCCAAGCTCTTTCCCTCAAAACTGAAACTAAAAGCAGAATTGAACTCAACTAAGCTACCCCCACCCTCTGACATCACTTCAGTAATATGAGCTGCTATTTCTTAAAGGTACATTGCTGAAAACATCCATTTCTTAAATGTACTTTCACATGATAGCACAGAAACTCTGTGGGCATTTTTTGTGCCATCACTCTGGTGGGGCGGGGCCTGATAGAACTAGCAACGCCAACTCCACAGAAACTGATCCATGTGCACCCCGCTACCATGGATACAGAGGACCCCCCATCACGAGCATCGGAGCATTCCCTTGCCTGACACCATGTACATCGGGCATTTACCATCAACCCCTGCGCCATCCAAACCTCCTCTGCTTCAAGCGAATATCAGGGCAATCCCCCAACCCCACCCTCCCTGCACCAAATGAGCATCGGAGTATTCCTCTAAAAGGCATCGGCACTCCTCCCTGCCCCCAGGAACCCATCCACCCATCACAGGTTTTGCCCATCCTACAACCTGGGCATCACTAACCCACCCCCCCCTCACATCTCACAGGCATTGGCCCTCTAATCTCACATGCATTAGCCCTTCTGCACCTGCCCCCCAAGCATCCTCGCCCACCACCATACATTAGGGGTACACCCATGCCCCCCATGGGGATCCCCAGAGGGCCTGCCCCTGGCACTGCCAGGATACTGCTTGGATTTGCCCCTCAGCACCCGGGCACTGTACTTACCTGTGCATACCCAGCGTGGTCATCATGACTGGTTTGTCATGTCATTCCGGTTGCGTGGGTTGATATGGTGAGGGTGGAAATAATAGTGTTAAGCCCTATTATGATATTCTAATGTGTTGTAAAATATGTTAATCAGGCTCGCACCTTTCCTATGTCTGAACATGACTGTGTCATCGGAGGGAAGCGGAGACAATATCAAACTGTCATCTCGCCGGCGCAAATCCTGTCTTGCCCTTCTCGTGAGATTTAGTGGCCATTACAGAATTTGCGCCGTTGGCTAGTGCGGCCATTCGATCATGGCCTTAGTCTCCAATTTTCACTTGCATGCAGCCATCGACTGTTACCAATGTGAGAGAAACTCCCAAGCCTGGTTGTCCAGAAGACACTGAGGCGAGGATGTTTTGATGAAGACTGTTTATTGCTCATCTTGGCGCTCTAATGCAATCTCTCCCCAATGCTGCTGACTTTATGCACATATAGATCTTTGTATAATTAACTAAACAATGCCCAACACTTGTTCATCTTATTACCTTAAAAGCTAGGGGTGGAATCTTACCAGAATGAGGCTCAGACAGAAAATTTGCTTGTAAATCTTCATTTACTCAGACCAGGGGCTGGATTCTCCACACCCCAATGCCGTAACCGCGTCCGGCGGCGAGCGGAGAATCCATTTCCACGCACAGAAACGGGACCGGTGCCGGTTCCCCGATTCTCCGGGCCCCGAAAAGAGGCGCGGCTGATCGGGGGCACTATTTGGAAGATCCGGCTCCGCGGTCTGAGTCAGCCATGGAGAATGGCGCAGCCGCTTGGGTATTCCATTAAGGGGCCCAGAAAAATATGCCTACAGATCACCTGTTGGAATAATTCGATGACGTCAATGCCTGCTGGTACCTCTGAAAGAACTTTAAACATATATGCATATAACCCTGAATATGATCAGAGCTGACTTTTGCGAGCTAAGGGTAGCAGCAGAATCTGTCTCTAATGTGTGCACACGGCAATTTCGAATAAACGCAAATTTTACAACTCCACGCGGTCGTAAAAAAAAACTCTGTGCATTCCTTCCCTCCAACACCTCCCGACAATCCTCACAGGCATTACGGTCTCTGCACTCCAACATTCTCCACCAGCATTGAACACCCCGCCCTCCCACTCCCTCCCAAACACCAACACTGCGGGTGTTTAGATGACACTCCAGCCGCATCGCACATCAATGCACCCCCCCCCCCCCCAATTGGTG
Organism: Scyliorhinus canicula; assembly: GCF_902713615.1. Taxonomy (NCBI): domain Eukaryota; kingdom Metazoa; phylum Chordata; class Chondrichthyes; order Carcharhiniformes; family Scyliorhinidae; genus Scyliorhinus; species Scyliorhinus canicula. Next base: position 126,825,910 of record NC_052154.1, on the reverse strand, counting down.
GCACTGGCACCAACCTGGCACTGCTCCAGAAAACATTGGCACTGCCAGGTTAACAGTTCCAATCTGACAATGCCAACCTGTGCCAGGGGCAGTGCCATGACATATCCCTCCACCCCCCCAAGGGTTATGCTTAGTTCTGTGCCCCTGAGGGGATCCCTTCGACTGCCTCACATCTGGCCAAACCTGTTGTCAACCTCACCGATGAATATTTAATGAGTGGAATTATGTGGCAGGGAGACCACTAATAATCGTTATATCAATGCAAATGTAGTGAATTTCCAATGGCCCTGCCGGAACGGGGTGGGGAAAATTGGGAAACTCGGGCTCCGGGGTCCTGGGGGGGGCGCAGAGTGATCTGGCCCCGGGGGATGTCGCCACGGAGGCCTGGCCCGCGATTGGGGCCCACCGATCGGCGGGCAGGCCTGTGCCGTGGGGGCACTCTTTTCCTTCCGCGTTCGCCATCGACTTCACGATGGCGAACGTGGAAGTGACCCCCTCCCCTGCGCATGTGTGGGGATTACGTCAGCAGCCGCTGACGCTCCGGCGCATTCGTGGACTTCCGCCGGTCGGCGAAGTCCCTTCGGCCCCGGCTGGCGTGGCGCCAAAGGCCTTTCCCGCCGGCCGACAGGGCGCCAACCACTCCGGCGCGGGCCTAGCCCCTCAAGGTTAGGGCTTGGCCCCTAAAGGTGCGGAGAAATCCACAGCTTTGGGGTGGCCCGACGCCGGAGTGGTTCACGCCACTCCATCCTGCCGGACCCCCGTTCCACCGGGTAGGGGAGAATCCCGGCCACGGTTACTAAAATAGGAGATCCATTTAATAATGTGCAGTTGTGTACTTGGATTATGTCCTTGTCACTTGATCATGAGAAGCTGAACATTCAGCCAGCCTCGTGGAAGTGATGAAAAGAATTATGGAAACAGTTCTGCCTTTGAAGTGAGAGAAATGCACATGCTGGGCCTCTGAGGTAACCTACCTGGGCCTGAGAGAGGACGCTATGGGATTGCATTTTATTGAAGTCAAGGCTCAGGCCATTAACAATGCACCATCACCCTGTAATGTGACAATTCTTAAGTCATTCCCAGGGATGATAAGTTATTAGCCATCTCTTACCTAATCTCTTCACTGTTTTTGCACCAGTCCATCTGTTGGGTCATGGGATTCACAGCAAGAAAAAACCATTGCAACAGCAAAGAAACTTCATCAGTTATCGTGTTTGGTGGTACATTATGCCCCAGCTAAAGAGCTAGTGTTGACATGTGATGCTTTGCCCTATGGCATAGGAGCCATACTGTAGCATCAAATGAAGGATGGGTCAGAAAGTCTCATCAGCCACGTTTTGGGAACGCTCTCCCAGGTTGAAAAAGGCTACTGCCAGCTGGAGAAATAAGCTCTATCGGTTGTGTTTGATGTCAAGAAGTTTCACTAATACCTGTCTGGGCGGCATTTTACAATTGTGTCTGACCATAAGCCGCTTACAGGCTTATTCAATGAAGACAAAACTATTCCACCTACAGTTTCAGTGAGAACCCACCATTGGGCCCTGACACTATCAGTTTATGAGCACACATTCATGTACTTTGCTTGTATATAACCAATGCAGATACACTTTGTCGTCTTCCGTTACTGGGCAGCCTTGTCAACCCACTCATTCCTCAAGAGTTAGTGTTGTAGTTAAATTTCTTGGATTCATCACATTTATGTGTCAAACAGAATTGGATGAACTGCCCCAGAATTGGGGCAGCAGGGTAGCATGGTGGTTAGCATAAATGCTTCACAGCTCCAGGGTCCCAGGTTCGATTCTCGGCTGGGTCACTGTCTGTGTGGAGTCTGCACGTCCTCCCCCTGTGTGCGTGGGTTTCCTCCGGGTGCTCCGGTTTCCTCCCACAGTCCAAAGATGTGCGGGTTAGGTGGATTGGCCATGATAAATTGCTCTTAGTGTCCTAATAAAAGTAAGGTTACGGGGGGGGGGGGGGGGGGGGGGGGGGGGGTTGTTGGGTTACAGGTATAGGGTGGATACGTGGGTTTGAGTAGGGTGATCATGGCTCGGCACAACATTGAGGGCCGAAGGGCCTGTTCTGTGCTGTACTGTTCTATGTTCTATGTTCTATGAGCAGAGACCCAGTCCTGTCAAAAATGAAAGGCTTTGGGCGGGATTCTGTGTCGGCCAGCGCCAGAATCAGGAAAGGCGATTTGGCAGAGAATCAGTTGTCAGATCAAAATTGGGGCTGTCGCCAGGCGCCTGACAGAATGCCATACACCGGTGCCCCAACAGCAGTATCAATGCGTTCTACTCCCAACGTACAGTAAACATCATTCGCAAATCATTAGCGAACCTGATCCAATATTCTCCGGGGCCTCCCCAATTCTCCGCCTGGAGGAATTACCGAAGGCGAGTTTCACTTGTGGTTTTAAAAAGCTGGAAACAGGACTTCCGGTGGCGGCCATGCATTGAGTGGTTGCACATTTGGCAGCTTCCGCTCGAGGTAGTTTTATTGGTCCTTTTCCCCGCTTGCTGGGTGGATGTTTTGGATGAAAAAGTTGCATAGGTGGTGGAGAAAGTCTATACTCCATTGGTGAGATCGGTGGATGGATTCACAAACAAGGGGTGGGATTCTCTGACCCCCCCGCAGGGTTGGAGAATCGCCGGGGGCAGGCGTGAATCCCGCCCCCGCCGTCTCCCGAAGTCTCCGGCACCAGAGATTCGGTGGGGGCGGGAATTGCGGCGCGCCTGTCGGCGGGCACCCCCTCGGCGATTCTCTGGCCCGCGATGGGCCGAAGTCCCGCCGCTGTCATGCCGGCCCCGCCGGCGGTAATCAAACCACCTACCTTACCGGCGGGACCAGGAGGCACGGGCGGGCTCTGGGGTCCTGGGGGGGCGCGGGGCGATCTGGCCCCGGGGGGGTGCCCCCAAGGTGGCCTGGCCCGCGATCGGGGCCCACCGATCAGCGGGTGGGCCTGTGCCATGGGGGCACTCTTTTCCTTCCGCGTTCACCATAGTCTTCACGATGACGGACGCGGAAGTGACCCCCTCCCCTGCGCATGTGTGGGGATGACGTCAGCAGCCGCTGACGCTCCAGCGCATGCGCGGACTTCCGCTGGCCGGCGAAGTCCCTTCGGCCCCGGCTGGCATGGCGCCAACCACTCCGGCGTGGGGCTAGCCCCTCATGGTTAGGGCTTGGCCCCTATAGGTAAGGAGAAATCCGCACCTTTGGGGCGGCCCAACACCTGAGTGGTTCACGACACTCCATCCTGCCGGGACCCCCCGCCCCGCCAGGTAGGGGAGAATCCTGGCCCAGAAGTGGGTCTAGAAGAAAGGAACTGCAAGAGCAAGAAACTCTTCAAGTGACTCAGGGAAAGATGACGGAGAGCAAGGGTTCAGCCCTACCAGCCAAATGGTTGACGGAGCAGTTGGTGGAAGTTCTGAATGAAAAGGTCAGCGAACAGAGGAGCGAGGCTCAGGAGGACCTGGCGAAGGTGGTAGACCCGCTGAAAGCGGGGATCGACCATGTGGATCTGAAGCTGGAGCCCAGAGCCAGGCGATCCAGAAGGTGGAGGAGGCAGTGGGGAGCACGAGGAGCAGCTTACCTCGTTGGTGGCCGAAATTGGAATGCCGAGGGAGGCTCAGAAGCGGCTCAAGGGGAAAGTGGAGGATTTGGAGAACAGCTCTCGGAGGCAAAAATTTGAGAATAGTGGAGATGCAGGAGGGCATCGAGGGAGTGGACGCAGGGTCTTATACAGCCAAGATGTTGGAGCAGCTAAATCGGGGAGGGGGCCTTCGACTGGCCCCTGATCGGGCACATAGGGCACTGATGAGGAAGCCGCAGGCTAATAAGCTGCCGAGGGCGATAGTGGTGAGGCTACACCGTTCTTTGGATAAAGAGAAGATCTTGCGGTGTGCCAGGCAGATGAAGGTCTATCAGGGCCTGAGTGTGGGACTAGCAAAGAGGGGAGCTGGATTCAACCGGTTCAAGGCTGCCCTCTTTAAGAAGGGAGTGAAGTTCGGAATGCTGCACCCAGCCCGCCTTTTGGTGACATACAACGGCTGCGAGTATTATTTTGGAACACCGTGAGAGACATGGAGTATCGAGAGACAATGAACTGGCAGGAGAAGGACAACGTTGAACTATGGAAGAAATGTGAGGTGGTGTTGGTTCTCCCTGCCCCTCTTTTTGTTTTATTGCTTTGTGGTCTTTTTTGGGGGATGGTCAGGGAAGAACCTCTCCTCTCAGTCACTGTTTAGCTTTTTTACAGGGTTCTTTGGTGGGATGCTGAAGGACGGTGGTGGGTGAGTGAACTGTTTTTTTTTCTTTTCATTGTTATTGTTGTGCACGATGGAAGTGTGCGAGGTGGGGGCAGGGGGGACTGCTGACTGAGTGGGACAGTTGATGTGCAATAAGGAGCGAATTGGGGACAGTGGACGTCCGAGGGCCTGGCGGGTTGGGGGACACGAGCCGGTTGCTGGCCCAAGAAGGGTTATGGTTGACAGGCAGGGGAGTGGGGGGGGGGGGGGGGGGGGGGGAGGGTTCCCCCTGACCAGACTGGTCACATGAGAGGGCAGAATGGGCCAGTCAAGCGATCGCACGTGTTCGCACACCTGAATAATTTGAAGGTGGCTGTGGCATTTTGACAGGAAACGCATTTGAAGATTGGGAACCAAACTAGGCTGAGGAAGGGGTGGGTTGGACAGGTTTTTCACTCAGGGTTGTATATGAAGAGGCAGGGAGTGGCGGTGCCGATAAATAAACAGCTAGCGTTTGAGGTGGGGAATATAGTGGCAGACTCTGAGAGAAAGTTCGTGATGGTGAGTGTGAAATTGGAGGGGTGCCAGAGGTCCTGGTGAACATGTATGCCCCAATTGGGATGATGTTGAATTCATGAGGCGGGTCTTGGGGAAGATCCCGTACCTGGACTCTCACAGGTTGATTATGGAGGGGGGTGGGGGGGGGTGGGGGTGGGGGGGGTGGTTCACAGTGCCCTCATTGGAGAGTAGACGTGGGGTTGGTAGCAGACGAGGAGGTGTGGAAGCGGGTGAGTGCCGCCACTCGGGGATATGTGGAGCTGAATGACACGGGTGAGATTTAGTCGCCACACTATGAGAGGTGCTTAAGGCAGTGGTCGGGGTTAGTGGATATAGATTCGGACGCACAGGGAAAGGATGGAGCAGGCAGAGATGGCTAGGCTGGAGGAGCACATCCTGTGGGTAGATAGGAGTACTTGGAGGCCTCAGAGGCAGGGTTGTTGAAGAAGCTCCAGATGGAGTTCAGGTTGGTGTCCACGGGGAAGCAGTGGGGCAGTTACGGAGGGCCAGGGGGGCAGTGTATGAATATGGGGAGAAGGCAAGCAGGATGCTGGCCCACCAACTTATGAAGCAGGAGGAACCAAGAGAGATCGGAAAGGTGAAGGATGGGAGGGGAAGGGCAGTCTTGGACCCAGTGGAGGTGATGGACCTTTTGAGGAATTCTAAAAGAGGCTATATGAATCGAAGCCCCCCTACTTTTTTGTGCAAAAGTTTGTAGCGTGGTTGCTCCACTGATGGCTGAAGCAATGTCGAAAATTTCAGTGGACAGGGGACTTTCAACAGGCATTTGACGGCCTCAAAGCTATGATAACCAATGCTCCTGTGTTGGAGAATTGCAAGGGACTCTGTGATCAGATTGAACTCAAATATCTGACTTTAAAGAGAAATGCCGAGGCGTAAAGAAATAGACAGATCGTGCAGAGACCTTCTTGTTCAAAGAGACTGTCAATCAGGAAGGATTTCAGTTGGAGGAAGAAGAACAAAAATGGACTATGTTATTGTACCTGTTTGCGTATGTTGTTTTTTTTTAAACAAAAAAGTATATTTACTGTGTGCATTCCTTAAAGGATAGTGAAAAGATGAAAAATGAAACCATCTTGAAGTTGATGGTTTATTTTTTTTTTCTTGGGCAGAGGTGCCATGTGAGAGTACCTTTAAGAAATGGGTGTTTAAGATATGTACCTTTAAGAAATGATTGTTTATCAGTGATGTCAGAGTGTGGGTGGAGCTGGGCTGTCAGCTTTTTAGTATTGTTTTAGGCTGTTTGCTGCAGGGTGTGTTTGAGTTTCATTTTCCGTGTTGGAGCTGAAGTCAGACAGAGCGGGTGTACTGTTGATCTCTCTGCCATGAAAAGACTATCTCTTGATCATTTGGTGAATTCAGAATTATAAATGTTCTCAGTAGTGAATGTAAACCTGATGTGCTTCTGGTAAAAGGTGTTTTAAGTCATATGGATGTTAAAAGGAAAGCTTAAAGGACTACTTAGTGTTGTATTCTTTGGGGGTTATATTTGAATTGATGGTTGCTAAGATGTTCACTGTATGTTTTAAAAAGGTTAACTTCAGTTCAAAGAAGAAACATTGTTTTTCTTTAAAAAATACTTTTCCATTTCTGCTGTACCACACCTGTAGAGTGGGCCGTCTGCTCCCCATACCACAATCTATTAAAAGTTGTGGGTCAGGTGAACTCCCTGATACACTTTGGGGTTCTCTAAACCCTGGCCGACAACAGTAAAGGGGAGGCATCTGTCGACGAACGTTAGATGCTTATCCAATGTGATTATGATGCCCCTGGTGGGATAAGAGGTGGAGGTTGCTGTGAATGGAGAGAAAGCCTTTGACCGAGTAGAATGGGAGTATCTGTGGGAAATACTGGGACGTTTCGGGTAGAGGTCTGTGGATTGGGTCTGGTTGTTATATAAGGCACCAGTAGCGCGTGTTAGGGCGTATCGGGTGAGTTCGGGGTATTTTGAATTGCATCGTGGGACAAGGCAGGGATGTCCGACCTCCCTGTTGCCTTTTGCCCTGGTGATTGAGCCATTGACAATGGCGCTTAGAGTGTTGAGGAGTTGGAAAGGGATACTGTGGGGGGGGGGGGGGGGGGGGGGGGAGAGCATAGAGTTTTGCTACATGCGGACGATTTGTTGCTGTACATTTTGGATCCACTGGGAGGCATTGGGGAGATTGTGAACATCTAAGAGCAATTCAGCCGGATTTCCGGGTATAGGTTAAACATGGGGACGGGTGAGGTCTTCCCGATCCAGGTAAGAGGACAGGAAAGGAGGCTGTGCGAGCTGCTGTTTCAAGTGGTGGGCACGAACATTAAATACTTGGGCATCCAGGTGGTGCGGGGATGGGAACAATTACACAAATTGAATCTGACACGGTTGGCAGAGCAGATGAATGGGGATTTTAAGAGATGGGACGTGCTCCCGTTGTCGCTGGTGGGGACGGTGCAGATCGTGGAAATGACTGTGCTTCTGAGGTTTTGATTTGTTTTGCAGAACCTTCCGATTTTTATTGCAAAGGCCTTTTTTAGGAAAGTTAACACCCTCATTTCAAGCTTTGTGTGGGCGTGGAAAATCCCCATGGGTAAAGAAAGTGCTCTGGAAAGGGTACCTGGGGAGGGCTGTCCTTGCCAAATTTAATGAATGATTCCCTGGGCAGCGAATATAGCCGCGGTTAGGAAGTGGGTAGTCGGGGGGTTTGGTGTCGGAGCGGATTGAGGCAACCTCTTGTAAGGATACTAGTTTAGGGGCACTGTTGACATGCCTCTGCCATTCTCACCGGCCAGGTACTCCACGAGCCTGGAGGTGGTGGCGGCCCTGAAGGACTGGGGACAGTGGTGATAGCAACTGAGGTTAGAGGGTGCCTCGGTTTGGGCACCGATTTGTGGGAATCATAGATTTTCACCAGAGGACTTGGATGCGCGGTTCCGGAGGTGGCAGCAGGCGGGGATTGAATGGTTTGGGGACCTATTTGTGGGTGTCAGCTTTTCAAGCCGAGGGGAATTGGAAGAGGAGTACAAGCTGCCCAGTGGGAATGGCTTCAGGCACTTACAGGTCTGGGATTTTGTCAGGAAGCAGGTGCAGTTCTTTCCCGACCTGCCGGGGCTGCAGGACAAGGTGGTGTCAAAAACAGGAGTTGGCAAGGGTAGGGTGTCTGAGATTTATATGGCATTAATGGACTGGAAGTAAGCCCTGTAATGAAATGAAATGAAAATCACTTATTGTCACGAGTAGGCTTCAATGAAGTTACTGTGAAAAGCCCCTAGTCGCCACATTCCGGCGCCTGTCCGGGGAGGCTGGTATGGGAATCGAACCATCCTGCTGGCCTGCATGGTCTGCTTCAAAAGCCAGCGATTTGGCCCAGTGAGCTAAACCAGAGACGTTAAACAGAAGTAGGAGGAAGAGCTGGGGAGGAACGTGATGGCTGGGTTATGGGAGGAGGCTCTGAGGAGAGTGAACGCATCCTCTTTGTGTGCTAGGCTTACATCACCAGGTTAAAGTCCAACAGGTTTGTCTATCATCACTAGCTTTCGGAGCGCAGCTCCTTCATCAGGTGAGTGAAAAGGTGGGTTCGGCAAACACATATATAAACAAAGTCTATATGCAAGATGATACTTTGAATGCGAGCCTTTACAGGTAGTTAAGCCTTTACAGGTCCAGAAAGTGCGACTGGAGAGAGGGCTAATCACAGGTTAAAGAGATGTGAATTGTCTCAAGCCAGGACAGTAGGTAGGATTTCGCAAGCCCAGGCCAGATGGTGGGGGGGTGAATGTAATGCGACATGAATCCAAGATCCCGGTTGAGGCCGTACTCATGCGTGCGCAACTTGGCTATCAGTTTCTGCTCACCAATTCTGTGTTGTCATGTGTCCTGAAGGCCGCCTTGGAGAACGCTTACCCGAAGATCAGAGGCTGAATGCCCTTGACTGCTTGTGTTCCCTGACTGGAAGGGAACATTCCTGCCTGGTGATTGTCGCATGATGTCTGATCATCTGCTGACGCAGTGTCTGCATGATCTCGCCAATGTACCACACCTCGGGACATCTTTTCCTGCAGCATATGAGGTAGTCAACGTCGGCCGAGTCGCACGAGTATGCATCGTGTACCCGGTGGGTGGTGTTCTCATGTGTAATGACAGTATCTATGCCGATGATCTGGCAAGTCTTACAGAGGTTCCCATGACAGGGTTGTGTGGTATCATGGTTGCTGTTCTCCTGAAGGCTGGGTAGTTTGCTGAAACAATGGTCTGTTTGAGGTTGCGCAGTTGTTGAAGGCAAGTAGTGGGGGTATGGGATGGCCTTGGCATGATGTTCGTCTTCATCGATGACGCGTTGAAGACTGCAAAGAAGATGTCGTAGTTTCTCCGCTCCGGGGAAGTACTGGACAACGAAAGGTACTCGAAAGGTCAGTTGTGTCCCGTGTTTGTCTTCCGAGGAGGTCAGTGCGGTTTTTTGCTGTGGCGCGTTGGAACTGTCGATCAATGAGTCGAGCACCATATCCCGTTCGTACTAGGGCATCTTTCAGCGTCTGTAGATGTCTGTTGCGCTCCTCCTCGTCTGAGCAGATCCTGTGTATACGGAGGGCTTGTCCATAGGGGATGGCTTCTTTAATGTGTCCAGGGTGGAAGCTGGAGAAGTGGAGCATCGTGAGGTTATCCGTGGGCTTGCGGTAAAGCAAAGTGCTGAGGTGACCGTCTTTGATGGAGATGAGTGTGTCCAAGAATGCAACCGATTCTGGAGAGTAATCCATGGTGAGTCTGATGGTGGGATGGAACTTATTGATGTCATTGTGTAGTTGTTTCAGTGATTCTTTGCCGGGGTCCAAAGGAAATAAATGTCATTGATGTATCTGGTGTATAACGTCGGTTGAAGATCCTGCGCGGTGAGGAGATATTATTCAAACTTGTGCATGAAGATGTTGGCGTATTCAGGTTCAAATTTGGCCCCCATGGCTGTTCCGTGTGTCTGGATGAAGAACTTGTCGTCGAAGGTGAAGATGTGGTGATCCAAGATGAAGCGGATGAGTTGTAGAATTACGTCTGGAGATTGGCAGTTGTCGGTGTTGAGTACTGACGTTGTTGCAGCAATGCCGTCGTCATGGGAGATGCTGGTGTAGAGTGCCGAGACATCCATTGTGACGAGGAATGTTCCTGGTTCAACTGATCGATGGGTGCTGAGTTTCTGTAAGAAGTCTGTCGTATCGCGCCAGAAGCTCGGCGTTCCTTGTACGAGGGTTTCAAAACACCCTCGATGTTCCCGTGTTTGTCTTCTGAGGAGGTCAGTGCGGTTTTTTGATGTGGTTCTCGCTCATGCTCCCATTCCTTGATACAATAGGACGGCCTGGTGTGTTGGTCTTGTGTGTTTTCGGGAAGCAGTTATACGGGGTAAAAACGGGGCAGGCACGTTGGGTGGAGAAGAATGTCAGGGAGGGAGGGGCAGTGGGATTTTATTTATTTGTTGTGAGATTTCCTGTTCTCTTTTTGGTTTTGGTTGTGTTTCATGTATATATATATAAATGCCTTAATAACTTATTTTGAAAAAATATTGGGAAACAGGCACCATGGGTGATGAGGGTGAGGCGGTCAGACATGCAAAGGCAAGACTGTGGGCTGCCAGTCCTGCCACTGGCAGGGCTGGCTGCGGGTGGTGGGCTCTGCCAGGCCCCGGGGGAGGCAGCAGGTGTGACGGGGTTAACCTGTGGATGGGCCATGGGGTCGGGGTGAGACCCCATGGGACCGGGAGGTCCAGTCATGGATTGCTAATTTTGCAGCCTGCAAGGAAGCCATCTTGCTGCAAACCCACTGACCTCCGACCACGGCCTGTGGTTGCGCAAAGTGACACCCGTGTTAGTGCCCCCAACCCACCATCGCCGGACCCCAGCCCCCACCCTACCAACTATCCCTCCTCCGGCCGCCAGCAGCCAGCAGGGCGGCATGCAGCCCACCCAAGGGCATTGCCGCCAGTACCCCTGCAGGAGGGCGCCAGACGAGGGCCACAGAGCATACTGCTGGTTATGGGTAGCGCCTGCCAATCGTACCCCTGGCAGCAGGGATCAGGCACCAGGGCCAGAGGTTGCACTGTGCCGGGCACCAATGGGGCCAGGGGTATGGATGGCAGGGTGCCGCTCTCTGTGGCCGTTAAGGTGACGGTCGCCCTGAACATTTACGCCAAGGGGTCCTTCCAGGTGCCGAGTGGAGACCTGTCTGGAATTGCACAGACCTCGGTGCACAGGTACATCCGAGCCATCACGGAGGCCCCATATGCCTGCTCGACACAATATATCAAATTCAATGTGGACTGGCCCACCAGGATGCCCAGGCAGCGCCGTCTTTGCTGAGATGCCCCGGGTCCAGGAGATGATTGATAGGACGTATGACGCCCTACGAGCTCTGGCCCATGACGGGGTGGTCTTCACAAACTGTAAGGGGTTCCATCAATGAACGTGTAGCTGGTGTATGACCATGAGCTGCACATCATGTACATCTGAGCCCGATACCCGGGCAGGGTTTATGATGTTTTCATCCTGGCACACCCGATGGTTCCTGACCTCATCAAAGCATTCCTCCGGCTGACAGATTGGCTCCTGGGCGACAGGGGTTATCCGCTGCAGTTTTGACTGATGATGCCTATCCAGAGGCCACAGACTGACATGGAAACCTGCTACAATGATGTCCATGCCACAACCAGGTGTGTGATTGAGGGTTGCGGGGGGGGGATATGGGGTGGAGAGGGATGGGGGCACCGGACGGATGAACACTGGCTGAACTGGGGACCCTGGCCCAAGCCCACCCTACAACATCCGGACAAACAGGGCATCTGTGACATGACACAGGTGATGCACGCCCCTTGTTGAGACAGAGGCTCTTGTGGCACATGCTGTCTGACATCTCCTCAAATGACCAGCGACGCTTGTATGCCTTGGGACCTCGCAGACTATCCCTCTGGGTCCCTCCCTAGTCTGATGGGTGACTGGATCGTCAGGATGTGGCTCGAGCTCCTGCACATGGGCTGCCACCTCGAGTCTCTGTTGATGCTGTTGCCACCGCTTTCTCTGGTGTCTGGCCACCTGGACTGCCATCGCCACTGCAAGGGCAGCTACTGCAGGATCCAGCAAGTGATATCTGTAAGGAATTGGAGAGGTTGAGAGACCAACAATCGGCTATGGCTTCCACCCTGATACACTCAAATCCCCCAAGCTTCCCCACCATCACGCTACCCACCTTCTCTCAGGGTGCCATCCAATGAGGCGGTTGTGCTGGGGACCCTGCCCTGCACATGCACCCCCGGCCACAGCAGGGGACCCTAGGCACTGGACTCCAGACCCCGGACCGCAGACCTCCTGCGGGAACATTACTTGGACCAAGCGCAGGTCCCCTCCCTGATCCACACACCCATCCTCTGGCCGCCAGTGACCTGCAGCATCTTACCACAGACAGGGCTGTCTGGGGGTGTTTCGTGGGTTGAACAGACCGCAGCTAAAATTGCCCCTGGTATGGGTATACACCATCCGGGGGTGGCATGTTGGACCCGTGGGCATTGAGCCCCTCACGCTGTCCATCCTATTGCTGACCCCCCCCCCAACCAATGGCGGCTGACTCCCCCCCCTCCCCCCCTCTCTCCCCCCCTCTCTTCCCCCCCTCTCTTTCCCCCCCTCTCTTTCCCCCCTCTCTTTCCCTCCTCTCTTTCCCCCCTCTCTTTCCCCCCTCTTCCCCCCCTCTTCCCCCCCTCTCTCCCCCCCCCTCTCTCCCCCCCTCCCCCCCTCCCGCCGACACAAACCCCCAAATCAAAGCATTGACTTTCTTAAAGAATGATTTTGGGAGGTTCTAAAAGACAAACCTCAGCATCACCATCATCTTCTCTGTCTGCACCCGTCCCACCAGTGACAGCTGGAGCACATCCCACCTCATAAAATCCCCCTTCATCTGCTCCACCAGCCAAGCCAAATTCAGCTTGTGCAGCTGCACACATCCCCGCGCCACCTGGATGCCCAGGTACCTGAAGTTCGCTCCCACCACCTTGAACAGCAGCTCTCCCAACCTCCTCTCCTGCCCCTTGACATCAATCGGCAACACCTCACTCTTCCCCATATTTAGCTTATATCCGGATAACCAGCCAAACAGCTTCAGGATGTGCATGATTCCCCCAATTCTAGAATACAAGACCGGGGATGTACTTCTGAGGCTGTATAAGGCTCTGGTCAGACCCCATTTGGAGTATTGTGAGCAGAATTTGACCCCATATCTAAGGAAGGATGTGCTGGCCTTGGAAAGGGTCCAGAGGAGGTTGACAAGAATGATCCCTGGAATGAAGAACTTGTCGTATGAGGAACGGTTGAGGACTCTGAGTCTGTACTATGTACTCAGAAGGATAAGGGGGATCTGATTGAAACTTAGAGGATACTGCGAGGCCTGGATAGAGTGGACGTGAAAAGGATGTTTCCACTTGCAGGAAAAACTAGAACCAGAGGGCACAATCTCAGACGAAAGCGACGATCCTTTAAAACAGAGATGAGCAGGAATTTCTTCAGCCAGAGGGTGGTGAATCTGTGTAACTCTTTGCCACAGAAGGCTGTGGAGGCCAAATCACATGCTCGTTACCGGCACCTTATACAATAACCGGGACACAATCCACAAGCCCCTGCCTGACCCCGAACCATCCTAATACTTCCCACAAATACTCCCGTTCCACACGATCAAACGCTTTCTCTGCATCCACTGCCATTGTCACCTCTTTTTCTTGTCCCTCTGGGGACATCATTATCACATTTAATAATTTAAAGGTTTCCTCCGGATGCTCTCGTTTCCTCCCACAAATCCCGAAAGATGTGCTTGTTAGATGGATTGGGCATTCTGAATTCACCTCTGTGTACCCGAACAGGTGCCGGAATGTGGCGACTAGGGACTTTTTCACAGTAACTTCATTACAGTGTTAATGTGAGCCTACTTGTGACAATAAAGATTATTATTATTTTGCTGAATTTTAAACTGTTCTCAATCCTCAGGTTTATTGCTTTTCTTGCTAATTTGTATGCCTCTTTGAATCAAATCTATCTCTAATTTCCCTTTTACATAGACATAGAATTTACAGTGCAGAAGGAGGCCATTCAGCCCATCGAGTCTGCACCGGCTCTTGGAAAGAGCACCTTACCCAAGGTCAACACCTCCACCCTATCCCCATAACCCAGTAACCCCACCCAACACTAATGGCAATTTTGAACACTAAGGGCAATTTATCATGGCCAATCCACCTAACCTGCACATCTTTGGACTGTGGGAGGAAGCTGGAGTACCCGGAGGAAACCCACGCACACACGGGGAGGATGTGCAGACTCCGCACAGACAGTGGCCCAAGCCGGAATCGAACCTGGGACCCTGGAGCTGTGAAGCGATTGTGCTATCCACAATGCTACCGTGCTGCCCGTACTGCCATGGTTTGGCCAGAGCTCTCTTTCTACTCTTGCTGCAAATGGGAATAAACAACTTTTGGAGTTCATCTATTTGTTTCTTGAATGCCTGCCATTACCTGCCCACTGTACTTCCTTTCAATAATGTTTCACAGTCCATCATTGCCAGCTCAAGCCTCAAACCATCACAGTTACCTTTATTGAGGATCAGGACCTAGGTCTCAGAATCAACTACCTCACTATTCACCTTGATAGAGAATTTGACCATATTATGGTTATTCATTCCAAGGGTTCTCTCACAACTAGATTGCCAACTAATCATTTCTCATTGCACAGCACCCAGTTCAAGATGGCCTGTTCCCTTGTTGGTTGGTTCCTCAACATACTAGTCCAGAAAATCATTCAGTATACACTCCAGAATGTCCTCCTCTATTGTATTGTGACTGATTTGGGTCATTCAATCTATATGCTGATTAAATTCACCCATAATCACAGATGTTCCTTTGCATGTTCACATGCACCTCTGATTTCCTGTCTAATGCTAATCCCAACATTGCCACTGCAGTTTTGTGGTCTGTCTACCATCCCAACGAATGTTTTTTGCCCCTTGCTGTTTCTTAACTCCACCCAGATAGATTCCACATCATCTGGACTAATATCTGTCCTCAATATTGTATCACTTTAATCAACAATGAAATGAAATGAAATGAAAATCGCTTATTGTCACGAGTAGGCTTCAATGAAGTTACTGTGAAAAACCCCTAGTTGCCACATTCCGGCGCCTGTCCGGGGAGGCTGGTACGGGAATCGAACCGTGCTGCTGGCCTGCTTGGTCTGCTTTAAAAGCCAGCGATTTAGCCAAGTGAGCTAAACCAGCCCCAATGCAACTCCACCACCTTTTCCTTTCTGTTGTCCTTCCTAAAAGGTGAACAGCTCTCAATGTTTAGTTCCCATCCTTGGTCACCTTAATTTTCTTTACTCACCTCAGCAAGTAGTCAGCAAGCTTCACAACTTCTTACATTCTCAAGCCTGTCACCTGTTGATGTCTAATTTCTCTGCCATTCTTTCTTCTTTTACTTAAGCCCTTCCCAGCAACAAGAGGCTCCTACAGAAACCACATACAGAAAACACTAGAAAGGAGAACAATCCTTTTAAAAATGCATCATCACATCACGTGTTCCATTTGCTCCCAACAGCCAGCACAGCTTGAGTACTTTACGTGGAATGGATAGGAAGGCAGAGGGGTCTACATGGGGTTAAGAACCCAGCACAGTTAAATGACAGCAGACACTGATAGAAGGGACAACCCAGGAGAAAACTATTTCAAGATACTTCCTGGTTATTTCCTTTGCTCCCATTTATTTAATTTAAAAAAAAATATTTTTATTCTCCTCCTTTTTCACATTTTCTCCCAAATTTACACCCACTGTTATCGGCCAATATTTAGAGAACCCCACAGTGTATCATGGAGTTCACCTGACCCACAAATTTACTAGATTGTGGTATGGGGAGCACACGGCCCATTCTACAAGCCTGGTACAGCAGAAATGGAAAAATGAAAAAAAGCAAAACAATGTTTATTCTATGAACTCAAGTTAACCTTTTTAAAACATACAGTGAATATCTTAGCAACCATCAATTCAAATACAACCCCCAAAGAATACAACACTAAGTAATCCTTGAGCTTTTCTTTTGACATCCATAAGACTTAAAACAAAACCTTTAACAGAAACATCTCAGGTTTAACTTCACCACTGAGAACAGTTACCACGTTGAAATCAGCAAATGAACATTCATAAACTTGTAGAGATTCACACACACCCTGCTGTGATTGCAGCTTCTCCAAAACTAAAATGAAACCAAACCCACCCTGCAGCAAAAAGCCTAAAGCGAAAGTAAAAAGTTGACGGACGCCCAGCACCACCCACTCTCTGACATCACTACAGTAATAAACACCCATCCCTTAAAGGTACACCCACTACAGCTATTCTATAAAAACATGCATTTCTTAAAGGTACTCTCACATGACACCACCAACAATAAACAATAAGCAGTACCAAATATAATGTCAATCCCCATATCACCAACAATCCCATCCTCCCATCAACCCCCAAATAACTGCCCACAGGTTAACATAAATAAACATCAAAAAGGAATCAGGAATCACCCATAGTCACCATTAACACGTACAGTTCCCCCTCCTCCCAACCCTCCCAACCACCACCCCCCACTAATGTTCGATGTTATCCAATTCTTGAAAGTGCAAAATGAATAACACCCATGAATTGTAGAACCCCTCCCATCCTTCCCCTCAGTTCAAACTTAACCTTCTCCAACAGGACCCCCCGCCATGCCCCTGGGGCACAGGGTGGAGAGGTTGCTCTCCATCCCAACAGGACCCACGTTCGGGTGATCAACAAGCCGAAGGCTACAACATCTGCCTCCGCATCGGTTCCAACCCTGGCTGGTCCGACACCCCAAAATGGCCTCCCGAGGGCCCGGGTCCAGTTTCACATGCACCACTTCAGAAATTACCCTAAAAACCTCCTTCCAGTAATGCTCCAGCTTTGGACAGGACCAAAACACATGAAGGTGATTTGGGAAAAGATTTCGACTGTCCACCTTATCTATACCCCTCATTATTTTATAGACCTCTATAAGATCACTCCGAAGCCTCTACGCTCCAGGGAAAAAAGTCCCAGCCTCTCCTTATAACTCAGACTATCAAGTTCTGGTAAATCTCTTCTGCACTCTTTCTAATTTAACAATATCCTTTCTATAATAGGGTGACCAGAACTGAACACAGTATTCCATGTGTGGTCTTACCAATGAAGACTGACATCTGTGATGCTGGGTACCTCCGGAGATGACTGAGATAGATCATCCACTCGGCACTTCTGGCTGAAGATTTTTACGAATGCCTCAGCCTTATCTTTTGCACATATGTGCAGATAGGCTGGCTTGTGGCATTAATGACGACAACATTCAGCGTTAGCTGTTGGGTGAAGCCACTCTTACCTTTCAGAAACCTCTAGAAATGTCTCAGGGCTTGGAGATGACTGCCAATAATGCTCGGCATATTCAGTGGGCTAACAGTGGTGCCCAGGCGAGGCCGCTGCACCAAGTGGAGAAAAGGTTGCAGGCAGAAAGGTGAAAGCAGTGGCGTGGTTTAGGTGTGGAGGGCCACTATATGCTTATTATCCAAGTTTCTGAATGCTGTTTGTCACCTAGGCAACAAGAAGAGGCATTTGACAAAGAAATGCAGGGGTGAGAAAGGTATGATGAAGGCCGAGGAAGAAAATAGCTCCACTCCACTCTGTGTAATGCTTTCTCCGCATCCAACTCCCCACCACCTCCAACTCCCTCCCTTCTGCCTGAAAAATCACCACATTCAGCAACCGCCTCATGTTCGACGACAACTGCCTGCCCTTGACGAACCGCATCTGATCCTCCTCCACCATCTTCGGGAAACAGCCTCACCACCAGTACCTTGGCCAATATCTCGGCATTCACATTCAATTGAGAAATTGGGCCCAAATGACCCACAATCCACCAGGTCCTTATCTTTTTTCAGTAACAATGAAATAGATGCTTGCCTCATAGTCTCCAGTAACCCTCCCTTTACCATCGCATCCTCAAGCATTTCCACAATCAGTGGCGCCAACTTGTCCTTAAGCTTTTTATTGAACTCCACCGGGAACCCATCTGTCCCCGCTGCCTTAACCAACTTCATCTTCCCTATTGCTACCTTCACTTCCTCCAGACCTAATGGCTCCTCCAAACCCGCCCTTTCCACCTCCAGGTTTAGGTACCTGCAACTCCCAGACTCTGTAAGGAAGGAGTTTCCGAACTTCCCGATAACCCCCTCGTTGTTGGAGGAGATACTGTTGGCAGGAGGATTGGAGACGGGGGTGGTCTCGGCGATTTATGGGAAGATTCTAGAGGAGGATAGGGTGTCCAAGGAAGGGATCAAGGCCAAGTGGGAAGAGGAGTTGGGTGAGGTAATGGAAGAAGGTTTGTGGTGTGAGATGCTGTGAAGGGTTAATGCCTCAACCTCATGCGCGAGGTTGGGGCTGATACAATTAAAAGTCGTGTACAGGGCGCACCTCACGAACGTGATGATGAGCAAACTCTTTGACGGGGTGGAGGATGTCTGTGACCAGTGCAGGAGGGGCCCTGCTAACCATGTATTTATGTTTTGGTCCTGCCTAAATATGAAGAGGTACTGAAAGGAGGTCTTCAGCACCATCTCGGGGGTACTACATGTGGACTTGGAACCGGGTCCCCTAGAGGCTATTTTCGGGGTGTCTTACTGGCCCGACCTGTACGCGGGGGCAGGGTCAGATATTTTAGCCTTCACCCTGCTGATTTCCTGCAGGCGGGTCCTGCTTTGGTGGATGTCAGCTTCTCCATCCTGTGTCTCGGCTTGGCGGGGGGACCTATAGAATTCTTGGCCCCGGAGAAGGTGAAATTTGAGGTAAGGGGGCGAAGGGGGACGGGTTTGGTTTAATTTTCTCCGTTCTGTTGGTAACTTTTTTTTGTAATCTACGAGTTGATGTCTCAGGCTGTATATTGATGAGGCTGTATTGATGAGGGGTTGTTGCGTTGTTTTTCTTTTGTTGTTTGTTTGACGAAAATGTGGAGAATAAAAAGATTTTTTAAAAACAGTGAGCAGGAGACAAGAGAAGCAGAAGGAGGGACATGACAATCATACCAAAGAGAGGTAGTTCAAACCAGATGATTGGATTTACATTAGGAACTTTGGTACTAACCAGAGGTGGTTACTGGGAATCATTGGGCGAAATTCTCCCAAAACGGGAGAAATCGTCAAACTGCCGTAAAACCCGGGCGGGTTTTACGGCATCGCGCCCCTTCCCGACGGGGGACCGATTCTGGTCCCCCGTCGGGGCTAGCAGCCCGACGTCGGAGGCTCCGACAAGTCGGGCTTAACGAAAATCGTTAAGCCCGCTTGTCGGACTTAGCGCCGGCTGACGCGTCATATGACGTCAGCCGCGCATGCGCAGGTGGGAAGACTCCACCCGCACATGCGCGGGTGACGTCATCGCGTTTTTGCGCGAAACCCGCGCATGCGCGGTCCGGGTTGCCCCTCAGCCGCCCCGCGTATTGATACTGCGGGGCGGCGGAAGGACAAATAGTGCGCGGGCATCGGGCCCGCTGCCCGCGATCGGTGGGCACCGATCGCGGGCCCATGGCACCCTTGGCACGGCCGTGGTACTGCCGTGCCAATCGGTGCCATGGTTATTTTTTTCCAGGTGGTCACGACGTTTTTACGAACGGCAGGACCAGGTGTGTTTGCCGTTCGTAAAAAAGTCGTAAAGGGCTGGGACTTCGGCCCTTCTAACAGCTGTGAATCGCTGCCGGCCGTAAAAAAAACGGCGGCAGCGATTCGTGTCGGGATTTCGGCGGGGGGGGGGGGGGGGGGGGGGAGAATAGCGGGAGGGCGTCAAAAAAGTCGGGAAGGCCCTCCCGCTATTCTCCCACCCGTCGTGGGGGGGGGGGAGAATTTCGCCCATTATTTTTCTTTTTAAAAAAAATTTAGAGTACCCAATTCATTTTTCCAATTAAGTGGCAATTTAGCGTGGCCAATCCACCTACCCTGCACATCTTTGGGTTGTGGGGGCGAAACCCACGCAAACACGTGGAGAATGTGCAAACTCCACACGGACAGTGACCCAGAGCCGGGATCGAACCTGGGACCTCAGTGCCGTGAGGCTGCAGCGCTAACCACTGCGCCACCGTGCTGACCCGGGAATAATTTTAAACCAAAGTGGTTTGCTATCTTGGGTCATGAGACTGCAACATGGAAGAGATGTTCGCAGACAACAAGACCATATGTGTTTATGTTATGACTCAGTGAGTCAGGGGAGCTTTGAGAGTCAGCAACCATTACAGACAACATGGCAGAAGGTAATGCTGG
Organism: Scyliorhinus canicula; assembly: GCF_902713615.1. Taxonomy (NCBI): domain Eukaryota; kingdom Metazoa; phylum Chordata; class Chondrichthyes; order Carcharhiniformes; family Scyliorhinidae; genus Scyliorhinus; species Scyliorhinus canicula. The sequence continues at coordinate 126,805,765 of NC_052154.1, read as the reverse complement.
TGGTAATGGTGGGAATTGGTTCCTCTGTTTCCACGTTGGCCAGTTGGTACACTGCTGGGACAGTGGAAGAGGGATGCTCATGTTCAGATTCTCAATCTATCTCTTCACCTTTCATTCAAGGTTCACCGTTACAAAATTCACCAGTGGTGTTGCATAGGTGGCAACACACTGCAAAACTCCTGACAGACATTCATATAGTTACGGCATTACTTTTGTTGTATTTCTGTTGAAGGCGGATTGGATTTAAAGGGGGTAGCAGTGGTACAGAGTGTCATTTTGAGTACAGAGTGTTCTTATAAGCTTTCTCCTACCCATCTGTTGAGGGTTCTGAGCATGTGTGAGCTCTGGGCTTTTTGCAGTCTATAGCAGAGTGTTCTGCAAGTAAGACTTGTTTTACCAGGGCTCTGTTTTTCATAGTTATTACTGTTATTGTTAAATTGAATGATTTTTTATTCAAAGAGTTCCTTCTTTTAAACAACGCAATTGACCAACTCCTTTGTGGTCTCAAGTTACCACACTACAGTTCTGCTGAGGTACTGTTACTGTTAAACGTTGTTATTTTTTGATATAAAGAAGTTCCTTCTTTGAAACAACACATTTGACTACCCGCTTTGAGGTCTCAATTTCCCATAGTTCAAAATGAGGTAATCTGGTGTTGCATCCGCTGATTGGGCTGTGTGGTGTGGGGATAACACACTCCCATTGTTTTTTGATACATCCTGACAATGCCCCCGCATGTGCCCATTTCCTGATAGACTGCCGCATGTGCGACACAGGAAACAGCTGGTGGCACATTGACAAAGGCTATGGCAATGAATTTTACATCTGGGGTGCTGTTCCCTGTGTAGGACAGAGGCCAGAGTTGGAGTGTGGCAGAGAATTAAAATGACTAAATTATTAGAAATTTGGTATGTTGCTTGTGGACTGAACAGAGGTATTCAGCAGGGGTATTAATCAGTCCACGTTTGATCTTCCCAATGAGCAGGAGACCATCCCATAAGGGAATACAGAAAACTAAATTGGAAGAAGTGTCACTAACTTTCCATTTCACCTGAAAGGAGTGCATGGAACCCTGAACTATGGGTAAGGAGGAGGTAAAAGGGTAGGTTTCGCATTTCCTGAGTTACATGGGAAGTGGCCATGGAATTGGCAAGAGTTTTCAGGGGGCGATTGAGGAGTGGTCCAGCGTGTCTCAGAGGGAATTGACTCTCTGATTATACTGAAAGAGGAGGGTAAGGGAAGATGTGTTTGGTTATGATATCATGCTGGATCTGGCAGAAATTGCAGAAGTTGTCCTGCCTAACATGGTGGTTGAGGGCTGGAAAGGGGATCTTATTGTTGTTCTGGGAAGGAGGGGAAAGGGTGAAAGTAAAAGTGTGGAAAATGGAACAGATACGGTTGAGGGGCCTATCATTAACAGAGGAAATAAATCCTCAGTTGAGCAAAAAGAGATGTCAAAAGAACTCATTTTGAAGGTAGAATCTTCAGATCAGAGCTGGAGAAACAAGGAGAATTCAATTGAGTTCTAACAGGAAGCGGGTGGGAGAAATGTAGTCAGAGCAGCTGTGAGAGTTACCTTTTTTAATACATTTGACTGTGGAATGTGAGCATTACTGGTTCGGTAATTGCCCTTGAGGAGGTTGTGATGAGCTTCCTACAAGATGACATCATCAGAACAGATGCAATGATGATAAAGAAACTAAGGGAATTAATTAGAGCCAAATAGGAATATAGCTGGAAGGAGGTATCATCAAGGTAGCTTTGGAAAAGTAGGCCTTTGATAACCATTGGCCATCAGTTTATCCCTAGAAATGGAGATGGGGAAGTCATGGAAGGGAAGAGTCAGTGATAGGCCAATTGAAAGTTGGGGTTGGGGTGGAAATATGAAGCAAAGTTTATTAACTTTTCCAGTTCAGGCTGAGAGCAGGAAGCCATTATAGAACATAGAACAGCGCAGCGCAGTACGGGCCCTTCGGCATGATGTTGCGCCAACCTGTGAAACCATCTGAAGCCTATCTGACCTACACTATTCCATTTTCATCCATATGTCTATCCAGTGACCACTTAAATGCCCTTAAAGTTGGCGAGTCTACTACTGTTGCAGGCAGGGTGTTCCACACCCCTACTACTTTACTGAGTAAAGAAACTGCCTCTGACATCTGTCCTATATCTACCACCCCTCAATTTAAAGCTATGTCCCCTCGTGTTGGTCATCACCATCCGAGGAAAAAGACTCTCACTGTCCACCCTATCTAATCCTCTGACTATCTTATATGTCTCTATTAAGTCACCTCTCAAGCCTTCTCCTCTCTAACGAAAACAACCTCAAGTCCCTGAACCTTTCCTCGTAAGACCTTCCCTCCATACCAGGCAACATCCTAGTAAATCTCCTCTGAACCCTTTCCAAAGCTTCCACATCCTTCCTATAATGTGGTGACCAGAACTGCACACAGTACTCCAGGAGCGGCCGCACCAGAGTTATGTACAGCTGCAGCATGACCTCGTGGCTCCGAAACTCAATCCCCCTACTGATAAAGGCTAGCACACCATATGCCTTCTTAACAGCCCTATTAACCTGGCTGGCAACCTTTAGGGATTTATGTACCTGGATGCCGAGATCTCTCTGTTCATCTACACTACCAAGAATCCTGCCATTAGGCCAGTACTCTGCATTCCTGTTACTCCTTCCAAAGTGAACCACCTCACACTTTTCCGCATTAAACTCCATCTGCCACCTCTCAGCCCAGCTCTGCAGCTTATCTATGTCCCTCTGTATCCTATAACATCCTTCAGCACTATCAACTACTCCACCGACCTTCGTGTCATCTGCAAATTTACTAACCCATCCTTCTACACCCTCTTCCAGGTCATTTATAAAAATGACAAACAGCAGTGGCCCCAAAACAGATTCTTGCGGTACACCACTAGTAACGGAACTCCGGATGAACATTTGCCATCAACACCACCCTCTGTCTTCTTTCAGCTAGACAATTACTGATCCAAACCGTTAAATCGCCTTCAATCCCATACTTCCTTATTTTCTGCAATAGCCTACCGTGGGGAACCTTATCAAACGCCTTACTGAAATCCATATACACCACATCAGCCGCTTTACCCTCATCTACCTGTTTGGTCACCTTCTCAAAAAACTCAATAAGGTTTGTGAGGCATGACCTACCCTTCACTAAACCGTGTTAACTATCGCTAATCAACTTGTTCTTTTCAAGATGATTATAAACCCTATCTCTTATAACCTTTTCCAACATTCTACCCACAACCGAAGTAAGGCTCACAGGTCTATAATTACCAGGGTTGTCTCTACTCCCCTTCTTGAACAAGGGTACAACATTTGCTATCCTCCAGTCTTCCGGCACTATTCCTGTCGACAAAGACGACATAAAGATCAAGGACAAAGGCTCTGCAATCTTCCCCCTGGCTTTCCAGAGAATCCTAGGATAAATCCCACCTGGCCCAGGGGACTTATCTATTTTTACACTTTCCAAAATTGCTAACACCTCCCCCTTGTGAACCTCAATCCCATCTAGCCTGGTCGACTGTACCTGAGTATTCTCCTCGACAACATTGTCTTTCTCCAGTGTAAACACTGACAAAAAATATCCATTTAATGCTTCCCCTATCTCCTCTGATTCCACACACAACTTTCCACTACTATCCTTGATTGGCCCTAATCTTACTCTAGTCATTCTTTTGTTCCTAATATACCTATAGAAAGCCTTAGGGTTTTCCTTGATCCTATCCGCCAACGACTTTTCGTGTCCTCTCCTCGCTCTTCTTAACTCTCCCTTTAGGTCCTTCCTGGCTAACTTGTAACTCTCAAGTGCCCTAACTGAGCCTTCATGTCTCATCCTAACATAAGCCTTCTTCTTCCTCTTGACAAGTGCTTCAACTTCCTTAGTAAACCACGGTTCCCTTGCTCGACAACTTCCTCCCTGCCTGACAGGTACATACTTATCAAGGGCACGCAGTAGCTGTTCCTTGAAAAAGCTCCACATTTCGATTGTACCCATCCCCTGCAGTTTCCTTCCCCATCCTATACATCCTAAATCTTGCCGAATAGCATCATAATTGCCTTTCCCCCAGCTATAATTCTTGCCTTGCGGTATATACCTATCCCTGCCCATCGCTAAAGTAAACATAACCGAATTGTGATCACTATCACCAAAGTGCTCACCTACATCTAAATCTAACACCTGGCCGGGTTCATTACCCAGTACCAAATCCAATGTGGCATCGTCCCTTGTTGGCCTGTCTACATACTGTATCAGAAAACCCTCCTGCACACACTGCACAAAAACTGACCCATCTATAGTACTCGAACTATAGTATTTCCAGTCAATATTTGGAAAGTTAAAGTCCCCCATAACAACTACCCTGTTACTCTCGCTCCTGTCGAGAATCATCTTTGCAATCCTTTCCTCTACATCTCTGGAACTATTCGGAGGTCTATAGACAACTCCCAACAGGGTGACCTCTCCTCTCCTGTTCCTAACCTCGGCCCATACTACCTCAGTAGACGAGTCCTCAAACGTCCTTTCTACCGCCGTAATACTTTCCTTGATTAACAATGCCACACCCCCCCCCCCCCCCCCCCCCACCCCCCGCCCCCCCTCTTTTACCATCTTCTCTGTTCTTACAGAAACATCTAAATCCTGGAACCTGCAACAACCATTCCTGTCCCTGCTCTACCCATGTCTCCGAAATCGCTACAACATCGAGATTCCAGGTACCAACCCATGCCGCAAGCTCACCCACCTTATTCCGGATGCTACTGGCGTTGAAGTAGACACACTTCAAACCAGTGTCTTGCTTGCCGGTGCCCTCTTTCGAACTTTTAACCCTATCCCTGACCTCACTACTCTCAACATCCTGTACACTGGGACTACAATTTAGGTTCCCATCCCCCTGCTGAATTAGTTTAAACCCCCCCGAAGAGCACTAGCAAATCTCCCCCCCAGGATATTGGTACCCCTCTGGTTCAGGTGAAGACCATCCTGTTTTTAGAGGTCCCACCTACCCCAGAATGAGCCCCAATTATCCAGGAAACCAAAACCCTCCCTCCTGCACCATCCCTGTAGCCACGTGTTCATCTCCTCTCTCTCCTTATTTCTCACTTTGCTAGCATGTGGCACGGGTAACAACCCAGAGATAAGAACTCTGTTTGTTCTAGCTCTCAGCTTCCACCCCAGCTCCCTGAATTTCTGTCTCAAATCCCCATCTCTCTTCCTACCTATGTCGTTGGTACCTATATGGACCACAACTTGGGGCTGCTCCCCCTCCCCCTTAAGGATCCCAAAAACACGATCAGAGACATCATGTACCCTGGCACCTGGGAGGCAACACACTAACCGTGAGTCTCTTTCGTTCCCACAGAACCTCCTGTCTGTTCCTCTAACTATGGAGTCCCCAATGACAAGTGCTCTGTTCCTCTTCTCCCTTCCCTTCTGAGTAACAGGGACAGACTCTGTGCCAGAGACCTGTGCCCCATTGCTTACCCCTGGTAATTCGTCCCCCTCAACAGTATCCAAAACGGTATACTTGTTATTGAGAGGAACGACCACAGGGGATCCCTGCACTGCCTGCCAGTTCCCTCTCCCTCCCCTGACGGTAAACCATCTACATTCTTCTTTTACCTGAGGTGTGACTACCTCCCTATAATTCCTCTCAATAACCCCCTCCGCCTCCCGAATGATCCGAAGTTCATCCAGCTCCAGCTCCAGGTCCCTAACGCGGTTCTCAAGGAGCTGGAGTTGGGTGCACTTCCCGCAGATGTAGTCAGCAGGGACACTCGAGGTGACCCTTTCCTCCCACATTCTGCAGGAGGGACATTCAACTGCCCCAACCTCCATTCCCACTGAACTAACTTCCCAACTACTGAAAACTAAAAAGAAAAACTTGTTAGTTTAGCAATCCGACGGACAGAACTTTTTTTTTGGTTAGAGGAGGAGGATGGGTGGGAGACACTACGTAAGTAGTGTTTCGGGTAAAGCTGTCACTCGAGAACAGCCCCTTCACAAACCACCTTCAACTTACGCTGACCGCACTGCACGTATGCAAATCTCCCCGGAACAGCCAATCAGAAGCTCTGCTCTGCTGCCCTCTGCTGGATCATCATCATCAATGGACCAGGGAAAGGGGAGAGAAAGGAAACTTGAAGTAACTGGAATGAAGAATGCTCCACAGATCCCAAGAAAAGGTAGATATAGCTGGGACCTATTCAGTTCGCAAAACAATATTTTTCATTGGGAGCAAATGAATGGAATCAAAAGAAACATTGTTCGACTTCAGAACAATTTACCCCAGGCAGAGGAGGGTGGTGTTGGATGGGGGCTGGTTGAACCTCCTTTCTAGGAAGAAGCAGAGATCCCTCAGTGTATCCTGGTGGTGGATAGAGGTATAGAGAGACTGGACATTTGTGGTGAAAAGGAGATTAATAGGGCCAAGAAACTAGAAACTGGTTAAGTGCCACACACCATTGGAAAAATCACAGATGGTGGTGGGTAGAAACTGGACAAGTGGAAAAAAATCGATTTGTGAAAAAAGATCCATGAACCACGAACAGTGGAAACAATGGATCTGCTAGCATAGACCTGTTTGAGGATCTTGGAAGGTAGAAGTGGGCTATGCAAGGCTGGGGTCGATGAGGTTGAGCAGAGCATTTTCTGGGCCCTGTATTGCAGACTGCACACTTTACATGCTTGAAGATGTCTGATAACATTAGACACACTGGGATGAAATCAATATATGCAATATTGAATAATGGCAGAACACATATTTACCAGATATAAGTTGGCTGCATGTGCCTTGGTGTACAGAGCTATGGGGTAATTCAGTAAGGTACAAGTCCCCTTTAGTAGCCCAGAAGTAACAGACAACTGCAGTACTTCCATATTTTCCCTTGCAATAGTGACCAACTTGGAGTTACATCAGACCACTGAATGAACACTTGCATCATGTGATGTGAGCACAGGGGCTCCAGCTCAGCTCATCCTTTCATCCGTCATTTTATCCCACTGCACACTTCATTTTCATTTTATTTTGGGATGACATGACATGTGATGTGTCCCTGGAAGTTCATGATAGGTGCTTCTGTGAGTAAGAGGCGAGATAAATAATTAAAATCCTTAGTTGTTCGTGGCAGTTGGAGTGGGCCAGGATGGGGTCCGGGTTGCTGTGGCACATTTGCTGCTGAGCGGGCTCATGCCTCAGTGACGCTGCGTGCAACTGGGTGAAGATATTGTCCTGGCTGAAGATTTCGGCTCTGCAACGCAGCTCTTTAAAGCTCACTTTGAAGAAATGTGGGCTACTTTTATGAGCGTGGTGGAGGCACATGAGAAGGTTCTTACACTTGAAAGTGCACTTTGCCTGTTGAGGGTCCACCATCATGTTGTCGAAATCCTGCTGCATGGTGTGCCATCCATCCTGTCTGGTTCAGGGAGGGTAGCTGGGAAGGGTGTGCTTGGGGGATGGAGGGTAATTCCCATATGTGTGGGAGGTAGAATTGCCCATGGTGGGGTCTGTGGTGGACCCTCAACATGCTGTAGTCAACATCCTGGGGATTACCATTGATCAGAAACGGAACTGGACTGTGGCTACCAGGGCAGGTCAAAGGCTAGGATCCTACAGTGAGTAACTCACCTCCTACCCCCCAAAGCCTGTCCACCAGCTCCAAGGCACGAGCCAGGAGTGTAATGGAATACTTTCCACTTGTCTGGATGAGTGCAGCTCCAACAACACACAAGGCTGACACCATCCAGGACAAAGCAACCCGCTTGATTGCTCCCCCTTCCACAAACATTCAAACCCTCCACCACTGACGAACAGTGGCAACCGTATGTATCATCTACAAGATGCACTGTAGTGACCCGCCAAGGTTCCTGAGACAACACCTTCAAAACCCACGACCACGACCATTTAGAAGGACAAGAGCAGCAGATACCTGGGAACCCCACCACCTGGAGGTTCCCCTCCAAGTCACTCATTACTCTGATTTGGAAAATATATTGCCGTTCCTTCACTATCACTGGGGCAACATCCTGGAACTCACTCCCTAACAGCACAGTGGGTGTACGTACACCTCAAGGGCTGCAGCGGTTCAAGAAGGCAACGCACCACCACCCTCTGAAGGGCAACTAGGGATGGGCAATAAATGCTGGCCTAACCAGCGATGCCCACATTCCGTAAATGAATTTAAAAAAAAATTCACTTAGAGATCGGGGCATCCTTTCAAAATGGCGGCCTGATCTCCGAGACGCCGGTCTCGCTGGCACGTTCAGCTCCCCATTGCTGAAAATATTTCTAAATATGGGCTTGATAGGGGAGAAACTCCCCTAGGCCCAAGAAAATGACTGAATGTGGGTAAATACCTGTGTGGGTCTCACCGAGAAAGTGGTTCGCTTAAGCGAGAGCGCAACGACCCTGTTTAATCGTGGGAGAGGCCAAAATCTGTTTGAGATCTAACCGGCCCGCTCACGTTGGCGAAATCTGGATCCCGCCTTAGTGTGGTGAAAAACCAATAATCACCACTTCAGCCCAATCTCCATACAATTAATGGGAGTGACCTCCTATCTAACGACCATCGTGATCCAACTGCCTCCCCAGCAAATAGTCACACAGGCGTCGCTTAGTACTTCTTTTCAAAAACATGAAGCTGGTGCAAGGGCTGCTGCGGGGACCCGAGGAGATGAGTAGCCATCTTTTCTCACAGGCAAAGAGCCCAGGGGCCCTGGGGTTGCTGCCCTGGTGCTCGGAAGTGGGTGGGGGAGTCACTGGCGGGACCAGACCCGGTCAGGGTGGGCTGCCATTGGTGGGTGGGACAGTTGCGGGACAGGGGAAGTGGCCGCCCATAGCCTGGGCTGGGCTGGGCTGGTGGAGGACGCGGGGGGGGAGAGATAGGTATTTCAGCCACCGCGGGTCGGCCATGCCAACCCCTGTACCACGTGGTACCGTTCCAGGGGCGACCCTAGCCCGCCAGCCTCATTGACCACCCATAATTCCCACTGAGCGCAGAGGCCTCCGGCCGCGTGGCTGAAGGCTATTGCTATTTGGGAATTGCCAATCGTAGTTAAGTGAGCACTTCACACATCCTAAGTGGACCCCTAAGTGGTTAGGCATGCCACACAGCATGTGGGAGTTATTGCCTAGCATCAGACCATGATGCCTGTACACTGTGCCTGAACACTGCACGAAGCAGCACCTAGAACGCAGTGGCCAACATCCGAACACCCAGGGGATGGGCCCCAGCACCGGGGACATTTTTGTGACCAGAGGGTGGGTGTGTGCACCGGGGGGGGGGGGGGGGGGGGGGGGGACCAGCGCCGGGTCCAGGTAACGTTAGTGCAGGCGTCTGGGATACAGGTTTGGGGTCTGGTGGGCAGGGGGTGCTGGGTTGGGGGAGGGGAAGTAATGGGGGAACTGGAGGGATCCGAGGTGGAAGAAACCACTGGTTGTCAGTCTCACACATTCTCCCAATTCCTGACAGATGTTAAACTGTATGCACAATATCTTGGACCCTGTGGAAACTGCCCTAGTGGTGCTACTGGCAGGCCAGGCGGCCTGGCAGCAGGAGAGGTGGTACCAGCGTCAACAGAGGCTCGAGGCGGCGTCCCACATGCAGGGCCCCTCCCTACACCCTGTCGACCCAATCACCCAACAGACCAGGGAGGGACCCAGAGGGCAAGGCCAGTGATGGCCCAAGGGTGCATTAGAGATTTACCAGGATGTTGCTTGGTATGAGTGCATTAGCTATGAGGAGACGTTGAATAAACTTGGTTTGTTCTCACTGGAACGAAGGAGGTTGAGGGGCGACCTGATAGAGGTCTACAAAATTATGAGGGGCATAGAGAGAGTGGATAGTCAAAGACTTTTTCCCAGGGGAGAGGGGTCAATTACTAGGGGGAATAGGTTTAAGTTGCGAGGGACAAGGTTTAGAGGAGATGTATGAGGCAGGTTTTTTACACAGAGGGTAGCGGGTGCCTGAAATTCGCTGCTGGAGGAGGTAGTGGAAGCAGGGACGATAGTGATGTTCAAGTGGCATCTTGACAAATACATAAATAGGATGGGTATAGAGGGATTCAGACCCCGGAAGTGTGGAAGATTTTAGTTTAGATCGGCAGCATGGTCGGCGCAGGCTTGGAGGGCCGAAGGGCCTGTTCCTGTGCTGTACTTTTCTTTGTTCTTTGTTCTATGCCATGTCCTCGCGGACTTGGTACCATGTGGATGAGGAGGATATACGCTACCGGTGGGCGTCAAGGTTACTGCAGTCCTGAACCTCTACACCTCAGGATCATTCCGGAGCTCAAGCGGGGAGCTGTGCGGCATCTCACAAGGTTCAGCCCACAAGTGTATCCATGAAGTCATGGATGCCATTTGCCCAGGCAGCGGACTATATAAGCCTTGACATGGACTAAGCCCAACAAGATGCCCGGGCAGCAAGATTCTCAGCCATTGACGAGATGTCCCTAATAGATGGCACGCATGTGGCTTTGCGCTCTCCGGGCCGTCTGGGAATGCCCTACATCCACAGGAAGGGGTTCCACTCTCTGAACATCCAGCTCGTGTGCAACTAGCTTCCCAGGGAGTGTGTACAATAGCTACATTCTGGGACAGTCAGACATCCCCGGCCTCTTTGAGGACCACCCCAGGATGGTTGATATAACAAGGCCTATGAGGCCACCTGGGTGTCATTGAGCGGTGGTTCAGACTCCTCAAGATGCTGTTCCGATGACTCAACCACTCTGGTGGTGCACTGCAGCCCCTTTGTGGTAGCCTGCCGTGTCTTCCAGAACCTGGCACAGCATAGGGGCGATGTGCTGGAGGTGGAGTGGGAGGAACACCTCCGAGGAGGAGGACGAGGAGGTGTCGGACAAGAAAGGACTGGACGATATGCCTGGGGAGGACCTGCAGGACCAGCCCGAGGATGGTGCATTGGTGGAAGCAGCGAGGGTCTGGCACCCCGGAGGGCCAGTGGGACCCTCATATTTTCCTTCACATAGGACGTGGCCTTGTCTGTCATTCCTTCTCTCCTGATGGATCTCTGTGTCTATTCAGAATCCTGGATATGTGTTATCCCTTCTTAGTTCCAAATTAGCAGAGATTCCAGACTGAACTTTTTGGCAAAGTTATTTGAAACTTTATTTGTTGGTTTGTTTAGTGTCTACTGGTAAACTTAATTTCAATACAAAATTTTAGAAAGTTCCAACTAGCCCTGCACCAAGCTAGCCAGATCAATTGTCTTTAGCAAATACAGTGGTTGAATTCAAAATACAATTATATTTCTTGGTAATTTCTTCACATCAAGATGCACAGTACAAAATTATCGATTGATTTAAACAGAAGAAAAATGGTGATTTTGCAAAGCAAGCAGAATAGGTTTCAGAAAAAAGAGTGATTCCAGAATGGTTTTCCCATCCCAACAACGGATCTTTTAAGGAGATTACTATCTTAAAGTTTTGCCGTCTTTACAGCTGCAATTGGTTTTAACTAATTTATAATTCATTCAATTCGGCCGAACTGTCTGTCTGCCAATTTAAGAGATAAAGGATTTGGTTTAATTTTCAATAACAATGTTTGAGCGAAACACATTTCCCAACAGGTCTTATCACTATGAGCTGACTTGTCATTACCATGGAAAAGGAACTGGGATCTCAGACCAGCTCTTTAACACAAAGGGTTAAAGCCTTAACTGTTATTTGACCTTGGAGACTCTCGCAGTTTGCTCGACTGGCAAAATCTGAAAATTAAGTCTTATCTGATCAATTCCCAGCCATTCAGCTTTTCTCACTCTCATGGTTAATATCTTGATTTATTTAATTCCTCTTAAGTATTTAAGGATTTTTCCAACTAGGATTTCTTCATTAAACCTTTTATCTATCTTATCTATAGCTAACTCAAAAGTTGATTTCTATCAGTCCCCTCTTTTGATTCTTCTAAAGATTAATAAGATGAATCAAAATAACGAATAGAAATTAAGGAAGAAATGCGACAGACTAGAAGTAAGCGCGGAGAGGAACTCATTCACATTGCCTTTTAACAATGGAGAGGGTATAGCTTTGCAACATTACAAGCATTCTGGAAGTATTTTATTCAAAAGGGTGATGATAAAGTACAATAACAATTCAGTAATAATTGAAGTTGATTATACGATTCAGTAATAATTGGTTAATAATGCAATAAGAAAGCAGTAATAACAGTTCAGTAGTAGTAGTGTGGTTCAATGTCATGGCTGGTAGTGCAGTTGGATTACTATAAACCACTTTGATTGTTGGGGCATTATGGGTAGCCATTAATTGGCCAACGCATCTGATCAGCAAGATCACTACGTAAATGACAAGTCCAATTATGCAAAATAAGAGAAGTTACTGAATGATGGAAATTCCTGTGCCACCCAACCATTCGGAAAGCCACCCCAGAGAATGTTGTCAGAGGATTGGCAAAGTTTCCTGACTTCCTCTTGAATATGTGTTGCCAAACTTTTGATTTCTTCTAAATTATTTGGGATGTAGGTGCAACACTCTGCACCAATCAGGGCTGAGGTGCCACCTTTTTCAGCTAGCAAATAGTCAAGTGTCATCCGATTCTGTAAAGCCACAGTTCGAACAGCTAGCTTTTCAGCAGAAACTTTAACTAGGGCATCAGAGGTATCATTTGCTGCTTTTTCTATGATGGTTGTTATTTTATCCAATTCTTTGGCTACCTTTGCATCCCAATAAAAAGGAACCAGTTGGGCAAGGAATCTATCTCGTGTAGTGAGGGCACACTTATTTCTTTGAACTGGTAGTCTTGATAAAGAAGGAAGCTGACGGATGGCAGGTATTACGTATCTTGAATGACAAGACCCTGACAAAAGTTTTGGAAGCCAAGGATATGCTTTGTTGTTACAAATAAAATAAGTCCCATTATAAGAAGTAAAATGGGCAACTTCCTCCACGTAGCATCGAACTGAAAGTGTATTATTACCAGTGAGATTCTGTAGGCCTGGTAATAACGAAGAGCCAATAACTATCTAACAGTGTTGGAGTACATTTGCAAGCTCTGCTTACATTAAAATAATGAGTAAAGTTACTATATCCCATCTCAATCCCTTTAGGATGATAACTTATTAAACATATGAAATGAAAATCGCTTATTGTCACAAGGAGGCTTCAAATGAAGTTACTATGAAAAGCCCCTGGTCGCCACATTCCGATTGATCCTTCCTAATTAACAGTAGATGGGAGGTTGATATGCGAGGATTTTGGTTTCTGTCATAGTTGTATTGATACCATCTTAAAAAAGTATTTAATGAATAACCTGCAGATTTCCATAATTAGATTATTTTATTTAAATTAACTTGATACTTGGTTGCAAAATCTGAAAAGTATGTCTTATCTGATCAATTCCCAGCCATTCAGCTTTTCTCACTCTCATGGTTAATATATTGAGTTAATTACTCTTAAGGATTTAAGGATTTTTCCAACCAGGATTTCTTCATTAAACCTTTTATCTATCTTATCCATAGCTAACTCAAAGGTGGATTTCTATCATCTCCCCAACACCTCCACTCCCGCCCCTCCTACATACCTTAGCCTTCCTTCTCCCCCTCATACCCCACCCTACCTTCAACCTTCTATGCCCCCTCCACAATTTCCCACCTCCTCACACAGGGTCTGTGTAATCTCACTCCATGGTGATGGGACTGTGTCAAAATTGTCAGAGGGTCACTGTTGAGGGCAGTGGGGAGCGGTGATAAACCATTGAAAGCTGAGCGCCGGTGCTCCTCAAACTATGCCAGTCTGGCCGCGTCCTGTCTGCTGAGTGCTCGCTCATGTCCATTACCTGCACATGGTGTGTCGGGGTGGGAGTGAGGGGTGCTTGGGTGGGAGGGAAGAGGCATCCAGGACCTCCATGTCTGTGGAGATGGGTCATGGGATTGGTGCTTGGTCCACATTGTGGAGTAAAGTGCCAGAGGCATCATATTGGTCGAGTCAACGATTTTTATATTTTTATAAATTTAGAGGACCCAATTACTTTTTTTTCCAATTAAGCGGCAATTTAGCATGGCCAATCCACCTAACCTGAGGGTTCTGATGTCCAGCACCCCGCCGCCTGTCTGAGCCCTCCCCATCTGTTGGTTGCCAACATCTCCTGCAGCGACATAGAGGGGGCATCACATCATTAGCCTCACGTGTCTTTCATCGGCGGGGGGGGGGGGGGGGGGGGGGGGGCTCTGGGGCAGTTTCAGCAGTGGGCTTTGTGGCGGTGACTTTATGGGGGGGATGGGGAGTATGGGGGGGTTGGGGGGTACGAGGGGACGGGGATGGGGGCTATGGGTGGGCAGCATTGGCAGCACTGCTGAACATGGGTGGGCCGCGGCATGAACGGTGCTGAGCAGTGCCAGGCACATTCTCATTGTGGGGGAGATCTTGGGTCTGGTACCAACCCACCCATGGAGCCCAGTGGAGGTCGTTGATTATCTTACGGCGCTGGATGCCGCTCGTCCTGGTCATGCTCCCCAAGACGCTCTCAGGCGGCACTGGCTGCCCTGTGGCTGACCTTCCCAAATCGTGAAGCTGGTCTTCTCGGCGACATGGCTGCGGGCTGTGTGGGGTTGGTGTGCAGGAGATGATCTCCCTTGTAAGTGGGAGGCTGGCGAAGGCGGTCAGGACTGATCAGTTGGTGGGACCAGCATTTGCGGCGTGAAGCCTATGGGGTCTTGTCAAGTATCAGCTAACGTTTTATAATGGCGACGGCCTCGCCTGACCGAGCGTCAGGAAACTCCTGGCAGTTCCCGCTCGCTACCACACTTAGAAACATTTTATTAAATCGCTCCCTATGTGTCATATTGGGCGTGATTGGTGGTGTGTTACCGGCAGCCGGGTTGGCGAGATCAGCACTAACTTAGTCAACACACGCAGTGACGGCGGGCAGGAGGCGGCCGCGCAACGGAGGGCTCCCGATCGGGAACGGCATTTTCGGGGCTTTAAGCCCGGTCCCAGGGTCCATGGAGGGGGTCTAGGACAACTCATCGCGGCCGACTCATCGCCACCGACTCATCACCGCTGACTCATCACCAGCCCGACTCATCGCCAGCCAACTCATCGCCAGCCCAACTAAAAATTGAAATTCATGGTAACTCATGGTAAAAGCTGTCGGCGGCGGGTAACTTTTGAACGGCCCGCACCAAGCATTTGATAGATAGACCGGCCGGCGAACCTTATTTTTATTAAATATTTACGTGGTATTTCTCATAACATAAAATAAGTCTCCATGAATTTCAATTTTAAATAAGTCTTTTAACCTCCATTAATTTTTATTGAATTTGAAATACCACCGGTCTGAACTGTGATATAACTTGGTTCGCCGGCCGGTCTATCTATCAAATGCTTGGTGCGGGCCATTCAAAAGTTACCCGCCGCCGACAGCTTTTACCATGAATTACCATGAATTACAATTTTTAGTTGGGCTGCCGATGAGTTGGGCTGGCGATGAGTTGGCTGGCGATGAGTTGGCTGGCGATGAGTTGGGCTGGCGATGAGTCAGCGGCGATGAGTCGGCGGCGATGAGTCGGCGGCGATGAGTTGTCCCATTCCCCCATGGAGGCGTCAAAGGCACGGAGAAGGCACAGAGGAGGCACAGCAGAAGAAGATGTCAAGGGTCAGTAAGAAAACGGCCGTTAAAAGAACAGCTGAGGGCCCGTCGGGGAGTGGACAGGTCACCATGGGGTCACCAGGGAAAAAGGAGGCTGGAGCACCAGGGGAGGCCGCATTGCTGAAGGCTGAAGAAATAACTACGGTAATGGCTACAGAATTCGAAAGGCAGTTTACAAAACACCTGGAGGCGATGAAGGAGGTGAGGGAGGATTTGAGTGTGCTGGTGGAGGAGGCGATTTCCCCGGTGACGATGGCGGTGGCGAGTGCAGTGGCGGAGGTGCGGGCGCAAGGGGAGGCGCTGAAGAAAGTGGAGGAGACGGTGGCGCAGCACGGTGATCAATTTACCTCGATGGGAAAGGAGATGCGGAAGGTGATGGAGGTGAACAAGGATCTGCGAGGAAAATTGGAAGACCTGGAAAACAGGTCCAGGCGACAGAATTTGAGGATTTGGGGATGCCCGAAGGAGTTGAATGGCCGAGGTTGACGGAGTATTTTGCCGCTATGCTGGTGAAACTATTGGGGGAGGGGGAGAATCCCTCCCGATATGAACTGAATCGGGCTCATCGGTCGGGGAGGTCTGTACCAAAGGCGGGTGAGCTGCCAAGAGTAGTGACTTTGTGCATCCGTAGGTACAGTGTGAAGGAGAAGGTCCTGTGCTGGGCCAAGCAGAAGCGGGTGGTGCAGTGGGCTGGAGCTGGTATACGTGTGTACCAGGGCTTTATGGTGGAGCTGGCGAGGAGATGGGCTGCTTTCAACCGGGAGAAGAGGGCACTGTACATTAGCAAGGTGCAGTGCGGCATTGTATATCCAGCAAAGCTGAGGGTGACTTCTAAGCTCAAGGACTTTTATTTTGGAATGGTGGAAGCAGCGGAGGAGTTTGCGAAGACAGAAGGACTGTGGCAGAACTGAGAAATTGAGATATGGCCATGTGCCGATGTAATCTCAGGACTGTATTTTCTTCTTTTTTGTCTCTTCTTTTTTGTTTCACTGCGTGCGGGTGTATGGGCTAAAGGAGCCAATGTTGTACATATTTGGACAAGGGAAGTGATGGGACTTGCACTAGAAGTGAGGGCTCTTTGGGGTGTAGGTGGGTGTGCTAAAAGGGGATTTCTGGGTTTTCCTAGGGCCGGGCAAGGGGGAAAGGGACCAGGGCGGGGGCCTCCGCGCTGGCCGGTTTAAACCGGCCAGTGAACAGGAGTGAGGTGGGGGGAGTGGCTGCGGCCAAATGGTCTAGCCGGGGTGGAAAGTTGGGGGGAAGGAACCGAGGTTGGGGGGAGGAGTTTTACAAGAGGCAGTGGGCGGGAGGAGTTGGAGGGGAGAGGAGGAGAGGGTTTACAACTCTTGGGTATCACAGACGGTACTCATTCAGATGTTGGACGGCATTGAGTGTGGGGCGGGGAGAATTATTGGATGCATATATTGACAGGCGGGCTGTTGTTTGGGGTGGTGGGAGGATGGGATCGTTATTATTGTTAAGGGGATTGACTTTGTATTTGTTACCGTTTACTGTTTGGGCGTGGGGTGTGAATTTTGGAGGAAAATGTGAAAATGGAGAATAAAAACATTTTAAAAAGAAACTTAGTCAACACACAAGCATGGCAATGCACAGACCTGCTCCTCGCTTTGGCAATGTTGACCTGACCAGGCCTCTGGATGTTGTGGATGCAATACGGGAGATCCTGTTCCCCCAAGGTGTTTGGTAGCCAAGTATCAGGGCCACCAATTCTGCCCGGGAGGCAGTGACAACGGCTGTCAGTGCGGGTAGCATGACCAGGAGGACCACCATAACAATGCCAGAAGAAGGCCAACGTCCTCCACCGATCTGCAAGGGTACGTTACCACCTCTCACCAGGCATCAGTTCCGCCTGCCACTCCTCAAATTCCACCTGCCCAACCTCCAGCCCTGCAAGTCACTGGCTGTCACCTCACAGCCTCCCCACATCTGATGTTAGTGCTTGTTCCTCAGCACCCTGGCACCCACCAGCACAACTCCTTCTTGTCCAGTTCTGGTGCCCACATATGCCACCTGCTACAGACCCCCTGATCCACCATCCATGTGGTTCACAATGCCCTCTCTTTGTCCCGGCAGGAGAAGATAGCCCATAATAGGCGCAAAAGGGCCAAGACCGGGGGGGGGTATCTGAGATCCTGGTCCTCACTGTCTATGAGGAACGGGCCCTGGAGGGGTTGACAGACGAGAGAGCAGTCACCAAAGATGCCGTGATCCCGACAGCGAGGTTGGCCTGTGCCACAGAGGTGAGGCCCCTTCACCCAGATGACCTGCCTCAAGTGCAGGAGATGATGTCGACAATGCGTGGCATAGAAGCCAACACTACTGGGGTGCCAACGGCATTGGAAAAGCGTGAATCATGTCAGCAGCTTGAGTGGTGGTGTCCAAGGCATGGCTCAGCCTGTGATGGCCATGGCTGAGAGTTTCGACACAATGTCCCAGTCACTGAGGGTTGTGTCTCAGACGCAGGTGGACATTGCTGAGCCAGTTACTGAGGAACATCACTGAGGGAATCAACACCATAGTGCAGACAATGGGGAGGTGCCAGGACTGGTGGAGTCAGATAACGCAGAGGCCACTGGAGCTCACTACAAGTTCCCCTCCAACCCATGAGACCTCCAAGGTCCTACGAAGACCATCAGGGAGGAGGAAGTGCTGGAGGCCAACCCGATGCCTGTCACTAAGGCGGTCTCTAGTGTTATGGGCCAGGGTTTAGAAAACTCCAAAGTATATCATGGAGTTCATCTGACCTACAGCTGTTTATTGATTTTAGTTACGATGAGCTCAAGGGCCTGCCTTTCAGGTGTTAGTCGACAGATGCCTTAAGCATTTTTAATCAAAAACAAGCATTATTCTATGAATTTAGTTAACATTTTTATAAACACACACAGTAGCCATTTTTATCAACTACAAACATAAATACCCCAAACAGCTACTGTAATCTATGTATCACCCTGAATAACTTTCCCCCTTTAACTGTTCCAATTTAATAGCAAGATTCCATAAACCAGGAACAACATTTCAAAGGTGTGGCCCAGCACACGGCACTCAAGACCCTGGGTGGATGCTCTGGTTTCCTTTCCAAAACAGTAGGTTTGAATTCCTTCCAGAAAACAATTATTTCTTTTCAAGTTATCAGTATTCTGGGAACAGCTTTTCAAATGCCGATAGCGATTCACTTCTTTTCCAACCTGTGTTGTTCAAACCAGTCCAAACCCAAAGCGAAAGTAAAGCCAATTTCCAGAGCCACAGCCCAGCACCGCCCACACAATGACATTACTGAAGCCATGGGATAAGACAAAAACATTTCTTAAAGGGATACTCCCATGATACTAGTTCTTCCAAATACTCCCCTCCTGACACTGGCGCATCTCAAGGGGAGAACAGAGTGGCACGGTAATGCCAGTGACACCAGTTCATCCGGGACACTCCGGCTCCAGGTCCTCCAGAGGATGAAAATGAAATGAAAATGAAAATCGCTTACTGTCACAAGTAGGCTTCAAATGAAGTTACTGTGAAAAGCCCCTAGTCTCCACATTCTGGCACCTGTTCGGGGAGGCTGGTATGGGAATTGAACCGCGCTGCTGGCCTGCCTCGGTCTGCTTTAAAAGCCAGCGATTTAGCCCTGTGCTAAACCACCAAGGGTGGCCATCGGGTGCAAAAAGTAGCAGGCTGCCTCCATCTCCAATGTGCATCCTGGGGCAGTCATTTTCAAAGTCGGGGTCGCGACCCGTGTGTGTGAGGAGGGTTGCGAAACCATTCATCGTGGCATTCCTGATTGCGTGAATTAAAGCTTTTAAAAATGCAGGCTGCGATCGGCTTTAAAAATGACGACTGCGACCGGCTTTCATCATGCGGGCGCTCTGCGCGTGCGTGCCCGCTCATCAGTGCGCAGGCCTGGAGCCCAGCGAGAAACACCGCCTCCTTCGGACATCAGTGTGCTGACCCAGAAGAAGATTTTTTAAAAATTCAATGCATTCTTCTTGCCTGAAGCGATGGCAGAGAGCAGGTCACGCACCCTGAACACTGACATCACATGCTCTGGGCGCGATTGCGATTCTGCCATTTTGTTAGCAGCAAACAAGCAACAGGTTTGCAAAATTTATACTTGATTGTTTTGGAATAAGGAACAGAGGGCCAGAGACACAATCAGGCCAGGATCTCACAACTAAACCTGCTGGAGAGAGTGGCTCGGGAGAGTCCACAACAGGACAAAGCAGTACTGGTGAGAGCTGTACAGGAGAGTCCACGGCAGGACAAAGCAGTGCTGGTGAGAGCTGTTCAGGAGAGTCCACAACAGGACAAAGCAGTGCTGGTGTGAGCTGTTCAGGAGCGTCTACAGCAGGACAAAGCAGTGCTGGTGAGAGCTGTACAGGAGAGTCCACAACAGGACAAAGCAGTGCTGGTGTGAGCTGTTCAGGAGAGTCTACAGCAGGACAAAGCAGTGCTGGTGAGAGCTGTACAGGAGAGTCCACAACAGGACAAAGCAGTGCTGGTGTGAGCTGTTCAGGAGAGTCTACAGCAGGACAAAGCAGTGCTGGTGAGAGCTGTCCAGGAGAGTCCACAACAGGACAAAGCAGTGCTGGTGAGAGCTGTTCACGGGAATCCACGGCAGGACAAAGCAGTGCTGGTGAGAGCTGGACAGGAGAGTCCACGGCAAGACAAAGCAGTGCTGGCGTGAACTCCAGGATCTCTGATGAGCAACCCATACAGAATGACAAAGCAAGTGAGATTGTGAGGACCAAACAGGTTCACCTGTCGCATTAATGGGAAGCGGAAATGGAGGAGCACGAAGTCCGGTCGACGTGGGTTGCAAACGTTGGCCAGCAAAGGTCGTGAAAGTCGGTCGGCATTGCTCATGAAGGTTAGTCGGTTGGTAAGAATGGGTCCCTGGAAAAAAGGTTTGAAAAACACTGTCCTGGGGACACATCTAGACGTAGCACTAGACCATGAAAGATCAAGAAGATTGAGAATCACTGAGTTGGCACTGGGGATAGAGGGGGGTGAGTCACTATTTGTAGCTTAGGGGAATGGATATGGCAAATGCTTACAATTTAAACATGTTACTCCTGATACATGTGAAGCCTCTGTCACGTTAACCTTCACAGCGTGCCTGCCTCCACTCCACCCCCCCCCTCCCAGTTGCCCTTCGCACCCCCCATTCCTCACCCCCTCGAGCACAGTGGTCAAAGATCAAATGGTTCCGATGCAGACCCCATGCAGGCCTATCACACTGGGGTGATGCCACTTCTCAGCCCAGCTCTGCATCCTGTCAATGTCCTGTTGTAACCTGCAACAGCCATCGACACTATCTACAACTCCACCAACCTTCTTGAAATTGGCAAACTTACTAACGCACCCTTCCACTTCCTCATCCAAGTCATTTATAAAAACCACAAAGAGCAAAGGTCCTAGAACAGATCGTGCGGGACACCACTATTCACTGACCTCCAGGCGGAATACTTTCCATCCACTACCACTCGCTGTCTTCTTTCGGCCAGCCAATTCTGTATCCAGACAGACAGATTTCCCTGTATCCCATGCCCCCTAACTTTCTGAATGAGCCTACCATGGGGAACCTTATCAAATGCCTTACTGAAATCCATATCCACCACATCCACTGCCCAACCTTCATCAATGTGTCTTGTCACATCCTCAAAGAATTCAATGAGGCTTGTGAGGCATGAGCTGCCGCTCACAAAGCCATCCTGATTATCTTTAATCAAACTATGTTTTTCCAAATTATCATAAATCCTATCTCTCAGAATCCTTTGCAGTATTTTGCTCACCACAGACGTAATACTGACTGGTCTGTAATTCACAGTTATTTCCCTATTCCCTTTCTTGAACAGGGGAACAACATTCGCCTCCCTCCAATCATCCGGTACTACTCCAGTGGAGAGTGAGGACGCAAAGCTCATCGCCAAGGGTGCAGCAATCTCTTCCCTTGCTTCCCATAGTAACCTTGGGTATACGACGCAGGCCCAGGGGACTTATCTATCCTTCTTAATATCAACCTGTTCGAGTCTATTTACCTAGTTCACACTGTTCTCATGAGCAACAAAGTCCCTCTCTCTTGTGAATACTGAAGCAAAATATCATTTAGGACTCTAGGCATAAGCTCCCCACACTATCCCTGATCGGCCATACTCTCACTCTAATCATCCTCTTATTTCTCATATAAGTGTAGAACGCCTTGGGGTTTTCCCTAATTCTACCCGCCAGGGCTATTTCATGCCCCCTTCTAGCTCTACTAAGTCCATTTTTGAGTTCCTTCCTGGCTACCTTGTAACCCTCTAGAGTTGTACCAGATCCTTGCTTCCTCAACCTTACGTAAGCTTCCTTCTTCCTCTTGACTAGAAACTTCACTTCTCCTGTCATCCAAGGCTCCTTCATCTTACCATTCCTTCCTCGTCTCAGTGGGACAAAAATATCCAGCACTCACAGCAAGTGTTCCTTAAAGAACCCCCACATTATGTTGTGGATTTCCCCAAGAACAAGTGTTCCCACTTTATGCTCCTCAGCTCCTGTCTAATTTCTCCTCCCCGAATTAAATACCTTCCCATACTGTCTGTTCCTATCCCTCTCCATGACTATGATAAAGTTCAAGGAGTTGTCGTCACTGTCACCGAAATGCTCTCCCACCGAGATTTCTGACACCTGGCCTGGATCGTTGTTAAGCACCAAATGCAATATGGCTTCCCCCCTAGTCGGCCTATCTACGTATTGAGTCAAGAATCCTTCCTGTACACACCTGACAAAATCTGCTTCATCCAAACCATTTGCAGTAAGGACGTTCCAGTCAATATTAGGGAAGTTGAAGCCACCCATGGCAACAACTCTGTTACTGCTGCACCTTTCCAAGATCTGCCGCCCAATCTGTTCCTCCATATCTCTGCTGCTATTGGGGGGTCTATAGAAAACTATAGAATGGTTGTTAGCTGTTCCAGGGTTTAGACGTTTTAAGAAGAATAGGGAGGGAGGTAAAAGAGGAGGGGGAGTGGCACTGTTAATTAGGGAGTGCATCACAGCTGCAGAAAAGGAGGTCGTTGAGGAGGGTTTGTCTACTCAGTCAGTATGGGTGGAAGTCAGAAACAAGAAAGGAGAAGTCACTTTATTGGGCTAAAAATGCAAGAGGGGCATTTGGTTCCCATTCCCTTGTTTTTTTTCTTCTCTATCTTGTTGAACATAGAACATAGAACATAGAACGATACAGCGCAGTACAGGCCCTTCGGCCCTCGATGTTGCACCGACATGGAAAAAAAAAAAACTAAAGGCCATCTAACCTACACTATGCCCTTATCATCCATATGCTTATCCAATAAATTTTTAAATGCCCTCAATGTTGGCGAGTTCACTACTGTTGCAGGTAGGGCATTCCACGGCCTCACCACTCTTTGCGTAAAAAACCCACCTCTGACCTCTGTCCTATATCTATTACCCCTCAATTTAAGGCTATGTCCCCTCGTGCTAGCCACCTCCATCCGCGGGAGAAGGCTCTCGCTGTCCACCCTATCTAACCCTCTGATCATTTTGTATGCCTCTATTAAGTCACCTCTTAACCTTCTTCTCTCTAACGAAAACAACCTCAAGTCCATCAGCCTTTCCTCATAAGATTTTCCCTCCATACCAGGCAACATCCTGGTAAATCTCCTCTGCACCCGTTCCAAAGCTTCCACGTCCTTCCTATAATGAGGCGACCAGAACTGTACGCAATACTCCAAATGCGGCCGTACCAGAGTTTGGTACAGCTGCATCATGACCTCATGGCTCCGGAACTCAATCCCTCTACCAATAAAGGCCAACACACCATAGGCCTTCTTCACAACCCTATCAACCTGGGTGGCAACTTTCAGGGATCTATGTACATGGACACCGAGATCCCTCTGCTCATCCACACTACCAAGAATTTTACCATTAGCCAAATATTCCGCATTCCTGTTATTCTTTCCAAAGTGAATCACCTCACACTTCTCCACATTAAACTCCATTTGCCACCTCTCAGCCCAGCTCTGCAGCTTATCTATGTCCCTCTGTAACCTGCAACATCCTTCCGCACTGTCTACAACTCCACCGACTTTAGTGTCGTCTGCAAATTTACTCACCCATCCTTCTGCGCCCTCCTCTAGGTCATTTATAAAAATGACAAACAGCAACGGCCCCAGAACAGATCCTTGTGGTACGCCACTCGTAACTGAACTCCATTCTGAACATTTCCCATCAACTACCACTCTCTGTCTTCTTTCAACTAGCCAATTTCTGATCCACATCTCTAAATCACCCTCAATCCCCAGCCTCCGTATTTTCTGCAATAGCCGACCGTGGGGAACCTTATCAAACGCTTTACTGAAATCCATATACACCACATCAACTGCTCTACCCTCGTCTACCTGTTCAGTCACCTTCTCAAAGAACTCGATAAGGTTTGTGAGGCATGACCTACCCTTCACAAAACCATGCTGACTATCCCTAATCATATTATTCCTATCTAGATGATTATAAATCGTATCTTTTATAATCCTCTCCAAGACTTTACCCACCACAGACGTTAGGCTCACCGGCCTATAGTTACCGGGGTTATCTCTACTCCCCTTCTTGAACAAAGGGACCACATTTGCTATCCTCCAGTCCTCTGGCACTATTCCTGTAGCCAATGATGACCTAAAAATCAAAGCCAAAGGCTCAGCAATCTCTTCCCTGGCTTCCCAGAGAATCCTAGGATAAATCCCATCCGGCCCCGGGGACTTATCTATTTTCACCTTGTCCAGAATTGCCAACACTTCTTCCCTACGCACCTCAATGCCATCTATTCTAATAGCCTGGGTCTCAGCATTCTCCTCAACAATATTATCTTTTTCTTGAGTGAATACTGACGAAAAGTATTCATTTAGTATCTCGCTTATCTCCTCAGCCTCCACACACAACTTCCCACCACTGTCCTTGACTGGCCCTACTCTTACCCTAGTCATTCTTTTATTCCTGACATACCTATAGAAAGCTTTTGGGTTTTCCTTGATCCTACCTGCCAAAGACTTCTCATGTCCCCTCCTTGCTCGTCTCAGCTCTCTCTTTAGATCCTTCCTCGCTTCCTTGTAACTATCAAGCGCCCCAACTGAAACTTCACGCCTCATCTTCACATAGGCCTCCTTCTTCCTCTTAACAAGAGATTCCACTTCTTTGGTAAACCACGGTTCCCTCGCTCGACCCCTTCCTCCCTGCCTGACTGGTACGTACTTATCAAGAACATGCAATAGCTGTTCCTTGAACAAGCTCCACATATCCAGTGTGCCCAACCCTTGCAGCCTACTTCTCCAACCAACACATCCTAAGTCATGTCTAATGGCATCATAATTGCCCTTCCCCCAGCTATAACTCTTGCTCTGCGGGGTATACTTATCCCTTTCCATCACTAACGTAAAGGTCACCGAATTGTGGTCACTGTCTCCAAAGTGTTCACCTACCTCCAGATCTAACACCTGGCCTGGTTCATTACCCAAAACCAAATCCAAAGTGGCCTCACCTCTTGTTGGCCTGTCAACATATTGTGTCAGAAAACCCTCCTGCACACATTGTACAAAGAACGACCCATCCAATGTACTCGAACTATATCTTTTCCAGTCAATATTAGGAAAGTTAAAGTCTCCCATAACAACTACCCTGTTACTTTCGCTCTTTTCCAGAATCATCTTCGCCATCCTTTCCTCTACATCTCTAGAACTATTAGGTGGCCTATAGAAAACTCCCAACAGGGTGACCTCTCCTTTCCTGTTTCTAACCTCAGCCCATACTACCTCGGAAGAAGAGTCCCCATCTTGCATCCTTTCTACCACCGTAATACTGTCCTTGACTAGCAGCGCCACACCTCCCCCTCTTTTGCCCCCTTCTCTGACCTTACTAAAGCACCTAAACCCCGGAACCTGCAACAACCATTCCTGTCCCTGCTCTATCCATGTCTCTGAAATGGCCACAACATCGAAGTCCCAGGTACCAACCCATGCTGCCAGTTCCCCTACCTTATTTCGTATACTCCTGGCATTGGAATAGACACACTTCAAACCACAGACCTGAACACTGCCGCCCTCCTGCGAAGTCAAAACTGTGCTCCTGACCTCTCTACTCTCAATCTCTCGCACCCCAAAACTACAATCCAGGTTCCCATGCCCCTGCTGAATTAGTTTAAACCCCCCCAAAGAGTACTAACAAATCTCCCCCCCAGGATATTGGTGCCCCTCAGGTTCAGATGTAGACCATCCTGTCTATAGAGGTCCCACCTTCCCCAGAAAGAGCCCCAGTTATCCAGAAATCTGAATCCCTCCCGCCTGCACCATCCCTGTAGCCACGTGTTTAATTGCTCTCTCTCCCTATTCCTCATCTCACTATCACGTGGCACGGGCAACAACCCAGAGATAACAACTATGTTTGTTCTCGCTCTGAGCTTCCATCCTAGCTCCCTAAAGGCCTGCCTGACATCCTTGTCCCCTTTCCTACCTATGTCGTTAGTGCCAATGTGGACTACGACTTGGGGCTGCTCCCCCTCCCCCTTAAGGACCCTGAAAACACGATCCGAGACATCACGTACCCTTGCACCTGGGAGGCAACATACCAAACGTGAGTCTCTCTCGCTCCCACAAAATCTCCTATCTGTGCCCCTGACTATTGAGTCCCCAATTACTAATGTTCTACTCCTTTCCCCCCTTCCCTTCTGAGCAACAGGGACAGACTCCGTGCCAGAGGCCCGTACCCCATGGCTTACCCCTGGTAAGTCGTCCCCCCCACAAGTATCCAAAACGGTATACTTGTTACTCAGGGGAACGACCGCAGGGGGTCCCTGCACTGACTGCTTCTTCCCAGTCCCTCTTACAGTTACCCATCTATCTCCAGTCTTTGGTGTAACTACTTCCCTGAAGCTCCTATCTATGACCCCCTCTGCCTCCCGAATGATCCGAAGTTCATCCAGCTCAAGCTCCAGGTCCCTAACACGGTTTTTGAGGAGCTGGAGTTGGGTGCACTTCCCACAGATGAAATCAGCAGGGACACTGACGGCGTCCCTCACCTCAAACATTCTGCAGGAGGAGCATTGTACTGCCTTCCCTGACATCCCCTCTAGATTAAAAAAAAACAAGAAAAAGAAAAAGAAAGGAAGAGCTTACCTGATATTACCTCAAACCCTGATCCCGCTGAAAGGTAAGCAAATTTAAAGGCACTCACTCACCTTCACGACAGGCCCCTGCTCCCGCTTCCCAACCACCGTGGGGTGGGGGGGTTGGTTAGAGGAGGAGGTAGGGTGGGAAACACTCACAAAGTGTTTCGGGTTTAACTGTCAGTTGCCAACAGCCCCTCCACAAACCACCTTCAACTTAGGCTGACCGCACTGCACGTATGCAAATTTCCCCAGAACAGCTGATCAGTAGCTCTGCTCTGCTGCCCTCTGCTGGTTGCTTGCCTTTACTCAAACTCCTTGGGTCTTCTTCGCAGGTTCACCTTCGACTTAGGCTGACCGCACTGCACGTATGCAAATTTCCCCAGAACAGCTGATCAGTAGCTCTGCTCTGCTGCCCTCTGCTGGTTGCTTGCCTTTACTCAAACTCCTTGGGTCTTCTTCGCAGGTTCACCTTCGACTTAGGCTGACCGCACTGCACGTATGCAAATTTCCCCAGAACAGCTGATCAGTAGCTCTGCTCTGCTGCCCTCTGCTGTTGAGGAGGTTTTCTTTCTGGGAAACCATGTCGGTTTGATCAGAATCTGAACACATCACTGGCAGCCCTCTCTTTACATTTGTCTGGAAAGATTTTGGTTCTGCCTAGGGCCTGTATTAGGATTTAGTTGCGTTATGTGAGATGTATGTAATTCCCCTTATGACTGGGGTTTTGTGCATTTTCTTTTGTTTTTCGAAGGATGAATCCGCTCTTGGCTTCCACATGGGTGCAGATGGTTTTAGTATCCGAAGAGAGGAGGTTTCAATGGGCTGATTATGCCTTTGGTGCTGCTGGAATGGAGGGGCCTGTATATTGGTGCTCACTCAACCATGGCGCAGGAGACCCATGTTTTTTTTGTGGTGATTGTGAGTCTGTGGGGCGTGGGAGGGGGTGCACCATTTTGCCATCTTTTGATGACTTTGCCATAGAATCACAGAATTTAACGTTTCATGTCTGTGACCTTGCATCAGAACAGTATTTTCTGTTTTTATTTCAGCTTCCCAGCACCTGCAATATTTTCCTTTTATATGAATGAACTCACAGGTGTTCACGAAAGCAGAAACAGCTGGTCAAATGTCAGACTTAATGTAGGATTCCAGCATATCATTAATTTCTTTGTTGCAGATTCTGGCTATAACTTAACAAAATTACACTGAGTACACCCTTTCCTCCAGAACGAACGGTAACTGTTATTTCTGCACTGCTGAAATATCCGCTTGAATCTATTTTCATTGCTGGTAATGAGGCATGCTATAAATAATCCCCTCAGCAGTTGTCAGTACCCTTATCTGCTCAATGACTGGTCTGAAATATTCCCCTTAGAGTAAAGAGAGGAAGCAACAGCCCATTGCAAATAAGCATTAATTGCTCACTGTCAGCCAGCACTCAAGCTCCACCCTGATCACTGACTTTCACATGCACACAATCTCAAACAACGGCAAAACCTATTTCAGAAGTGATGGAACTAAAGCTGCAACAAGTCTAGCTGTTGACCACTGTCTCATAGCAGCGTGGGAGCCACGTATTGCATGGCTGCTTCTGCACAAAACAGAGTCTCGACAGAATTCTCGTGCAACCGCAGTGTATGTGTCAACTGTCAGCAATTTACCCTTCTGCTTGGAGGATGGCAAACATTTTCAAAGTCTGTGTGCTTCACTATCATGGGAAAGAAAATGTTTAAGTCCAACTGTTGGAATTTTGAATGTGCCGCTAAGGCGGGTCTCTGAATGGAAGGTTGTCCTTAATGCTAGCAGTGCAGGCCTGAGGCCTGGATGCAGTGCTGAAAGAATGGCATTGCAGACTGCCCCATTCCACCAACTACACCACAAGCCTCATACATTGCTCAATCCACTAGCTGTCCCAATTTCTCAACAACCAGTAATCTTCCTCAATCATGTCTCAATTCTAATGTTTACAGCTTTACGCACCCTTATGCACTGAGCTGGAAGGCTCAGAACCACATCCCACACCATGCGCATACTGACAGTTGTTGAACCATTAAAATCTCATCATTAGATTGCAGCACACTCATCTATACATTTCCCTCTATATTGCAGACCAAAGTGATGGACAGTTGAAGGCACCAGCAGTTAACTGATAGAAGCCAGGCATGTTTGCAAGTCCTCACCTTGATGGTGGAGGCAATACTTGCCATTGATAGGGTGACCACAAGTGGCCATGTGTTATAAACCCTGTGGAGGTCACAGCATCAGGACTGTCAGATTCCCCATGACCTCCACTGAATATGAACTTCCCCAGTAACAGGATGGGACTTCCCCTTTACCAAAGATAAGCTCACTAGTATAAAAATCCTGAGGGAGACCCTTCAGGGAGTGGAGATTCCTGTGTACCGGAAATAAATCTAATCTTTGTTTTCCACTTGCTTGATCCATGCCTGCTACTTTAGTGGACTCTATATTGATGTTGAGAATAAAGTGGATCTGCCTTCGGCGCTAGCTAGTACACGCCAGAGCCACTTTGTCTAGACCAAGAGAGGCCTCTCATCCATCCGCCAAAATGCAACATAGCAGTAAACACGAACCATTTCAAGCAGGTGACAATGACTGGGGAGAATATGCCGAGTGCAATCAATATTTTTCTCGTACCAACAGGATTGTCGGGGACGAGCGGCAGACTGTGGTATTGCTAGGAGTCTGCGGTGGGCCTTTGTACAGTCTCATAAAAAGCCTCACTCACCCAAATGTGCCGGATACATTGTCGTTCGCTGCATTGTTTGCCTTGGTGAAAGAGTATTTTGACCCAAAGCTGCCTTTAAACATCAGACGATTCCGCATTCATACGGCCACTCAGGCCCAGTCAGAGTCGACCAGCGACTTCCTGATCCACCTCTGTAAATTAGCAGAAATCTGTGAATTCGGCACCACGCTCAATGAGTTGTTGTGAGACCGGTTTGTGTGTGGAATCCATGTGCGGACAAGCAGAGAAAACGGTGGCTATGACTGACCTGACTTTGAAATGCACCGTGGAAATCACAATCTCCCGAGAGAGCGTGGAGCAAGGGGTCCAGATGCTGAGCTTTGGCTGCCAAACCCCACGTTGCCCGGGCTCCACCCTGGAAACAGACCCCCAGCAGTAGGGCGCTCCCCGCAGGGTCACAACCTGCCCCCAACACCGAGGCCAGGTAAACCACAGAAATCTCTCCCCTGACCACGAGGACCTGGAGTACGAATTCCAGCTGGAGGCTGTAGGTTGTCGAACCCCAGAATACAGACGACCCAGGGAGGACCCATCGCCCTGTTGCTGTGCCAAGCCTGACCGCCGCTTCAGGGACTCGGCCCATTACGTGGACAAGGCCTATCGCCAGTTGCACTGCGTGGTTACACCTCGACTCACCATCATTCAGTCTTCATTGCAGGTAAATGAGCATTCCAAACATGGGATTGGAAACCGGTGCGGCGGTACCTGTGGTCAGCTGCCATACCATTGACCGGATTCGCTCCAGTCTCCAGACGCTGACCCTCTGGGACACTAACACTTGCCTTGCTACATACACTGGAGAATCGCTGGCAATCACGGGTACCTCCATGATTCCAATCGAATACAGGCAGTAGATGGCACACCTGCCATTGATAGTCATCAATGACAGCAGCCCACGTTTATTGGGATGTGATTGGCTGCGCCATCTCCGGTTGGACTGGCAAAGGGTTTGCCGAATGTACCGGCACGGCACTGATGGGGTCCTGGCCAGATTCCCGTCCGTGTTTCTGAAAGGGTTTGGCACCATCAATTTTAGCAGTGGCCCGCATCAGTGTTGGCCCAATGGTGCAGCCAAGATATTTCCGCACCTGGCCTGTCCATTTGCATTACGTTCGAAAGTGGATGCGGAGTTGGACTGTCTCGAAGGATTGAAGATAATTTGCCCTATCCAATTCTCCGAATGGGGGGCACCGGCCATGCCGGTGATGAAGCCCAACAGCTCTGTTCACCTGTGTGGGGACTATAAGATTACGGTAAACTGCGTCTCTCCTTTTGGATCACTACCCGTCCTTCGTCTTCAGGATCTGTGTGTCAAGCTCAGCGGTGGCTGCACATTTTCCAAATTAGACATGAGCCACATGTACCTCCAACTGCCTTTGGCCGCGGATTCCAGGTGATTCGAGACTATCAACACACTGCAGGCTATATGAGTATGCTGGCTACCCAGCGAGATTTCATCCGCTAATGCTACCTTTCAGCGGGTGATGGAGAACATCCTGCGTGGACTCCCAAGAGTTGTGGTATACCTTGATGATGTTCTGATCACAGGGTCGTCTGACCAGGAGCATCTGGACAACCTGGCCGAGGTCCTCCGGCGCTTTGAAGAGGTGGGGGTCAGCGGATGGAGGCAGCGTCATGTAAAGGCACATGTTTGGGGGCACTGGTAACGGCACCTCTGCCGTTCTCGCCGGCCCGATACTCCACACACCCAGTGGTAGTGGTGGCTCTGAGGATCTGGGGGGCAATGGAGGAGACATCGGTTATAAGACATGGGAGCATCGGTTTGGACCCCGATATATAATAACCACGGGTTTGCACCGGGTAGGCTAGATGGCGGGTTCCGGAGTTGGCAGAGGGCAGGAATTAGAAGGATGGGGGATCTATTTATAGATGGGAGCTTTCCCAGCTTGAAAGCTTTGGAGGATAAATTTAAATTGCCAGCAGGGAACTTGCAGTTGCGAGACTTCCTGAGAAAACAGGTGTCTGCCGTTCCGCTGCTGCCATCATGGGGGATACAGGATAGAGTAGTCACTAGTACCTGGATGGGAGAGGGGAAGGTATCGGATATTTACCAGGAGCTTTCGGAAGCGGAGGAAACCCCGGTGGAGGAGCTTAAGGGCAAGTGGGAGGACGAGCTAGGAGGAGAGATAGAGGCGGGTCTATGGCCGGATGCCGTAGGCATGTGCCAGGCTTAGCCCGATACAATTTGAGGTAGTCCACCGGGCACACATGACAGCGGCAAGGATGAGCAGGTTTTTCAGGGTAGAAGATAGGTGTGCGAGGTGCGCGCGAAGCCCAGCAAATCATGTCCACATGTTTTGGGCATGCCTGAAGCTTAGAGGGTTTTGGCAGGATTTTGCTAAGGCGATGTCCACGGTGCTAAAAACACGGGTGGTGCCGAGTTCGGAGGTGGCGATCTTTGGAGTGTCGGAAGAGCCGGGAGTTCAGGGGCGAAAGAGGCCAACGTCATGGCCTTTGCCTCCCTGGTAGCCCGGAGATGGATCTTGTTAATGTGGAGGGACTCGAAGTCCCCGAGTGTAGAGAGGGGCTATGTGTGACTTCGGCTGTGTGACCTCTGCTGAGGCACCCTATCTGACCCAAGTGCTGTTCGATTGTATTGTCTTTCTCGGTGCTGCAAGCGCCGGGAAACAAGCGGCTAAACATGCTCGCTGTGAGACTTTGTTCCCATTTCATTAAATTGTGCCCAAAATATGGTAACAGGAAGTGAAGCCATTGCTAGGTATGATTAGATGAGTAAGAGTGGGACAGAACAACAACTGCCCCAGCTGACAATGGAAGAGGAAGGTTTGGTTGAACATGCAAGGGACACAAGGAAGACTTGAAATGTCAACTCTTCAGTGGGAATGGGAAGAGTATGGACAAGGTTAGTTTAGAGGGTGTGAGGAAGGCTCAAAGAGATAATCAGGAGAGATGCAATATCAGGTTAGGTCGAGGGGAGCCTTTGAGGAGGTTTGCGGTTTGACATGAAAGAGGAGGTGGGGGGGCTGCGTGGGGGGGCTGGTGGGATGAGCGGATTGTTGTTGTCTGATTGAGGTGCGTGAAGATTGGGCTGGGGGGTAAATGTTTATTTTACCATGTTAATCTCATTGATTATGTTACTGTTATAAAAATGTTCAAATATCTCAATAAAATATTATAAAACAAAGAAGAGGATGGGGTCTTCCTTGGCAGAGAAAAATGCGTTTTCAATGCAACCGAGGTCACCTACCTGGGTCATCGTGTGGACCGCCATGGGATACATCCCATGGAAGAAAAAGTACAGGCCATCCGTCAGGTCTCGGTAACCAATTGGCCAACAGAAATATGCTCATTATCAGGCCTAGTAAATTACTATGGCAAGTTCATTCTGGACCTCACCACAATCTCTGCCCCGCCTTCACCATCTGTTAAAGAAAGGTCAGCGTTGGGAATGGTCCTAGGCCCAGAAGACGGCTTTCGTGTCGGTGAAGAAGCTGTCATCCTCCTGTCCACTGACCCACTTTGACCAGACCAAATGTAATTGTTGACCAGGGATGCTTCTCCCTTTGCGGTCGGCGCCAACCTCACTCACCGGATGGACGACGGGTCGGAGCGCCCCATTGCTTTCGCGTCTTGGACATTGGCAGATGCCGCAAAAAACTAGGCACAGATCGAGCAGGAGGATTTGGCAATGGTATTTGGGGTGAAAAAATTCCATTGGAATGTCATGGGCATCCTTTCACTGTCATCACTGGTCACAAACCACTGTTGGGGTTGTTTAAGGAGGACCGGCAATTTCCCCCCATCAGCTCTGCCAGGATCCAACAGTGGGCGCTACTATTAGCAGCGTATGATTACATATTGGAACACCGGTCCAGGTCCGTGATTCCGCACACCAATGCATTGAGCCCCTCACTCTCCCCACTGGGCCGCTGGCACTGGCGCCGGCCGCAAAGTCATCGCCGACCTCCATATTATGGATTCCTTACCAGTCATGGCTTCCTGCATCCATGTCTGGGCTCAGACAGACCCACAGTTGTCCTGGGTGCAACACATAATCCAGTAAGGGGCAAAACACTGTCATGCCGGGGTACTTAAAGGCACGTAACAAGGTACCTGAATTAATGGTGTCATTCTGTGGGAAACGCTCGTGACGGTTCCTGAGGGCAGACGTACGCCACTCCGACAGGATCTCCAGAATGGATACCTGGGGTGTCAAAGGTGAAGATGCTGGTCTGTAGCTATGTATGGTGGCCAGGTATTGATGTGGACATTGAGAAAGTGGTCCAGCATTGTATTCAGTACCAGGAACACCAGAAGCTGCCACCGGCGGTGCCGCTCCACCCATGGGAATGGCTGGGCTGTCCTTGGTCCCAATTTCCACATCGGCTTCGCGGGACCGTTCCAGGGGGCAACGTTCCTCATCGACCTTCACCCAAAGTGGATGGAAGTCCATAAATTGCAAGTTACGACAGCTCAGGCCACCCTCAGCAGGCTGCGCAAATCTTTCAGCACTGGGACGACATGGATTTCATGAAGTAACTCATGGAGAAATCCTCAACATAGACTTAGACAGATTCACCATGGTGGGGGGGGGAGTTTATCTGCGTTCAGGGCCCAAGGACAGACAGACAGGGCAGCATAGTGACACAGTGATTAGCACTGCTGCCTCACAGCTTCAGGGTCCAAGGTTCAATTCCGACCTCAGGTGACTATCTGTATGGAGTTTGCCCTGTCTGTGTGGATTTCCTGCAGGTGATCCGGTTTCCTCCCACAGTCCAGGTTGGGTGGATTGGCCATGCTAAATTGCCCCTTAGTGTCCAAAAAGTTAGGTTAGGTGGGGTTATTGGGTTACGGCGATACGGTGGAGGCATGGGTTTCAGATGGGTGCTCTTTCCAAGGGCCGGTGCAGACTTAATGGCCGAATGGCCTCCTTCTGCACTGTAAATTCTATGATTCTATGATCAAACCCCAAGTCAAATCAAACATAGCAAAGTGATTGAACACGTTCATGGAACAGATGTGGGCTGTGGACCAATGGAGCTTCTTCTTCTCCCAGGTACATTGGATATATACAAGGATCAACATCTTTGTGGCGGAAGCTACTCCGCAATTATAATCTCTGACTATGCGCCACACTACATAGATGTAAGGCTGGAGATAGGCCGGGGACAATGCCCTCCCATGGAGGCTGGAAATACCCTCCTGGCCAATAAGGCATTCTGTGAACAGATATCACAGGCCATAGATAGGAACCTTACCAACAACCAGAATGGGGAGTCTCACCCTCCATGTTCTGCGGGGTACTGAATGAAATGAAATGAAAATCACTTATTGTTACAAGTAGGCTTCAAATGAAGTTATTATGAAAAGCCCCTCGTCGTCACATTCCGGTGAAGGCTGTGATAAGGGGGGAAATTATTGTGTACAAGGCGCGCAACGATAGGAAGGAGAGGACGGCTAGGCTACAGCTGGTCGACCCCAGACTGGAGTTGGATTGGAGGTACTCATTGAAGTCAACCGTGGAATTACTGGCGGGAGGAAAATGTTACAGATGGACTTTGACCTGCTCCGCACTGGGAAAGCATTGCATCAGCTCCACCCGACATGGGGGACCTTTTATGAACACGGAGGCAAAGCCAGCCACCTGCTGGCTCACCAGCTGAGAAAGCAGGCAGCCACGAGGGAAATATCTCAGGTTAAAGAAAGAAGCTGCAGACTAATTGCTGTGCCAGGAAAGATCAATGAAGCCTTTGCAGCTTTCCACTAAGAGCTGTGCACCCCCAAGCACCGGAGGGGGACTCGAAGATGAAGCAGTTTCTCGATGGACTGGACATGCTGGTCGTGGGGGAAGATAAAAGATGGGGCCTAGAAACACCTATAGAACTGGGAGAAGTTACGGAGAGTATCATGGCAGGAAGGAGCTGGAGCTAGATGGATTCCCGGCAGATTTCTACAAAATATTTGTGCCAGCATTGGCTCCGCACCTGCAGGAGATGTTGGCAGACTCACTCATTAGGGGTATCCTGCCACCAATACTGGCACAAGCCTTAATATCACTGATACCCAAAAAGGGCAAAGACCCATCTGAGTGCGGGTCCTACAGGCCCATCTTACTACTCAACATAGCCACAAAGATCCTGGTGAAGGCCTTGCCGAGGTGGCTGGAGAGCTCTGTGCCAGAGGTAGGCGCGGAGGATCAGATGAGCTTTGTCAAGGGCAGGGTTCACCTCCTGGCTGAAACTACTGTACAATGCTCCCATGGCGAGCGTATGGACCAACACCACCAGCTTCACCAGCACCATCATTTGTAATTTAATGGTGTATCTGTGCAGTTGGAGCTCTTGTGTTAGGAGGTCCATTCATTCGCTTATTGGGGGGTAGAATCTCCATCAAAGGTTCATATGTCCTCGGGGCGCTTTCCTTGCTGGCCTCTGAGCAAGTCGATGTGGCATACTTTCGTCAATACTGGGTCCTTTTGCAGCCAGTCCCATATCTGGGCAGCGGTGACAGGCAAGGTATCCATGAAGTTGAGTGTCAAAATGATTTTGCGGCCTGGGTGGGGTGAAAGCCATGTCGGCAACGGGAGTCTGCTTACCGCGTCCACCTTTGCAATCTGCGAACCTGGGCAATGCTCGAAGGTGTACCCGTACACGGCTACAATCAGGCCCATCACTGAATCTGGGAAGACTCTATGGTGGGATGGCCTTGTCTTCATTAAAAAGCCCCAGCAATGGTTTATGGTTTGTTACAATGATGAATCGACGCCCATATACATATTGATGACATTTCTTCACCGCAAATACAAAGTCAAACTTTGGTTTTCATTGTGGGCAGAATTGCACTCCTCAGCAGCAAAAGTCCTTGACGCTATTGGCCTTTCCCTACCACCAGCCATGTGGTGGGACAACAGTGCTCCAATTCCATAAGGCGAGGCACTGCATGACACCAACAGGGCCTTAGAGGGGTCCTAATGTGTCAATAACGAATGATGTTAGCCGCTGCCTCATTCTGGGAAAGCCTCCCCTGAGGCACTCTCCACGCCCATTCTTTTTTTTTAACAAACAATTTTAATGAGGTATTTTTGGCATAACAAACAACCACAGTACAAAAAAATCGAGTACAAAGAACAATAGTTATAAAGCAACCGCCGACGTCAGTCCTTCCAAGGCCTGCTTATTCAACCCCCTACTCTATGCTACCCTAACCCCCCGCCCTCCCTCCCTACCCAACCCCCCTGCTGACGATTAATTCTCCGCAAAGAAGTCAATGAATCATTGCCACCTCCGGGCGAACCCTGATGCCGACCCTCAAAGGCGAACTTGATCTTTTCCAGGCCAAGAAAGCTCACCATGTCGGTTAACCAGGCCTCCGACTTTGGAGGCCTAGACTCCCTCCAAGCCAGAATTATCCGTCGCCGGGCTATCAAGGAGGAGAAGGCCAGAACATCTGACTCTTTCTCCTCCTGGACACCCAGGTCTTCCAACACCCCAAAGATCGCTACCCCTGGACTCAATTCCACCCTTGTCTTCAATACTCTGGACATGACATCCGCAAACCCCTAAGTTTTGGGCATGGCCAGAACATGTGGACATGGTTCGCTGGTCCACCCGCACATCTGACACACTTGTCTTCCTCCCCAAAAAATCTACTCATCCGGGCCACTGTCATGTGTGCCCGGTGCACCATCTTAAATTGGATCAAGCTGAGCCTTGCGCATGTAGCGGGCACATTGACCCTGCACAGCGCCTCCGCCCATAGGCTGTCCTCCATCTCAACCCCTATTCCTCCTTCCACTTACGCTTCAGTTCCTCTATATGCATTTCCTCCACCCCCATTAATTCTTTGTAGATGTCCGAGATGCTCTCCCCACCCATCCCCTAGACACTACCCTATCCTGAATCCCTCTTAGTGGCAGGAGTGGGAAGGATGATACCTGCCTGTGAAAAAAGTCCCGCGCCTGTAGATATCTAAAGTTATTCCCTGGTGCCAGCCCGAGCTTCTCCTCCAACGCTCTCAAGCTAGAGAAGCTCCCTTCCAGAAACAGGTCCGACAACTTCTCAATTCCCGCCCTCTGCCAAACCCGAAATCCCCCATCTAAGCTCCTCGGAGTAAACCGATGGTTGTCACATATTGGGGACCAAACTGATGCACCCACTGCACCAACGTACCTCCCCCACTGACCCCAGATCCTCAGGGCTGCCACCACCACAGGACTGGTGGAATATCTCACCGGCGGGAACGGCAATGGTGCCGTTATCAGCGCCCCCAAGCTGGTGCCCCTGCATGAGGCTGCCTCCATTCGCTCCCAAACCGCCCCCGTCCCCACCACCCACTTCCTTATCATGGCAATATTGGCCGCCCAGTAATAATTACTACAATTTGGCAGGACAAGCCCCCCTCTCCCCGATTCCTCTTGAGCATCACCTTTTTCACCCGTGGGTTACCCGCCCAAACAAAGCCCAAAATGATTTTGTTGATCCTCTTAAAAAGGACCGCGCACCACGCCCATTCTTGGTGCTTCTTCAGCAATGTGATGGTGCACCGAGGATGGTCGCTGAGCCAGGAATAAGTTTTCTAAAGTAGTTTACGAGACCCAAGAATGACTGTAATTCTGTCACGTTTTCCGGTGCAGGGACTTGCTTTATCGCTCGCACTTTCCTCTGAACCAGGTGTAGTCCGTCCCGGTCTATGCGATACCCCAAAAATGTAATTTCCTTGGCGTGGAAGATGCCTATCTCTGCAAACTGGCGGAGGGCATCCTCCAGGTTGCTCAGGTGCTCCCTTTCTGTGGCTCCAGTGACAAGGACGTCCTCTAGGTAGACCACCACAGACAGTAGCCCTCCCAGGATGTTCTCCGTAATACACTGAAATATTGCACAAGCTGACAATGCTCCATATGGCAACCTTGTGTGTTCGTAGAGGCCCTGTGAGTATTAACGGTTACGTAACACCTGGAAACGGCATCCGGCTCCAGCTGGAGATAGGCATGGCTCATGTCAAGCGTGGAAAAGGAATGACTGCCAGCCAACTTGCTGCCGCCCCCGATTTCGGCACCATTGGGAATTCCCCTCCCCGTCGCCGAACGCAATTTTGGCGCCGGGGATCAGAGAATCAAGCCCATGGTCTTGAACTTGATATTTGGTGATGATTTTTTTTTAACACTGTCTATTGTTTATTTATTTGCTGACAAATGCAGTCATTTGTAGAAAACAGTAAAAGTTAATAAATCATGCAAGTTGGAGTAAACCTAAACATTTTTATGTTTCTCCAAGTCTTTTTAAAAGCATCTGCAAAATGTCCTAATAAAAAAGCAATATCCTGACGTATTTCTGATGAGAATTTGAATAGTAATGTCTCAGTTTGTACCTCACATATAATTTAGGATGTTTGTCTACTTGCAAATGATAACGTCACAGTCTGGCTCACTATAACTGATACTGTATTTGCGCATGTGCAGGAAGTGCTCCCCCTCGTGGTGTGGCACAAATAAACATCCTTCTTTTCGATGAATGGGGAACGCAAGGGCAGCATTTAGGTGAGCCATGACTTTTGAAAGTGGATCCTTAAAAATGTTGAAATTAATTAATTTCTCAAAGAACAGAGTAAAATTCGAGACAGCAGCCTAAAGTATTTTTTATAACCTCACAAAATGTGTGTTTGGAATTGTGAACCAAGTGATCAATACGTGTAAAAAGCATGAAGAACAGTGCATTAAAATGTGAATACCCCAATTATGCATGCAATAAATCCTCAACCAGTCGTAACTTAAATGTATCGACAAGAAGATAAAAATTTCTATCCCTGGCCTGTTTTTTGCTGATGGCTCTTCAGTTGATTGGCCCGATGCTATCTATCTCCAGTTATAACCATTGAATAAATACCACAGGGAGAAGGAAGCTCATTCGGCCCATTGAGTTTGCACCGACCTGCCGAAAGAGCATCCTATCTTGGCCCACACCCCGTCCTATCCCCGTAACACCACTTAACCTACACACCCTTGGACACTAAGTGGCAATTTAAGATGGCCAATACATCTAACATATACATCTTTTGACTGTGGGAGGAAACCAGAGCATCTCTGGATGGTTCTAGGTAAATTCCACTAAGGAAAGTTCCACTACGGTAAATTCCACTACAGTAAATGGTGGACACACTTCTTAACTAATTAGTGGAATTTACCCGCACAGTAGACAGAAGACTATGATATAAGGCTTCTTTTTTGTCAGGAAGTAAGGCAAATAGCCTGGGCACACATGACCCTCCAATGATGATATGTAGCGTGAAAAGCTGACAACACAAACTAGGAGACACCTTAAAAGTCCCATCACAGGCCCAATTTTCAGAGCTTTCGAGATCATCCAAGCCTTTTTCTGAAGAAAAAACTAAAATTCTGTCTGGGTCATCAAGTCCACTGTCAAAGACCAAAAACAAGGACCCATTTTCTAAGTACTTAACTGTATCAGGGATTTGAAACCCTGACCGACAAGT
This sequence comes from Scyliorhinus canicula, assembly GCF_902713615.1. Lineage (NCBI taxonomy): Eukaryota > Metazoa > Chordata > Chondrichthyes > Carcharhiniformes > Scyliorhinidae > Scyliorhinus > Scyliorhinus canicula. The sequence goes on along the minus strand of NC_052154.1, from coordinate 126,765,725 downwards.
TGGAAGTGCTGGGATTCCTAAAGCATGCTGCCTCCAGTTACGTATGTTACGTGGAAGTCCAGGAATAGTTTGCAACAATGATTGCGCTTCCTCATCGAGATTTTGTACAGCAGTAGCTATTACTTCCCGTGAAGATACTATGCCCGTTCTCATTACTTCACTTTTCATTGAATTAACTGCCTTTCAGGCATTAACGTGTGCACTGCTTGCTGAGTGATTATGGGGGCACCATGTGCATGTGAGGTTGGATGCGGGTTCGAGGGGGGCGGGGGTGCACAATGACCCCCTTATAGGTGAGTTGGGACTTTGCGGGGTTTGGGGCTTGTGTCGGGGGATCACGAGATCGGGATGCCATTTAAAAATGGCATCCTGATCTCTCCCTGCACTGACAAGTTTCAGCGAGCGGGGCTAAGTGTGGCCTTGGCCACGCATTCCCTGTTGAGGCCCTGCATCTAACCGGAGTCGCGTTAGATAGCATTGTGTTTCTCGCCGCTGCTGGAGCCAGGAAACATGCAGCTCAACGTGCTCGCTATGGGACCCTGTTCCCATTTTGTTAGATCGGGCCCATAATAATGAAAAATTGAAAAAAATGAAAATCGCTTATTGTCACGAGTAGGCTTCAATGAAGTTACTGTGAAAAGCCCCTAGTCGCCACATTCCGGCGCCTGTCCAGGGAGGCTGGTACGGGAATCGAACCGTGCTGCTGGCCTGCTTGGTCTGCTTTCAAAGCCAGCGATTTAGCCTAGTGTGCTAAATAATACTAATATTTTTAATTTTTCCCCCCAAAAATATACTTTATTCTTAAAATTTATGAAGGTACATTATTACATGGCAGTCGATATAAGGTGCAAAACCACTCACAACGTTTACAAATACATTTAATACTTACAACATTCATTACAGGACATGCATACAGCCCAGGGGGGTTTTACCCAATTTCCAGCCCCTCAGTATACTATTGCCAAAATACCTTCGGCAGTGGCCTTTGCTCATGGCACAACTGTGATGGCTGCCCCAATCTTTAGAGAATCCCTCAGCCCATAGTCCTGGCCTTTTAAACGTGCCAGTTTGAAATACTTTGTTGTGGACAAGTCCGTGAATTGGAAGTTTCAGGCAGACCAAAGGGCATCTTTCACTGAGGTGATGGTTTTAATAAAAGTGGGTTGATTGCAGCATTATTCTATCAAGCATAAATGCTGAAGCAACCAATTGGACAAATGGCCTGTTGCTGCGCTCCACAGCCTCAATATTACACTGGGCAGGTGATGGCGCCTGATGAAGTGCAACCCAGTTAAACTTAGCAACTTCAAAAGGGAAGTGGAAAAGAAAAAATAATAATTTGGGAAATATGTAAAAAAAAAGTATAGTTTAGTTAAACTGGCAGTTCATTAAATCAGAAAGCCTGAGCTATGTGCCATTGATCCATGAGGCACAGTGTGACATCTTGCTATGTGTCCTCCCTTGATGTGAGCTTCAGATCCCACCATGCACTGCAGTAATGGTTTGTGTGGAGGAATGTGGCATGATCTAGCAGCCACCTCAGCCACAAGCGCTAATCCCGGTGGCCACTAAGTTTCACAAGCAGACAAAAATAGGATTAGTGCCAGCAATATCTCAGTTTGATATCTTCCCTGCCCCCGGCTGGTGATGTAAACGTGAACCGGGTTTCCATACATTTTAATACATTAACATATAATTACTGGGCTTGATGCCGTATTGTCCAAAAACAAAACCTAGTCGAGATGATAATGTCGGGACTTTGCAGATGCTTTAATGAGGGACATCTTGAGGGGCACCTTGCGGGCATTTGGATGGGGGGCTCCCCCGTTCTGAGTGTGGGTGTTGGAGATGTTCCCCATATCTGCCGGTGGGGACCCAATGTCCATGAGGGCATATCTGTGGGTCAGTGCCCAATGTCCAATGTGGGGGGCTTAAGTTTAACTTTGAGATCTCAGAATACCAGCTTTGCTGCCGTGTTTATGCCACGCCCCTCCAGCTGGCTGTGTGATCCTCACTTTGAAATTGTAGAGTGAGAAAAGGTGGCTGTGGAGTGTGTTTCACACAGGTTTGCTGACCCCCCCCCCCCCCCCCCCCCAAGCAATTTTGGGAAGATTGTACCCATGAATTATTTTTCTAACACTGAAGAATTGGGAGCTTGGTGCACAGACAAGTTTGATGACTCAGAAGGATTTATTTTTATTTTAGATTGCGAAAGCACTTTACCAGTAATCAAACATGCCACTCAACCAGAATCACTTCAAAAATAACTCACTTCCCAGCATTCTAATTTGTAATATTTGTTTGTGAATTTTGTGCTGCTCGTGTGAAGGATTGTACTGGGATACTTTCAATTTTATTTAAATCCTGCAACCTCAACCCTAAAAGATGTGCAGAGTAGGTGAATTGGCCAATCTAAATTGGCCTTAACTGAAAAAAAGAATTAGATACTCAAAATTTATTTTTTAAAATCTATATCTTGTATCCTATGGCCTCTCTGAATGAGATGGCCAACTCCCACCAGGAACAGAGTGGAATTCTCTCATTTTGACTCTGAATGAGAAGGCAGGCAGCTATGGTGGTGTCTGTACTGCTGACCAGAATAGCAAGATCCTGTGCCAGATTCAGTGCTTGGAAACTTATTAATTATGCACAGGGGAGTTCCCCTCTGAATCTTCTAGTGGGCCAGTGGCTGATTCATTGACCCTCCCTCAGCTGACAGGTTCGAAGGTCCCGGCGCCAAATTAAACATCGCCCAACACAGTCATATCATTCTCTCCAGTCCACCTGTCTTTGCTAGACCATGCAGGATGTCAGCAAACCAGAGGAAAAAGCCTAGCAGTGTCAAGAAGTTTGTTTCTTAATTCAATCACCCTGCCCCCTGAGCCCAACACCTGTGAGGTGCCCATGCCCCACTTGAACCTCTACCCACCACATCTGGAGTCTTCATCCATCCTCTTCCAGTAAATGATGTAGTATCCCTTTGATCCCCTTGTTTGTTAGCTTTTCATGCAGCCTTGTTGGGGCCCAGCTTCCCTCCCCTAGGTCGTCCCTCAGTCTTACATTGTTCATCATCATCATCCACCTGCTTGCCCTCTGCGCACCATCATGATCCCTCGCTCTTCCTCCCCTCTTTCCACATTGTCCCCTTTGTCTTTATGAAGCTACAACCTCCTCACCTCCTGGCCTCACCTTGCACTACACCACTGGTTGAATTTTGGACTTTTGTTGTGGTGGCAGCATGGAACCCACAGCACAGTCCTGTCCAGATGAACACTGCAGGGCAGCACCAGAGGCAAGCAGACCCCTGTACTCCACAACTCCAGGCATAGTGTTGATTCAACACAGTGGCACGGGAGGATTTGTGGATCTAACAGCACAATGCTGTTCACAAAGGACTGTCGAGGGCAGCAGAGCAGAGCTACTGATTGGCTGTTCTGGGGAAATTTGCATACGTGCAGTGCGGTTAGCCTAATTTGAAGATGTACCTGCGAAAGAGACACGAGGAGTTTGAATGAAGGCAAGCACCCAGCAGAGGGCAGCAGAGCAGAGTTACTGATTGGCTGTTCTGGGGTAAATTTGCATACGTGCAGTGCGGTCAGCCTAATTTGAAGGTGTACCTGCGAAAGAGACCCAAGGAGTTCGAGTGAAGACAGGCATCCAGCAGAGGGCAGCAGAGCAGAGCTACTGATTGGCTGTTCTGGGGAAATTTGCATACGTGCGGTGCGGTCAGCCTAATTTGAAGGTGTACCTGCGAAAGAGACCTGAGGAGTTTGAGTGAAGGCAAGCATCCAGCAGAGGGCAGCAGAGCAGAGCTACTGATTGGCTGTTCTGGGGAAATTTGCATACGTGCAGTGCGGTCAGCCTAATTTGAAGGTATACCTGTGAAAGAGACACGAGGAGTTTGAGTGAAGGCAAGCATCCAGCAGAGGGCAGCAGAGCAGAGTTACAGATTGGCTGTTCCGGGGAAATTTGCATACGTGCAGTGCGGTCAGCCTAATTTAAAGGTGTACCTGCGAAAGAGACCCAAGGAGTTCGAGTGAAGGCAAGCATCCAGCAGAGGGCAGCAGAGCAGAGCTACTGATTGGCTGTTCCGGGGAAATTTGCATACGTGCAGTGCGGTCAGCCTAATTTGAAGGTGGTTTGTGGAGGGGCTGTTGTCAAGTGACGGTTATACCCGAAACACTTCCTCAGTGTTTCCCCCCCCACCTCTTCCTCTAACCAAAAAAAAACCCACGGTCGTTGGGAAGCGGGAGCAGGGGCCTACCGTGAAGGTGAGTGAGTGCCTTTAAATTTGCTTACCTTTCAGCAGGAGCAGGGTTTGAGGGAATATCAGGAAAGCTCTTCCTTTCTTTTTCTTGTTTTTTTTAAATCTAGAGGTGATGTCAGGGAAGGCAGTACAATGCTCCTCCTGCAGAATGTTTGAGGTGAGGGACGCCGTCAGTGTCCCTGCTGATTTCATCTGTGGGAAATGCACCCAACTCCAGCTCCTCAAAAACCGTGTTAGGGAACTGGAGCTGGAGCTGGATGAACTTCGGAGCATTCGGGAGGCAGAGGGGGTCATAGATAGAAGCTTCAGGGAGGTAGTTACGCCAAAGAATAAAGATAGATGGGTGACGGTGAGAGGGGCTGGGGGGTAAGCAGTCAGTACAGGGATCCCCTGTGGTCATGCCCCTTAGTAACAGGTATACCGCTTTGGATACTGTTGGGGGGGACGACTTACCAGGGGTCAGCCATGGGGTACAGGTCTCTGGCACAGAGTCTGTCCCTGTTGCTCAGAAGGGAAGGGGGGAAAGGAGTAGAACATTAGTCATTGGAGACTCCATAGTTAGGGGGATAGATAGGAGATTCTGTGGGAACGAGAGAGACTCGCGGTTGGTGTGTTGCCTCCCAGGTGCCAGGGTCCGCGATGTCTCAGATCGTGTTTTCGGGATCCTTAAGGGGGAGGGGGAGCAGCCCCAAGTCATTGTCCACATAGGTACCAACGACATAGGTAGGAAAAGGGATAGGGATGTAAGGCAGGAATTCAGGGAGCTAGGGTGGAAACTTAGACCTAGAACAAACAGAGTTATTATCTCTGGGTTGTTACCCGTGCCACGTGCTAGCGAGTCGAGGAATAGGGAGAGAGAGCAGTTGAACACGTGGCTGCAGGGATGGTGCAGGAGGGAGGGTTTCAGATTCCTGGACAATTGGGGCTCATTCTGGGGTAGGTGGGACCTCTACAAACGGGATGGTCTACACCTGGACCAGAGGGGTACTAATATCCTCGGGGGGAGGTTTGCTAATGCTCTTCGGGAGGGTTTAAACTAGTTCAGCAGGGGATTGAGAACCTGAATTGTAGCTCCAGTACACAAGAAGCTGAGAGTAGTGAGGTCATGAGTAAGGTTTCAAAGTTGCAGGAGTGTGCCGGCAGAATGAAGGTGGTCTAAAGTGCGTCTACTTTAATGCCAGGAGCATCCGGAATAAGGTGGGTGAGCTTGCGGCATGGGTTAGTACCTGGGACTTCAATGTTGTGGCCATTTCGGAGACATGGATAGAGAAGGGTGAGGAATGGTTGTTGCGGGTGCCGGGGTTTAGATATTTCAGTAAGTTCAGGGAAGGTGGTAAGGGAGGGATGGCATTGTTAGTCAAGGACAGTATGACGGTGGCTGAGAGGACATTTGATGAGGACTCGAATACTGAGGTAGTATGGGCTGAGTTAAGAAACAGGAAAGGAGAGGTCACCCTGTTAGGGCTTTTCTATAGGCCTCCGAAAAGTTCCAGAGATGTAGAGGAAAGGATTGCAAAGATGATTCTGGATAGGAGCGAAAATAACAGGGTAGTTGTTATGGGGGACTTTAACTTTCCAAATATTGACTGGAAACACTATAGTTAGAGTACTTTAGATGGATCCGTTTTTGTCCAATGTATGCAGGAGGGTTTCCTGATGCAGTATGTAGATAGGCCAACAAGAGGCAAGGCCGTATTGGATTTGGTACTGGGCAATGAACCAGGACAGGTGTTAGATTTGGAGGTAGGTGAGCATTTTGGTGATAGTGACCACAATTCGATGACGTTTACTTTAGCGATGGAAAGGGATAGGTATAACGCAGGGCAAGAGTTATTGCTGGGGGAAAGGCAATTATGATGCGATGAGGCAAGACTTAGGATGCATCGCCTGGAGAGGAAAACTGCAGGGGATGGACACAATGGAAATGTGGAGCATGTTCAAGGAACAGCCACTGCGTGTCCTTGATAAGTATGTACCTGTTAGGCAGGGGGGAAGTGGTCAAGTGAGGGAACCATGGGTTACTAAAGCAGTTGAAACACTTGTCAAGAGGAAGAAGGAGGCTTTTGTGAAGATGAGACGTGATGGTTCAGTTGGGTCGCTTGAGAGTTACAAGTTAGCTAGGAAGGCTCTAAAGAGACAGCTAAGAAGAGCCAAGCGAGGACATGAGAAGTCTTTGGCAGGTAGGATCAAGGATAACCCGAAAGCTTTCTATAGGTATGTCAGGAATAAAAGAATGACCAAGGTAAGAGTAGGGCCAGTCAAGGACAGTAGTGGGAAGTTGTGCGTAGAGTCCGAGGAGATAGGAGAGGTGCTAAATGAGTATTTTACGTCAGTATTCACACAGGAAAAAGACAAAGTTGTCGAGGAGACTACTGAGATACAGGCTACTAGACTAGAAGGGCTTGAGGTTCATAAGGAGGAGGTGTTAGCGATTCTGGAAAGTGTGAAAATAGATAAGTCCCCTGGGCCGGGTGGGATTTATCCTAGGATTCTCTGGGAAGCTAGGGAGGAGATTTCTGAGCCTTTGGCTTTGATCTTTAAGTCATCTTTGTCTACAGGAATAGTGCCAGAGGACTGGAGGATAACAAATATTGTCCCCTTGTACAAGAAGGGGAGTAGAGATAACCCCGGTAACTATAGACCAGTGAGCCTTACTTCTGTTGTGGGAAAAGTCTTGGAAAGGTTTATAAGAGATAGGATGTATAATCATCTGGAAAGGAATAATTTGATTAGAGATAGTCAACATGGTTTTGTGAAGGGTAGGTCGTGCCTCACAAACCTCATTGAGTTCTTTGAGAAGGTGACCAAACAGGTGGATGAGGGTAAAGCAGTTGATGTGGTGTATATGGATTTCAGTAAAGCGTTTGATAAGGTTCCCCACGGTAGGCTATTGCAGGAAATATAGAGGCATGGGATTCAGGGTGATTTAGCAGTTTGGATCAGAAATTGGCTAGCTGATAGAAGACAAAGGGTGGTGGTTGATGGGAAATGCACTGACTGGTGTCCAGTTACTAGTGGTGTGCCACAAGGATCTGTTTTGGGGCCGTTGCAGTTTGTCATTTTTATAAATGACCTGGAGGAGGGCGTAGAAGGATGGGTGAGTAAATTTGCAGATGACACTAAAGTCGGTGGAGTTGTGGACAGTGCAGAAGGATGTTACAAGTTACAGAGGGACATAGATAAGCTGCAGAGCTGGGCTGACAGGTGGCAAATGGAGTTTAATGCAGAAAGGTGTGAGGTGATTCATTTTGGAAGGAATAACAGGAAGGCAGAGTACTGGGCTAATGGTAAGATTCTTGGTAATGTGGACGAGCAGAGAGATCTCGGTGTCCATGTCCATAGATCCCTGAAAGTTGCCACCCAGGTTGAGAGGGTTGTTAAGAAGGCGTACGGTGTGTTAGCTTTTATTGGTAGAGGAATTGAGTTTCGGAGCCATGAGGTCATGTTGCAGTTGTACAAAACTCTGGTGCGGCCGCATTTGGAGTATTGTGTGCAGTTCTGGTCGCCACATTATAGGAAGGATGTGGAAACATTGGAAAGGGTACAGAGGAGATTTACAAGAATGTTGCCTGGTATGGAGGGAAGATCATATGAGGAAAGGCTGAAGGACTTGAGGCTGTTTTCGTTAGAGAGAAGAAGGTTAAGAGGGGACTTAATTGAGGCGTACAAGATGATCAGAGGATTAGATAGGGTGGACATCGAGAGCCTTTTTCCTCGGATGGTGATGTCCAGCACGAGGGGACATAGCTTTAAATTGAGGGGAGATAGATATAGGACAGATGTCAGAGGTAGGTTCTTTACTCAGAGAGTAGTAAGGGCGTGGAATGCCCTGCCTGCAACAGTAGTGGACTCGCCAACAGTAAATGCATTCAAATGGTCATTAGATAGGCATATAGACGATAAGGGAATAGTGTAGAGGGACTTTAGAAGGGTTTCACAGGACGGTGCAACATCGTGTGCCGAAGGGCCTGTACTGCACTGTAATGTTCTATGTTCTATGTTCGGCATGGAGATGGAGAGAAGAACCAGTGCCCGGCAGAGTGGTGAACAACGCATCAGGAGCAGTGTAGCTCTATGGCAGAAAGTTGTTGCACTCACCCTAAAGTCTGTGGCAAACCGAGGACATCTTGTGCATGTCACTCATTAGCGATTGGGTATGACATTGAAGTAAATCCCCACTGTAAGAAGTCTTACAACACCAAGTTAAAGTTCAACAGGTTTGTATCAAATCACTAGCTTTCAGAGCACTGCTCCTTCCTCAGGTGAAGGAGGAGCTGCACTCCGAAAGCTAGTGATTTGAAAGGAGCCTGTTGGACTTTACCCTGGTGTTGTAAGACTTCTTACTGTGCTCACCCCAGTCCAACACGGGCATCTCCACATCATAAATCCCCACTGGCATGAAGCAAGATTGAAAGGCCTGACGGGATGCTGGTGTGTGTGCAGCTATTTTAATGAACATTCATGAGATGCAAATGGCAATGCCAGCGGGAAGAGTGATCTGCCATTAACCGGCCATTGGGGGAATTGCAATGGGATTTTATGCTGAGAGTTTGCATTTGAGTTGTGGCTTACTTTATAAATCAGGCCTGAGACTTTACAATACGATAGAAGTCAGAGCTAGGACAGATGTAAAGTGGGATGCTCAAATTAATTTTTGCTGTCTGGATGTCACTCTTTCCAATGTTATTATTCTGTAAATTTATCAATTTAGGTAATATCACCTCCTACAATGCCACATAAAGCAATCTCAAGTCAAACAGGACATGGTGTGAAAGAATTGAGATTAATTCAAAGAATAAATTTGGACAAAGCTAACAGCATATTGGAATAATTCTATGAGAAAAATAGAGGTACAGCTATCAAATGTTTCTGATGGAAGTGTAAGAAGGGATAGGGATTAAATTGAGAGTAAAATTAGGTTAGAGGTGTAAAATGGGAGTTAAAATAAAGATATGGGATAGCATAGAGCTGAGAAAAGGGATTGAGAGAGAGCTCTGAGATCGGGTTGGGCTATAGCTGTACGAAGGGATTGGTATGGAGTTCTGAAATAGGGTTAGGATACGGCTAAGAGAATGACTCAGGATAGGGCAGTAAGAATTGATTGAGATAGAGCTGTAAGGTGGGATTGGGATAGAGCTGTGAGGTGGGATTGGGATAGAGCTGTGAGGTGGGATTGGGATAGAGCTGTGAGGTGGGATTGAGATAGAGCTGTGAGGTGGGATTGGGATAGAGCTGTGAGATGGGATTGGGATAGAGCTGTGAGGTGGGATTGGGATAGAGCTGTGAGGTGGGATTGGGATAGAGCTGTGAGGTGGGATTGGGATAGAGCTGTGAGGTGGGATTGGGATAGAGCTGTGAGGTGGGATTGGGATAGAGCTGTGAGGTGGGATTGAGATAGAGCTGTGAGGTGGGATTGGGATAGAGCTGTGAGGTGGGATTGGGATAGAGCTGTGAGGTGGGATTGGGATAGAGCTGTGAGGTGGGATTGGGATAGAGCTGTGAGGTGGGATTGAGATAGAGCTGTGAGGTGGGATTGGGATAGAGCTGTGAGATGGGATTGGGATAGAGCTGTGAGGTGGGATTGGGATAGAGCTGTGAGGTGGGATTGGGATAGAGCTGTGAGGTGGGATTGGGATAGAGCTGTGAGGTGGGATTGGGATAGAGCTGTGAGGTGGGATTGGGATAGAGCTGTGAGGTGGGATTGAGATAGAGCTGTGAGGTGGGATTGGGATAGAGCTGTGAGATGGGATTGGGATAGAGCTGTGAGGTGGGATTGGGATAGAGCTGTGAGTTGGGATTGGGATAGAGCTGTGAGGTGGGATTGGGATAGAGCTGTGAGGTGGGATTGGGTTAGAGCTGTGAGGTGGGATTGGGATAGAGCTGTGAGGTGGGATTGGGTTAGAGCTGTGAGGTGGGATTGGGATAGAGCTGTGAGGTGGGATTGGGATAGAGCTGACAGAACAAACTGGGATAGAGGTGAGGGATCTTGCACACTTACCTGCGAGTTGCCAGCTGCAAACTTTCTGACTATTATATTTTGCTGCTAAAAGTGTCAGCATAAAGACAGATTTATTCCAGTAATTTTCTCTGTAAAAACAGAACTGAAATATATTTCTTAAAATGGTTTTGCACACTTCAACTTTCAGTTCCAGTGTTATTTAAGGTACAAGTACCTTCATCAAAAATAATGGCGCTACCTCAATAATAAAATGTTTGCCTCCAAAAAGGGTTTTAATATTAAAAATTGTCATTATTACTAAACTGTTATCTCCATCTCCTTTGGCCTTGAAATTAAATTTATTCTGAATGTTTTATGTACAGACAAGATGTCTTCCTCTCAGCTCTGTACTTCTTCTATGTTTAGTAAAATTTATTAATTTCAAAGATTTGAAGGATGGTGAGCAATCGATGCGCGACATCCCAAGAGCCCACGCCTAAAGCACCGCCACCGCCTCTCAAACTCACACTGCCATTTAAACTCAGTTCAGTAAGAAGTCTTACAACACCAGGTTAAAGTCCAACAGGTTTGATTCAAACTCGAGCTTTCGGAGCGCAGCTCCTTCCTCAGGTGAATGGAGAGGTAACCTGAGGAAGAAGCTGCGCTCCGAAAGCTCGTGCTTGAATCAAACCTGTTGGACTTTAACCTGGTGTTGTAAGACTTCTTACTGTGCTCACCCCAGTCCAACACCGGCATCTCCACATCATAAACTCAGTTGAGCATTGATTGGCCCTTGGAATGAAGTCCTACTTGTGAAACTGGGTGACAACTTGGCTAGGCATTGCACTGCAGTGGTCAGAAGCAGTATTGCAGTGGTCTGCTTGGAACAAAGTCCTGGGACCTTTGAAAAGGTAATGTTATGTTCCAGTGCATTGCAATGATTGAGTCAGTGCACCAAATAACGTCTAGTTCATGACTAGTTAAGATTTATTAAATTACAATAATGTGGGTAGAAAACAATATTAATGCTACTAATGTATTGTAAACTGCTAATAACTAGAATAGAAGAGCTAATACTAAACACAAATCCATGACGATTCCTCACTCAGACTCTTCGAGGTTGCAGTGTCACGTGGTGTAGTTCTACTGCCACCTGCTGGTTGGAGGTCTAACATATAAACAGACAG